>NC_079313.1:1250000-1562500 GCF_029931775.1 Euleptes europaea
GCCAGTCTGAGTAGACAATACTGACTTTGATGGACTAGGGGTCTGATTCAGTAGAAGGCAGCTTCACGTGTTCATCTTTCCACTGAATGAGAGAAGGTGAGGGTTTATAGGACTGTGTTTTCCATTAATCATCCTGCTGTCCTCAACCAGGGCCAGAGCTTTTTAGGTGCTGGCCCCGGCCTGGTGGGACTCTGGCTAGTCTAGTGAGATTCGTGCCCTGCGGGGCCTGGCTCAGTTTCGCAGGGCTTGTAAGACAGAGATGTTCTGCCAGGCCTACAGTTGAAGGCAGGGCCAGTTTTACATCTCAGCTGGTCTCCCCTCTTTTCCCCCTTCTCCTTTCTTGGTTCCTCCTCCCTTGTTTCTTTCCCTCTTGTCCACTGGACCTGTTAGATCCCTTCTGCCTTTTGATCTCTCCCCTTATTGTTATTCTTTGGTCCAACATCACCATATAGGTGACAGCTCCCCTATACTAGAGATTAATGTTGTAAATTTCATCAGGGCGCCACTTGTAGAGAAAAGCTGAGCATTAAAAACCAACTCTTCTTTTTAAAAGGTAGTAGGTACAGTGTAATGCTGCTAGTAGGATATAAAAAGGTAAAGGTCCCCTGTGCAAGCACCGGGTCATTCCTGACCCATGGGGTGACGTCACATCCTGACGTTTCCTAGGCAGACTTTGTTTTACAGGGTGGTTTGCCAGTGCCTTCCCCAGTCGTCTTCCCTTTACCCCCAGCAAGCTGGGTCCTCATTTTACCCACTTCAGAAGGATGGAAGGCTGAGTCAACCTTGAGCCGGCTACCTGAAACCACCTTCTGTTGGGATCGAACTCAGGTTGTGAGCAGAGCTTGGACTGCAGTACTGCAGCTTACCACTCTGTGCCAAGGGGCTCTTAGTAGTATGGTATACCTACTACCGATTTGAAAAAGAGGGAAATGCCCACTGGGTATGTGTGTGTGTGTGTTGCTGGATGGGTGCAGGGAAGTGCAGAAATTTGCATCTCCTGGTACATGCCACCAACAGGAAAAATGGAAGCAAATCAGATTTGGGGGAAATACAGTGAAGCCAGGGAGAGTCTGGAAGGTGGACAACCCCATGATAATGTTGTGGGGAAGCCCAAGAAAACGGACAGCCCTTCAGGGTGGGAGGGCACAGAGCAAAACCTCGGTGTGGAAGCTACCAAAAGCTGCTCTTGCTGATTATGGCTTTATTGAAGGAGCCTGTCTGCCCTCAGTGCACTGACCACACCAAGCCCTTGCGCCCCTGCGCCAACAGCTCTGGGTTCCTCCTTTGCGCCCATGCTGAGTTCTGAATTTTGGACATGACTGGAAGGCAGAGATCTCTTTTCTCCAAAGTTGCAAAAGAGGCACTTGTAGCATAGATGTTACTTCCCAGTCACTTCATAGATTCATAGAACTGGAAGAGACCACTAGGGTCATCTAGTCCAACCCACTGCACAATGCAGGAATTTCACAACTACCTCCCCCCCCCACATCCACTTCTATAGTCCCTTCTCATTTTATTATCTGCAAACATAATTTAGGCTGAAAACAGAGAATATGTTTTTTAGACAAGGGGCATGCAAACATTTCTACTGTCCCGCTTTTGCCTTTGGTCAAACAGTCTGGGTAGGCTTTTGAAGCACGGCAAAAACCCTGCCAGACCTGTTTGACTAGAGGGGAGTGACCCTACAAATCAGTGGCTCCTTTCTCTGAGGGCTGTCTCCAGCCCTGAAGAGGAGATGAAGTCATCTTTCTTAGCAGGAAAGTTCTGCAAACTTCCCAAGTGACAGGCTCGAAAATGGATGGTTCCGGCTAGCTTGCAGTTTTCCCCTCGAGCTAAGCACCTGTGAGTCACATGGCAGTGGTGATTTATTTGCAGTGGGAGAGGGGCATTTCTGTGCCGCAGGGCCTGGCCAAGTCACATGGTGATGACTGATAGGATTGCAAGAACAAGAAAATCCCTGTGAGCCATTCCTCTTCCTCCACACTCCCCCAGCAATGCTGAACCAGGTAAGGAAAGCCTCCCTTCCACCTAGGGTTGCCATCCTCCAGGTGGTGGCTGGAGATCTCCCGCTATTACAACTGATCTCCAGCTGATAGAGATCAGTTCCCCTGGAGAGAATGGCTGCTTTGGCAATTGGACTCTATGGCACTGAAGCCCCTCCTCTCTCCAAACCACGCCCTCCTCAGGCTCCACCCCCAAAATCTCCAGGTATTTCCCAACCTGGAGCTGGCAACCCTACTTCTACCACCTACTTTTTTGGTACTTTTAGGTGGGTTAGTTGGGTGGCCCAGGAGGAGGGCCATGATAAGGCAGCGTTGGGAACGCACATGGGCAAAACTTTTGGGGCACTTGCTAAAACAAACAGAAAAAGTTATCCAAGCATTTGAGGCTCCTGTTGATCTGTTTGCTACTCGCACCTACAATTCCCTGTGCACTCAACCCCCCTCCCCCATAAAAAACAGACACTAGCATGGCTGAAGACAGGTGAGTCCTGGCGTTCTCCTGGAATTACAACTGATCTCCTGGTAGGGTTGCCAACCTCCAGGTGGTCAGTACAGACAACCGCTACTACTAGTTGGTGATAACAATGATATATTCAGTGTAACAATCTGCTACAGTTATAACAATGTGCTACAAAGTCAATAGAGTCAAAAATGTACTATTGAAAGTACAGTCACAATCACTCCGAGTTTGAAGCCTTCAATTGCAGTGTAGTAAACAGGGAGACGATCGTTTCAATTCTTGTAGTTCTTCCTCAGTCCCGTTTCTGTAATTGGTTCCTTTAGAATTGATTTTAGCTTTCCATAGCCTCATTTCTCTTATACTTCACTTAAATACTCCTTTCATAGGATACAAAAAGCAACCACTTTTCTTAACAATCAAAATTCCAAAGCTTGGAAATCCAATTCATAAAGTTGCTTAGACAGGTTCACAATATAACGTTCCCACAAGGGATACAAGCTGTAGCTGGCAACCCCACTTCTTCTGGAGAAAATGGACTCTGTGGCATTATACCCGACTGAGGGGCCTCCCCTAACCCGCCCTCCCCAAGCTGCACCCCCAAATCTCCAGGAATTCCCCAACCCAGAGCTGGCTGCCCTAGCTGAAAGTCTTGAACTACGATGCCAACGTCTTGCCTACAAAGTGAGCACCATGGTAGAGTTGGAATTTTTGCAATCCAAATGCAAGATAGGGAAACTGCAAATGTCGGGCTTTTTGTGCCTCTTTCATTCTAGCTCTGGCAAAGGCTGAGGTTCTCCTTCCCTTTCCTGTCCCCTCTTCCCCCAAACTGTGCAAACCAGAAAGACACAGAACCACCGGAAGCAGAACAAAAATAACTCTCAGATCAGAAGAGACATTTCTATTTCCCTCTAAAAATGAGGGGAAATGGGGCTTAGTAACCCCCACGTGCTGCTCGCAGCTGGGGTTACTGACCGCACGGTGGGGCCTGGAGTCCTCCCCAAATTACAGCTGACTTCCAGACCCCAGAGAGCAGTTCTACTGGAGGAAGTAGCAGGTTGCTGGATTACATGGACCTCGTAGGCTTCTTCTGATGTTCTTAGCAGGCAACGGGAGCTGAGATCCTTGCAAAGGGCTTCGTTTTCATCTAGCAACTGAGCTCTTACAAATGCCATCTTATTAAGGGTGGTGGTTGCGTCTCCCACAGGTGGTGAAGAGGGGCCTGGCAACACTAAGATAAATTGTAATAACGGGAGATCTCCAGGTACAACCTAAAGGTTGGCAACCCTAGAAGGGAGGGACTTGAGCAAGATTCAATGCTATAGAGTCCATAGGGTTGCCAGCTCTGGGCTGAGAAATACTTAGAGATTTTTGGGGTGGAACCTGAGGAGGGCGGGGTTTGGGGACTGGAGGGACTTCAGTGGGGCATAATGCCATAGAGTCCACCTTCGAAAGCGGCCATTTTCTCCAGGTGACCTGATCTCTGCCACCTGGAGATCAGTTATAACAGCCGGAGATCTCCAGCCACCACCTGGAGGTTGGCAACCCTAAGAGTCCACCTTCGAAAGCGACCATTTTTTCCAGGTGACCTGAGCTCTATTGGCTGGAGATCAATTGTAATAGCAGGAGATCTCCAGCCACCACCTGGAGGTTGGCAACCCTAACTTAGACACCAACAAGTAGGAGCTGTGGAGAGTCACAGAGAGCTCCCCTGCCTCTGAAACTTTCCTAGGCTTCGATGGCTTTGGGGTACCATCTGCAGGCGAGCCTCAGAACTGCACGCCAGTAGGACCTCTCAAGGGAAGCCCACAAACAGGGCATGAAGGCCTTTCATTGTCTCCCCATTCAACAACCAGAGATAGACTGCCTCTGATCATGGAGGTTCCATTTGGCCATTATGGCTAATAAGAGACCCTATTCACTATGTGTGTGTGTGCCCGTTTGGGGAGGGGTTGTGGCTCAGTGGTAGAGCATCTGCTTGGCGTGTAGAAGGTCCCAGGTTCAATCCCCGGCATCTCCAGTTAAAGGGACTAGGCAAGTAGGTGATGTGAAAGACCCCTGCCTGAGACCCTGGAGACCCATGGAGAGGGGCTGTGGCTCAGTGGTAGAGCCTCTGCTTTGCATGCAGAAGGTCCCAGGTTCAATCCCCGGCATCTCCAGTTAAAGGTACTAGGCCAGTAGGTGATGTGAAAGACCCCTGCCTGAGATCCTGGAGAGCCGCTGCCATTCTGAGTAGACAATACTGACTTTGATGGACCGAGGGGGGTCTGAATTCAGTATAAGGCAGCTTCAAGTGTTCATGTGTGTCTTTGACTTATGGTGACCGTATGAATTGATGACCTCCAAAACATCCTGTCATTAAGCACCTTGCTCAGGTCTTACACGTGGAGGGCCGTGGCTTCCTTGATTGAGTCAATCTATCTCTTGTTGGGTCTTCCTCTTTTCCTGCTGCCTTCAACTTTTCCTAGCATGATTGTATTTTCCAGTGACTCTTGTCTTCTCATAATTTGACCAAAATATGATAGCCTCACCGTTTAGTCATTTTAGCTTCTAGGGAAAGTTCAGGCTTGATTTGAACTAGAACCCACTGATTTGTCTTTTTGGTGGTCCACGGTATCTGTAAAATTCTCCTCCAACACCACCTTTCAAAGGAATCAAGTTTCTTCCTGTCAGCTTTCTTCCTGTCCAACTTCTTGTCCAAGTTTCTTCCTGTCCAACTTTCACACCCATACATAGCAATGGGGAATACTAGGGCACGAATTAACTTTATCTTGGTCACCAGTAACACATCCTTACACTTAAGGATCCTTTCTAGCTCCGTCATGGCTGCCCTTCCCAGTCTCAATCTCCTGCTAATTTCTTGGTTGCAGTTTCCCTTTCGGTTGATGATGAAGCCAAGGAATAGAAAGTTTTGAACAATTTCAGTTTCCTCATTGTCAACCTTAAAGTTGTGTAATTTCCCCAGTTGTCACTACTTTTGTCTTGATGTTTCGCTGTAACCCTGCTTTGGTAATTTCCGCTTTAACATTCATCGGTAGTCGTTTCAATTCACTATTTCCTGCCAGTAATGTGGTGTCATCTGCATATCTCAGATTGTTAATGTTGCGCCAATTTTCACTCCTCCTTCCTCTAAATCTAATCCAGCTTTCTTTATGATATGTTCTGCATACAGATTGAAGAGATAGGGAGATAAAATACATCCATGTCGGACCCCTTTGCCAACTGGAAACCATTCTGCTTCTCCATATTCTGTCCTAACTGTGGCCTCTTGCCCAGAGTACAGGTTCCGCATCAAAACGATCACATGCTGTGGCACACCCATTTCCTTTAAAATCAGCCATAGCTTTTCGTGATTCACACAGTCAAAAGCTTTGCTGTAATCTATGAAATCCAGGCAAGCTGATTGTCTTCTGAAATTCTCCCCTATTTACCGACGTAAATTTACAATATGATCTCTTGGTGCCTCTTAGTGCACTGGATTGCCATGGTGGTTTAGCCCTACAGCACTAATCTTAGAATTTAAATAAAAGGCTGAACAAGGAAGTCCTGCAAAAAAAGGTGGCGGGAAAGGGGGGGGGGAAGCACAGTACGGTTTGAAATGGCCAGAGAACTTCAGAGACGGTTCACAGATGGATTGAAATGAGAGCCAGTGTGGTGTCATGGTTAAGAATGATGGTTTGGAGTGGTGGACTCTGATCTGGAGAACCAGGTTCAATTCCCCACTCCTCCACATGAGCGGCGGACTGGAGAACTGGGTTTGATTCCCCACTCCTCCATGAGGCCAGCTGGGCTAGTCACAGCTCTCTGCGCCCCACCTACCGTATGGGGTGCCTGTTGTGGAGAAGAGAAGGTGATTGTAAGCCGGGTTGATTCTTCCTTAAGTGGTAGAGAAAGTTGGCATAGAAAAACCAGCTCTTCTTCTTATGAAACGCCCATCCCTGTATCGCTTCACTCGGAATCAGGCCGACAACGGAGAACACCAAGTTTAGAACGGTAACCTGAGAGGGGCCAAATACGCCCTTTCCCTACCTTGACTGGAACCACTTTTAGAAGGAGACGGGAAGAAGCCGGGGAAGGAGGGGAAATGCTGGGCCAAGCGAACAAGGCTAATGTTGGGCGAACGTTTCGGGCTCCCCGGGAAGCCATAGCCGTGAACTGGAGCCCACCAGCCTCCAGGACCCGCGGGGCGCCATGAAACCATCCCTGCACCCTTCCGCGAGTTTCCCTGTGGCATGTGGCAGCCAAAGCCAGGAGGGAGAGACTGACGGGCACTCTCTGCCTCCCTTCCCAAGCTCCAAGCGGCCAGAACTGGGGTGCAATGCTGTGAAGCCCCTGAGCAGGACCCAACCCTCTCTCCCCGGTCTTCCCTGCAGCACCAGGCAGAGCTGAAAACAGTGTGGAAGGAGCCGATGCCCACCCCCATCCCGCCTAGGGTTCCTAGGTCCCTCTTTGCCACCGGTGGGAGATTTTTGGGGTGGAGCCTGAAGAGGGCGGGGTTTAAGGAGGGGAGGGGCTTATTATTTAAGCATATGCTGTAATATGCTTTTTGATGCATGGCTTGTGATGTATGTTGCTTACATAATATAATTTAAATTGACATAGACACTGCTAATTCTTATTATTTGTGGCTTGTGTGCTTGTTATATCAAAACCCTTTTTTGCTTAGCTTAATAACAGCACACACTCTTTAATTACCACTACCTGGCAGTTGGCAACCCTAATCCCGCCTGTCATTATAGGTGAAAGCGCTTGGCCCTCATCGCTAGGGTTGCCAGCTCCAGGTTGGGAAATACCTGGAGTTTTTTTGGGTGGAACCTGAGGAGGGCGGGGTTTGGGGAGGGACTTCAATGCCATAGAGTCCAATTGCCAAAGCGGCCATTTTCTCCAGGGGAACTGATCTCTATCGCCTGGAGATCAGGGGTAATAGCGGGAGATCTCCAGCCACCACAGGGAGGTTGGCATCCCTACTCGTTGCCCGTGACTTTTTAAAAAAATGCAAGCCACAACACCTGAAGTGTGGAAATCTCATGACGATTTTGGGGACGCCCCAGCCCTATGGCAACCACTGGGGGCCTAAGAAGGCGATGTTGTCTGCCCCCCCAACCCCCTGCGCTCTGCCCCCCACCCACAGCACACCCCTGGCCCCTTGGCCTCTGTTTTCTGTCAGACTCTCTCCTTTTCTGGCTTCGGGATGAGCCAACAGGTTCTCCTCTCAATTTCTACCACTGTCTTGTACGCGCGCGCACACACACACACACACACACACACACACACCCTGCAAGAAGGGCGCCCCCACCTTCAGCACAGGTCACTGCAAACCTTGCAGCTTCACCTTTTGGGTCACCAGCAATCCAGCTGCTGCAAAGAAGCCTTTGAGTCCTGCCATTTAGAAACGGGGAGGCCCCTCCTTTGATAAAATAGCCAGGGGGGCAAAGAGACCAGCTCCCCTCCCCACAACTGCAAACTGAAAACTGCAAATCACTGAGTGACCAAATAAACAAAAAAAACCAGTGGCTTCTTCTCTCCAAACTTTTATTATTTCACATTTGAACATTCACAAGCTTTTGAATTAAACGTCATTCAAAAGGGGGAGGGGGAGGGAGTTATTCTGCCCACCCTTAACAATGCAGTATTACTTGTTCCCTTCCAAGTCCTACTCAGTACAAAAAAATAACGGAAAAGGGAAAAAAAAGGTACAGTCCCATCAGAGAGTGAGAGCATGCCCTGTGCCCAGCCGAGTGCTGGTCAGGGGTGCGGCATGGCTACTTCTCCAGACGGTGATGCTGGTCATCGCTGGGTACGGGCCCGTTGCTTTCCGGGGGGCACAAGAAGCCGTTTAGGTAGGAGGGCGTCTTCTGGACAGAGGGTGGCCAAGCTGGCGTGGAAGCGGAGCGGGGGTACTTGGCACAGCCCCACGGCTGATGGGTCTTGTACTCCAAGAGCATGTGGTTCTGGGGCGGCAGCCCCACGCAAGCCCTGTTGCGAGACGGAAACGGAGAGGGGGAAATCAGCAAAGACCCTCCCCGACAGAGGGAATCTCTGCCAAGGGACACAAACCCTGATGTAGCTAGGGCAGTAAAACCAACAGTGGGCGGGAGTCAGAGCATCTCTGCGGGCACCTCTGGGACGGACCAACAAGAGGCTGCTGAGTGACTCTCAGAGGCAGAGGTTACCCGGGCAAAGATGCCCAATCCCCCAAGGAGCAGAAGAGCCACTCAGATCAACCAGGTCCAATTAGCACCTGCTCATGCAGGTAAGAACCAATTCAGGCCCCAAACAGTGAGAAATGCATCAGCCACAGCCACGTATATAACTAGAGGATTCACAGCAATAAGTATCAGACGGACCCCGTTCAAAAGCCCCGAAGCAAGAGACTCTCTCTCTTCTGATCTGCAGGAGAAAATCATAGAATCATAGAGTTGGAAGGGACCACCAGGGTCATCTAGTCCAATCCCCTGCACAATGCAGGAAATTCACAACTACCTTTCCCCTCACACCCCCAGTGACCCCCTACTCCATGCCCAGAAGATGGCCAAGATGCCCTCCCTCTCATCATCTGCCTAAGGCAGGGGTGGGGAACGTCAGGCCTGGGGGCCATATAAGGCCCGTGAAATCATTTGGTCTGGCCCTTTGTGGGTCCTGGCAGATCTCTAGCTCAGAAGGATCTAAGACTGGCGATCTGCCTCCTCCCGCGGACAGGAATAGCCTCTATTCAAGGTGGATGTGAGTTTGTTTTGCCGAGAAAAGGAACCTTTTCCCCCCTTGCAGAAGAGTCATTATCTATGGAGCTGCTAGGACCTCCCAAGAAACTGTGTTAACCCTTTCCCACCCGGGCCATGGAGAAACTACGTGGCAGACACTCAGTGCTGTCTCTGGTCGTGCCTCTTGGCTAACTGTTTGACCAAATATAGCAGGCTAATTTTTAAGTTGATAATTTTGTATGGCCCGCGAATGATGGTATAAATAGCCAAATGGCCCTTGTCAGAAAAAAGGTTCCCCACCCCTGGCCTAAGGTCACAGAATCAGCCTTGCTGACAGATGGCCATCTAGCCTCTGCTTAAAAACCTCCAGGGAAGGAGAGCCCACCGCCTCCCGAGGAAGCCTCGTTCCACTGAGGAACAGCTCTGACTGTTAGAAAATTCTTCCTAATGTCTAGATGGAAACTCTTTTGATTTAATTTCCACCCATTGGTTCTGGTCTGACCTTCTGAGGCAACAGAAAACAACTCGGCACCCTCCTCTCTATGACAGTCCTTCACGTACTTGAAGATGGTTCTCACATCCCTTCTCAGTCTTCTCCTCTCCAGGCTAAACATACCCAGCTCCTTCAACCTTTGCTCGTAGGACTCGGTCTCCAGACCCCTCACCGTCTCTGTTGCCCTCCTCTGGACCCGTTCCAGCTTGCCTACATCCTTCTTAAATTGTGGTGCCCCAAACTGAACACAGTACGCTAGGTGAGGCCTAACCAGAACAGAGTAAAGCCATACCATCCTACTGTGTGAAAAGGACTGGGGGCTACCTACCATGCCCTGGTTCAAGTGGCGACCACCACACTCACCTGAAGAAGTTCTCAATGGCGGCCCGCTGGCGGAAGAGGGCGTTCACCACAGGGGTGCCTTTAGGCACCAGGGGCGCCTTGCAGAGGAAGCCGAGCAGAGACAAGACGCTGTGGAGGGGCTGAGGCTCCTCCTCGCCCTCGACGCCCACCCGGATCCGCTGGCACAGCTCGGTGAGTATCGCCAGGTCCAAGATGATGGGGGCGGCCAGCAAGGAGTCCTGAGGAGGGCAGGGGAGGGGCATCAGAAAAGTGATGGAGCTGTGGCATCAGAAAAGTGATGGAGCTGGCCAAGACAGCCAAGTTAAGTAAACATGTAGA
The DNA here is from genome assembly GCF_029931775.1 of Euleptes europaea. Classification (NCBI taxonomy): domain Eukaryota; kingdom Metazoa; phylum Chordata; class Lepidosauria; order Squamata; family Sphaerodactylidae; genus Euleptes; species Euleptes europaea. The sequence continues at coordinate 1,260,336 of NC_079313.1, forward strand.
AGACAGCTGGGTTTCCGACTTTGATATAGATTGGAAGGTATGGTCAATTTATATATAAATCAGTATTTTAGGGATAGAAAAATGACCCAAGGTGTTAGAACCTGAACTTACTAAATTGTAGACTAAGATGAAAATAGCTAAATAATAACTAAAGTAAAAAAAACATAAAATTAAAGTGTTATTCACCAAAGAAATAATATATCTAATATTCTGTCCTATACGAGGAGAGTTGGAAGTCGGTTTCTACATTGATTCATATTTCACTTTTTCTTTCTTTTCTTCGCTTTCTTTTTTGTGTACTATTTTTTTTGCATATTTTGTATATTTTGGTATATTCTGTAATATTCTGCATACTTCAATAAAAATATTTTTAAAAGCAAAGACGTTCTCCCAGGTCAGAATCTGGAGGGACCAACTTGGCCTCGACCCCAAATATCCCCTCTCTCCTGCCCCTGCTCAGTGCAAAGGGGCGGAGGGAGGACAGCCTTTGGACTCACCCAAGCCACACCTCCATCCTCTGCCCCCCCCCCGGCCAATACACATCTCCTTTGTATATGATAACCATCTTCAACTACTTGAAGGGTTGTCATAGAGAGTTGTTTTCTGTTGCCCCTGAAGGTCGGACCAGAACCAACGGGTTGAAATTAAACCAAAAGAGTTTCCGTCTAGACCAGGGGTGTCAAACATGCGGCCCGCGGGCCAGATCCGGCCCCCGGAGGGCTTTTATCCGGTCTGCGGAACCGAGGAACCTAGTCCCCCTTTCCCCCCTCCCCTGGCCTTTTCTAGGCTTCCTGGGGCCCATGCCTGGCTGGGGAGGGAGTGGGGAAGGCTTATGCCTGGTCGTTCCGAGGCCTTTCCGCAACCGTGCTGGGCTGCGGGCTGGGAGGCCCTCCCGCGGTCGTGCTGGGCCACTAGCGCGTCCGGGTGTGTGGGGGGGAAGGCTTTTCTCTTTTCTTCCTCTTTTTCTGTCCCTCTCTCTCCCCTTTTCTTTCTTTTGTTTGTTCGTTCTGTCTTCCTCCTTTTCTTTCTTTCTTTTTTCTTTCTCTCCCTTTCCCTCCCTTCCCCCTTCCTTCCTTCCTTTATTTATTTATTTATGTGCGCATGGCCCGGCCCGACCAAGTGACATTTACATCATATCCAGCCCTCCTAACAAATGAGTTCGACACCCCTGGTCTAGACATTAGGAAGAATTTTCTAACAGTCAGAGCAGTTCCTCGGTGGAACAGGCTTCCTCGGGAGGTGGTGGGCTCTCCTTCCCTGGAGGCTTTTAAGAAGAGGCTAGATGGCCATCTGTCAACAATGCTGATTCTATGACCTTAGGCAGATCACGAGAGGGAGGGCATCTTGGCCATCTTCTGGTCACTAGGTGTGGGGGGAAGGTAGTTGTGAATTTCCTCCATTGCGCAGGGGGTTGGACTAGATGACCCTGGCGGTCCCCTTCCAATTCTATGATTCTATTCTATGATTCCTCACCCACCTCACAAGTGTTGTGTATGACCATGGTGTTGGTGCCCCCCAGGGCGATTTCCGACGTGTACTCATCCAGGGCCCGCTTGCTGTCGCCCACGTAGGGTACGTACTTGATGACGACCTGGGAGGGGGGAGAGACCCTGTGAGCCGCGATAGTAGGGCTGCCCGCTCCCGGTTGGGGGAGCTGCCGACCCCCAGGCCCCACCTGGAGACCAGCAACCCCGCCCCACAGGGAGGGAGGCGGCTTCCTCTCCCCCTCCCTGCAGCTTGAAGCGCCAAACCCAGCAGCGCTGCCCAACGCACACAGTGGTCCAGCCGCTCTCCCGGCCCGTAGAGGAGGGGGTTGGACTGCACCATGTCGTCCACCACGCTGCTCTTGGAGATCTCCTTGGAGCGGAACTGGGCCGGGGCCGAGAGGTTGCAGCCGTCGTTGTTGCCCAGGTGGTTGTAGCTGACGATGGAGACCGGCTGCGGAGAAAGGAGAGGGAGAGGCCTTCGTCAGCTGAAGGGATGGATGCCCGTGCCTAGTTCCCAGACCTTAAGAAAGCTGGGTGAAGCACTGAGAGACTGAACTACAAATCCTGTGGCCACACTTGCCTCTGCCATCTTACAAGGGATGAGAGCCAGCGTGGTGTAGTGGCTAAGATGGGTGGAGCGGCGGACTCTGACCTGGAGAACCGGGTTTGATTCCCCACTCCCTCCACATGAGCGGCGGAGGCTAATCTGGTGAACTGGATTTGTTTTCCCACTCCTCCACACGAAGCCAGCTGGGTGACCTTGGGCTAGTCACAGCTCTCTCAGCCCCACCTACCTCCCAGGGTGTCTGTTGTGGGGAAGGGAAGGGAAGGCGATTGTGAGCCGGTTCGTGTCTCCCTTAAGTGGTAGAGAAAGTCGGCACATAAAAACCAACTCTTCTTCTTCTTCCTCAGTGGAGGTGGTGGGCTCCTTTGGAGGTTTTTAAGCAGAGGCTAGATGGCCCATCTGACAGCATGCTGATTTTATGACTCGCTCTGAATTTAGGCAGAGAGGAAGGGCAGGAAGGGATGAGCCAGTGCTTGGCTCTTGTAGCCCAGGGTATTGCCAATTGCCACTTTGGGGTCAGGAAGGAATTTTCTTCCATTACTATATAAGAGTTTTAGACTATCCACCCTAAAAACTGAAACCGAATGTATCAATACAATTACTTTAAAAATGTGGATTCAGATTAAAAAAGGATCTTATTAGATGGGCAAAGCAGAAAACAGCCGTGACCACTGGGGTTGCTATGATTAAAATGTCTGTTCTTCCAAAATTATCCTTTTTGTTTTATGTGTTACCACTTCATATTTCAGAAAAAAACAGCTGAAAAATTTGGCAATTAAAACTAGATCAATTTATTTTTAATTCTACAAAGCCAAGAACAGCTAAACTCCTAAGGTATCAGTCTATTTGAGAAGGAGGATGGGGTATTCCAAATCTCTCCCTCTATTATGATGCATATCAATTGAAACACCGAATCCCTAGTTCATCCTTCTCCAAGGAAACAGGTTGGCTAGAGATAAGAACATAAGAACATAAGATAGTAAAATATAATTTCAAAGAGAGGGGGTATTTTTGTTAAGATATGATGTCATGGGTAAAATCACACAACCTTTTCAGCATCACTACAGGTGGGCATGATCCACCTCCCCAATGGCCCACCCACCACGTCCCCGCCCTCACTAACCTTAAGCCCCGAGCTGACCAGGAAATCCACCAGGACAGACTTGAGCTTCGTCTGGCCAGACTTGAAGTCATCGCCCGCGATGAAGACCCCTCTCTGGACCGCCAGTTCCACAGCCCCCGGCACAAAGGTGTTTTGTGGGGAGCCGTTTATGTAGGCGCAGCCCTCCAGGATGCTGGCCACAGCAAAGAGGGTGGAAGGCGACACCTCTAGGCCACGCTGGGGGGAAAAAAACCCTCAATTTCAGGGGGCGGCAGACTCTTTCCCCTTCCCCAGGGAGGCAGGACTCCTCAACCGCATTCACTTTAACAAGCATGCGTCTGCAGTCCCGGCTGCAGCACCAGGCGGCTTCCGATCTAGGCCAGGCAGAGCGGAGATCTGTGTTTTGAAAACATCTGCTCTTCCATGAGAGCTCCTCGGCTGGGAGCCGCACCGGTTAAAGGGGGTCAGACCCCATTTAGATCTGCAGTGTGTACCAGGCCCGTTGTGTCAATGCTGGAACAAGATCCAAGCCAAGGGCGAGAGACGGGCGGGAAATCAAGAGTTTCCGTCTAGACATTAGGAAGAATTTCCTAACTGTCAGAGCGGTTCCTCAGTGGAACAGGCTTCCTCGGGAGGTGGTAAGCTCTCCTTTCCTGGAGGTTTTTAAGCAGAGGCTAGATGGCCATCTGTCAGCAGTGCTGATTCTATGACACACTTGAACACCTGAAGCTGCCTTATACTGAATCAGACATCAAAGTCAGTATTGTCTACTCAGACTGGCAGTGGCTCTCCGGGGTCGCAGGCAGAAAAGGGTCTTTCACATCACTTACTTGCCTGGTTCCTTTAACTGGAGATGCCAGGGATCGAACCTGGGACCTTCTGCATATCAAGCAGATGCTCTACCACAGAGCCACAGCCCCTCCCCTTAGGCCATGAGAGGGAGGGCATCTTGGCCATCTTCTGGGTATGGAGTAGGGGTCACTGGGGGTATGGGGGTGGAAGCAGTTGTGAATTTCCTGCATTATGCAGGGGGTTGGTCTAGATGACCTTGGTGTTCCCTCCCAACTCTATGATTCTACGAGTCTCACCTCAATGGCCTCCAGCAGGTGGGCAGCTGTGTCATTCACGCCGGGCTGCACGTCGCAAAACCGCTCCGTGTTGGCTGTCCAGAGGACGATCACCTTGTCCACACCACTGGAGTTCTTGAAGTCCCGAATGTCGTGGCGGATCTGAGCCATCTGCGGGGCGGGGTGAGGGGGTGGATTTTCAAAGTTTTTCCTGCCACAAGACCTGCTCTTTTGGGGATGGCCTGGGGCTGTTGCAGACGGGCCGGCAAAGAACACGCCGCAACAGACGACACTCCGAACCCTCATCTGTTCGGGAGAAGCTTTTCAGCATTTCCTGGATGCATTTCTGACCACTGCTCACCATCAGAGATTGATCTTGTGGGGCCAATTCAGTACCGGCAGAGCAGAGGTTGAAAGGACAAGTCACAAATCAGAAAGCCCCTTTGGATAGCCTTTAGCCTACACTAGTAGTAAAAAAGAGAGAGACCTTGTGCTAAATTAAAAGGGTAGCAAAAACCATAGCACTGTGACTAAATGAAGTTTACAGTGAAATAGACAAACATTTATGCTTGCGATGCCAAAATTACAATTCTCTAACAGAGTGAGTTGTTATTACAAATAAGAGAATCCATGAGCTGCAAAATCTTTTCTATATATATTACACATAATGAAATTGCTAACAAGTTGCAATACAATAGTTGCAAGATTGCTTACAAATGCAGTATAAAAGATGCACAAAAAAGTTGTTAGGTTGTGTAATTTTGGTATCGCAAGCATAAACGTTTGTCTGTATTTCACTGTAAACTTCATTTAGTCACAGTGCTATGGTTTTTAGCCTGCACTACGCAACCTTTTTTTTTTAATAACCCCCCAAAGAAATAAAGCTTCACCTTGGTGAAAGCTTCCTTCCTAGCTGTGGCAAGCCTCAGTTTCCACACATGAAACAGAAGGATAAGACCAGACCTACCTTACAGGGGTGTACACAAAACGTTTTGCAAAAAAATCCTAGATAAGAAGAAACATTCCATCGTAAAGTTTGGGGGCAACTAATGTGGGAGGCTCAGACTCTTTCCCATTACAAAGCTTCCAAAGCGAGGACCAGAAATGGATTTTCTCTGCTGCCCTTCTGAGCCAGGGGCTGCCAACTCCTGGTTGGAAAATTCCCGGCAATTTGGGTGTAGCGCCTGGAGAAGGCGGAGTTTGGGGAGGGACCTCCGCAGTGTATAATGCCACAGAGTCCACCCTCCAAAGCAGCCATTTTCTCCAGGGGAACTGATCTCTGTTGTCTGGAGAGCAGTGGTCGTTCTGGGAAATCTCCAGGCCCCCAACAGGAGATGGGCAACCTTATTCTTAGCCCATTCAAAGACCTGCCCAAAAGGACAGTGCTGTGGAACACAGGCAGGAGTGTGTTGCTGCAGTTGTCTTGTTTGGGGGCCACTGTGTGGACAGACTGCTGGACTTGATGGGCCTGGGTCTGATCCAGCAGGGCCTTTCTGACGTTCTTATGGAGGACGAGGCTATCCATTGCTACTAGTCAAAAGGGATACTAGTCATGCTGCATCCCTATTCTCTCCAGGACCAGAGGAGCATGCCTATTATATTGGGTGTTGTGGAACTCAGGCAGGACAGTGCTGCTGCCGTCGTCTTGTTTGTGGGCTTCCTGGAGGCACCTGGTTGGCCACTGTGTGAACAGACTGCTGGACTTGATGGACCTTGGTTTGATCCAGCAGGGCCTTTCTTATGTTTTTATGACTCTTACCACCACCACCCCAGACTATCCCTCAAAAACTTGCCTAGAGGTTAGGGGGATAGGTCTGCGGTACAGCCTTCTGCCTCCGCGTTGCAGGCAGAAACTCATAGGTTGAGTTACCACTAAGCAAAAAACCGAGGCCCCAGAAAGCCACTGGCAGCCCAAGGCCCCGGGTGAGGGGGACGGGTCTGAACATGTTCATCAACCTTGCGGCACCCACCTGTTCAGCCTCGGTCCCTGTCAGGACGTTGTCTGCTCTCTTCTCCTGGTTGGCTGCGATAAACCCGGGGTTGTAAATGCCCGGCCGAGGCTTCAGGCCCTCCATGAATGGCCGGAGCTGCTGCTGCAGCGGCCAATCCAAGACTTCGGCCCTCTGCATGGCGTCTGCCAGGTTCATGGAAGAGATGTCCCACCCTAGCGGAGAGAAGATGGGACCCTCTGAGCAACCTGTGACTGGCAACAGCAACACACCATGCCCTGGAAGCCTGGAGCAGCCAGCAAGACGAGCTGCCCGCCGGTTAAAAAGCCAAATGGAAGTTTTTGTTCGGCAGCTGACTGATTGGCACAAGAGCCAGCATGGTGTAGTGGTTAAGAGCAGTGGTTTGGAGCGGTGGACTCTAATCTGGAGAACCGGGTTTGATTCCCCACTCCTCCACATGAGCGGCGGATGCTAATCTGGTGAACTGGATTTGTTTCCCCACTCCTACAAGCAAAGCCAGCTGGGTGCCCTTGGGCCAGTCACAGTTCTCTTAGAGCTCTCTCAACCCCACCTACCTCACAGGGTGTCTGTTGTGGGGAGGGGAAGGGAAGGTGATTGTAAGCCAGTTTGATTCTTCCTTAAGTGGTAGAGAAAGTTGGCATATAAAAACCAACTCCTCCTTCTTCTTCCTCATTAGCTCTTAGAATCATAGAGCTGGAAGGGGCCATAGAGGCCATCTAGTCCAACCCCCCTGCTCAATGCAGGATCAGCCTCGAGCATCCCTGACAAGTGTTTGTCCAGCCACTGCTTGAAGACTGCCAGCGAGGGGGAGCTCACCACCTCCCTAGGCAGCGAATTCCACTGCTGAATAACCCTTACCGTAAACAAAAAATTCCTACTATCCAGCCTGTACCTTTCTGCCCGTAATTTAAACCCATTATTGCTAATATTATCCTCTGCTGCCAAAAGGAACGGCTCCCTGCCCTCCTCTAAGTGACAGCCCTTCATATGCTTAAAGAGAGCAATCATGTCCCACCCCCCACCTCCTCTTCTCCAGACTTAACTTTCCCAACTCCCTCAGCCTGTTGAGCCGGGCCGTCTATCTTCAAAATCCTCCTTTTTCATTCCATACAAGGAAAGTACCGGAACCAAAACCACATTAAAAAAGAGCACGGGCGCACGTCCTCAGTGGCTGCCTCTCTGCTCAGCTTGCCAATCCCAGCTGGCCACCTTCATCCTAAGGACGACGGCCCTCCCCACCCACAACCAGCTGTACCCCCTTTCATAGCAGACTCAGCAAGCCCCACACTGAGAAGAAGGAGTTGGTTTTTATATGCCGACTTTCTCTACCACTTAAAGGAGACTCAAACCGGCTTACGATCACCTCCCCTTCCCCCCCGCCAACAGACACCCTGTGAGGTAGGTGGGGATGAGAGAGTGTGACTTGCCCACTGGCTTCGTGTGTAGGAGTGGGGAAACAAATCCAGTTCCCCAGATTAGCCTCCACCGCTCATTGAACGAGTGGGGAATCGAACCCGGTTCTCCAGATCAGACTCCACCGCTCCAAACCACCGCTCTTAACCACTACACCACGCTGGCTCTCAACGGCTCTTAACCACTATACCTACCGTCAAAGACGATGTCGTCGGGATGCACCATTGGGAGAAGATCCCGGAAGGGAATGTAAACTTCTCCGGACGGGCTGGTGCCCAGGGACACGGTGGACGCTTGCAAGAAGGACCCGTAATAGTTGGCATGCTGAGGGCCAGGAGAGAGAGAGAGCCGGCATCAGCGCAGAGATGGGGAGAGGGGAGGGAGGTTCCACTAACCACGTCACGCCAGGAACATTTCTCAGCAGTGGAGAGACTGCCGGCTTCAGAGAGTTTCGAGCTTGATTTAGTAGAGTTTCCAGCTTGCACCCAGGATTGGAGAGGTGTTCAGTTGGAAATAACAGGAACAGATGAGAAGAAGAAGAGTTGGGTTTTATACGCCGACTTCCTCTCCCACTTAAGGAAGAATCAAACCGGCTTACAATCACCTCCCCTTCCCCTCCCCACAACAGACACCCTGTGAGGTGGGTAGGGCTGAGAGAGCTCTAAGAGAGCTGCAACTAGCCCAAGGTCACCCAGCTGGCTTCATGTGGAGGAGTGGGGAAACCAACCTGGTTCACCAGATTAGCCTCCGCCGCTCACGTGGAGGAGTGGGGAATCGAACCCGGTTCTCCAGATCAGAGTCCACCGCTCCAAACCACCGCTCTTAACCACCACACCACCCTGGCTCTCCAACAGCACTTATAAGGAAAGACGAATGGCGCTCACTCACCTTAGTGCCCGTCTTGGTCACCCAAGAGAGTCCCAGGCGATTGGCCAAGACGGCTGCCGTCACCGTGGTGCCGTTGTTCCCGCCCCAGCCGACCAGCATCACCCCCAGCTTCGGAACGCGCCTCTCCGTGTGGAAGGTGAGGGCGGTGGAGCAAGGCTTCACCTGTGGGAAAACCCCACCCAACAGGACACCGTCAGCCTCCGACAGAGGCAGCAACGGGACCCTCCACGTCGTTTTGGAGCCCCTCCTCCAGCTCGCCGTCATGAAAGGGCAGAGTTCAAGGGATGCCCAGCAGAAGCCAAGCCAGCCACTGCTGCCATAAGATGGAGGGGACAGGAAAAAATACAACACAGAGAATTCAGCACCTGAAAAATCTTTTACCAACACGCCCCCCCCCTTCTAGCCCTAGTGACTCAAGTCCTTGGGATAGAGGTCTGCAGTTGTTAAGTGCAACATCCACTGAAATCTCCAGGCATCGTGAAGTCCACACGGGGTGGACTCCAGTGCCCAGATTTCCACGCAGGGCAATCAATTCCCAGGTGTGTGCGGGGGCCCAATTCGTGGGGAGAAAAGAAGAAGAAGAGTTGGTTCCTTACACCCCGCTTTTCTCTACCTTTAAGGAGTCTCAAAGCGGCTTACAATCCCCTTCCCCTCCCCACAACAAGCACCTTGTGAGGCAGGTGGGGCTGAGAGAGTTCGGAGAGAACTGCGACCGGCCCAAGGCCACCCAGCAGGCTTCATGTGGAGGAGTGGGGAATTGAACCCGGTTCTCCAGATTACTTAACCACTACGCTACGCTGGCTCTCACCATGCTGGCTAAGCCTTCTCTGCTATAATCAGAACCTACTGATATACTCCGGTCATCTTTGGAGGCCCTCCAGAAAGGGCCTACTTGGTTGTGGTGCCAAAACCTGGCAGCTTCCTCCCCAGGGAGACTGTCTCACTCTACCGGTGAGACAGCAGGTGAAGACTTTTTGGTTTCATCTGGCATATACCTGGCTGCTAGCCCTCCTTCTAGCTTTGTTTACATGTTTTAATTGAAGAAGAAGGAGTTGGTTTTTATATGCCAACTTTTTTTTACCACTTAAGAATCAAACCGGCTCACAATCACCTTCCCTTCCCCTCCCCACAACAGACACCCTGTGAAGTAGGTGGGGCTGAGAGAGTGTGACTAGCCCAAGGTCACCCAGCTAGCTTCCTGTGGAGGAGTGGGGAAACCAACCCGGTTCACCAGATCAGCCTCCGCTGCTCATGTGAAGGAGGGGGGAATCGAACCCGGTTCTCCAGATTAGAGTCTGCAGCTCACGTGGAGGAGCGGGGGAATCAAGCCCGGTTCTCCAGATCAGAGTCCACCGCTCCAAAGGACCGCTCTTCACCACTACTCCACGCTGTCTCGTGTTATCATTTTAACTGTACTTTAATTGATCGAACGTTTTAATGTCTTTTACGTTTGCTGCCTTGTGGACCCTGATCGGGTGGAAAGGAAGCATTAAAACATTTTAAATAAATGAATATTATCCCCAGACTGAAACAGCTGCAGGAGAAACAGACGCTCAATGCCTCCCCTCGGCCCTCCTTTCTATTTGGCCTTCCTGCTTCAGATTCCCTACTCGCCTCCTAAGAGCACTTCACCAGGACTCAGCCGGCCTCAGGAAGCACGTCTCCCCCCCCACCCACCCCGCTCCCCCGAGGCCAGGGCGAGGCTTTCGCTGGTAGCCAAACAATCCCTCTTGCCCTCGCAGAAGCTGCCCGGCAGACATGCTGACCGCCTTGCCTCTTGAGCAACCGCAGCAGTGGAATGTCTGTAAACACTCCGCAGCACGCAGACCCCGGCGCTTCAGCCAATCGGCACCCAGCGCTTCACCGCCATCAGCTCACCGAGATAGCCGCCTGGTCACAAATCCCACCAGCCCCCACCCACTGTTTGTGTCCTTACCTTTGGGCAAGATCCTCCCCCATCCCATTGTTCAGCAACCAGTCTTGGGGGAGGGGCTGGGGCTCAGTGGCAGGGCATCTGCTTGGCATGCAGAAGGTCCCAGGTTCAATCCCCGGCATCTCCAGTTAACGGGACTTGGCAGGTAGGTTCAAATTAAATCAAAAGAGTCTCTGTCTAGACATTAGGAAGAATTTTCCGACAGAGCGGTTCCTCGGTGGAAAAGGCTTCCTCGGGAGGTGGTGGGCTCTCCTTCCCTGGAGGTTTTGAAGCAGAGGCTAGATGGCCATCTGTCAGCAATGCTGATTCTATGACCTTAGGCAGATCATGAGAGGGGGGGCATCTTGGCCATCTTCTGGGCATGGAGCAGGGGTCACTGGGTGTGTGTGTGTGGGGGGGGAGGTATTTGTGAATTTCCGGCATTGTGGAGGGGGACTAGGTGACCCTGGTGGTCCCTTCCAACTCTATGATTCTATGATTCTAGGTGACGTGAAGACCCTGGCCTGAGACCCCGGAGAGCCGTTGCAGGTCTGAGTACACAATACTGACTTTGATGGACCAAGTGGGGTCTGATGCAGTATAAGGCCGCTTCATATGTTCTGGGGAAGGACCGTAGCTCAGTGGTAGAGCATCTGCTTGGCATGCAGAAGGTCCCAGGTTCAATCCCCAGCATCTCCAGTTAAAGGGACTAGGCAAGGAGGTGATGTGAAAGACCTCTGCCTGAGACCCTGGAGAGCCGCTGCCGGTCTGAGCAGACAATACTGACTTTGATGGACCAAGAGGGGTCTGGTTCAGTAGAAGGCAGCTTCCCATATTCAACATAATATGGACAACCAGAATCCCATAAAGACTTCTGCTCCCAGCTTTCTGCAGCATTCATGGGACTTTGCCTGCAACTTTACTCACATGTCCCCTCCCCAAAAAAAACCCTTACCTTAGTGATGCCCTCCTCTTGGCACACCAGAGTGGTGCTGTAGGTGTACCTGGCCTCAATGAAATCAGGGGTGTAGGTGACATTGGGGCTTTCCACCACAAACGAATTTGCCATGGTGTGCGCTCTGCATGGGTGGGGAGCGGGGAAGGGAGGGTGAAAAACAAGGAAACATGAAAACAACACAAAGGTGCCCACGAGCTCAGCATTTTGCCCAGGCCTCCAAAAGACAAGATCTCCCAAACCCAAATGACAGGCCAGAGACAGGCTTCCCCTCATCACCCAGGGCGTAAATAATTGCTCCGGTTGAAGAGACGGGTCAGGAGTCCAGCACCTCTGAAGGGGGGGGGGACTCCAGACCAGGAGCACCAGGGGCGCAGCAGCCACAAGGTTACCCCCCAATTAGGTTCACTGGAAGTCAGCCGCGCTGGCTCCTCCACTGGTGCAGGGACACAACAGGCACCCTCCTCGGCGATCTGTCAGCCCGGTCCCTGCCCAGGGGCCAAACGGCAGGGGGCAACTGGGAGAAGCCCCGACCTGGACCCGGCCGCAGAGAGGCAGCAGGCAGGGAGCAGATCGGGCAGGGGGTTGAAAAACCAGAGCTGCCTTTCTGCAGGGGAGGGGTCCTCCGCCCAACCCCCCCGTTCACTCGCCGGCCGACCACCCCCCCTTCCTTCCCTCCCTCCCTCCCGGGGACCCCGGCGTCCGAGCCTGCCAACCCGGGGCTCCCCCCAGCCTGCCTGCCGGCGCCCAGGTGGGCAGGCTGCGGCGGGGATGCGCCCAGGTGGCCAGGTGAGACCCTCCCCGCCCCCCCCCCGGCCGGAGACAAAGGCAGGTGGGCGCACCTCCGCCGCCGCCGCCGCGTCCAGCTCGGGCTCGCCGCGCTCAGCCGGCCCTTAAGGGGCTCCTCGGCCGGCCGGACCGCCCCCCGCCCCCCGCCCGCCCCCCGACGGCGCCGCCCCCCGGAGAACCTTCCAGCCGCCGCGCCCAGCCCGGCCCCCCCCCAAGCCCCCGGCCGGCCCGCCGGTTGCCAAGCTCCAGGCCGGGAGAGCGCAGCGCTTGGAAAAGGCTGCTCCGGAGGGGAGGGGAGGGCTGCCCACCTCCCGGGAGCCGCTGGCGGGGCGCCCCTCCCGCCCCGGGCGCAGGGTTGCCAACCTCCCGGTGGAGGCTGGAGGCCTGCCGCTCTTGCAGCTGATCTCCAGGCGACGGAGCCCCGCGCCCCCGCAGGACACGGCCGCTTTGGCCCCTGGACTCCAGGGCGCGGAAGCCCCTCCCCAGGCTCCGCCCCCCCCCAATCTCCAACCCATGGGCTCTAGAGCGTCGAGCCCTGCGGAAGCCCCTCTTTTCTACGGTTGCCAACCTCCCGGCTGCACCTGGAGACCTCCCGCGGTTACAGTCGCTCTCCAGATGGCCAGGGTCCGTTCCTGGACGGGTCTGTATCGGCCGGAGACCAGGGGTCACTCCCGACCCGACCTGGGCGCCCCTCTCGCGCTTGGCACCGCGGCCCCCTCCTCGCCTTCTCCGCCGTCCTTCCGGTTGCCAGCTCCAGGCTGGGGGATTCCTGGAGTCCTTGGGGGGGAAGCCTGAGGAGGGCAGAGGTTGGGCAGGGGAGGGGCTTCAAGACCACCTTCCAACGCAGCCGTTTGCTCCAGGCGAACTGACCTGTGTCACGTGGAGAGCAGTTGTGATACCAGGAGGTCTCCAGCCACCCCCTGGAGGTTGGCAATCCTAACAAGCCGCGGACAGGCTCTGTCTGGCGACCAGTAACTACTGGAGATGGCAGGGGACGGCGGAAGAGTTTGGTGGGAGCGATTCAGTGCCTGAGAAAGCAAGAGGAGGGGGGGGGGCAGCCACAGGTTGGAGATGCTGGCCCAGGGTCCCCAAAACGTGGGTTACCACACCAAGTAAATTTGGGCTTGGGTGCGTGTCACCATGCCAAAAAGGTTGGAAACATCTGGTCTAGGAAAGTCAGCATGGTGTAGTGGTTAAGAGCGGTGGTTTGGAGCGGTGGACTCTGATCTGGAGAACCGGGTTTGGTTCCCCCACTCCACATGAGCAGCAGAGGCTAATCTGCTGAACCAGGTTGGTTTCCCCTCTCCTACACATGAAGCCAGCTGGGTGACCTTGGGCTAGTCACAGCTCTCTTAGAGCTCTCTCAGCCCCACCTACCTGAAGGTGTCTGTCATGGGGAGGGAAGAAGAAGAGTTGGTTTTTATATGCCGACTTTCTCTACCACTTAAGGGAGACTCAAACCGGCTTACAATCCCCTTTCCTTCCCCTCCCCACAACAGGCACCCTGCGAAGAAGGTGGGGCTGAGAGAGCTCTAAGAGAGCTGTGACTAGCCCAAGGTCACCCAGCCGGCTTCATGTGGAGGAGTGGGGGAACCAACCCAGTTCTCCAGATCAGAGTCCACCGCTCCAAACCACCACTCTTAACCACTGTGCTATGCTGGCTCTCTGAGCCATGATTCCTTCCCAGCAGATCACAAGATCCCTAAGCTCTGGCCCTTGATGCAGGGACAAACGGATCCTTCCTCTGGCAAGCTAGATAGGCAGGGGCACCTTCTGAAAGAAAAATATTGGATAACATGTACAATTTAGGCACGGTGGTCCCAAACACACAAAAACAGCAGTGTAGCCCCCCCTGCCCCCCAGGAAGGCCCCTCCCCGTCCAGGGCAGTTGCCCAGAGGACTAGAAGAAAGAAGGCCCTCAGGAGTGCCAAAGCATGAAAACAGGGTCGAGGTGGGGTTGCCAGCCTCCAGGCGGGGCCCTGGTGATCTCCCTGGATTCCAGGTGATCTCCAGACAACGCCAATAAATGCAGGACTGTATAGCCAGCATGATGTACACATGAACACATGAACACATGAAGCTGCCTTCTACTGAATCAGACCCCGGGTCCATCAAAGTCAGTATTGTCTACTCAGACCAGCAGCGGCTCCCCAGAGGTCTTTCACATCACCTACTTGCCTTGTCCCTTTAAGTGGAGATGCCGGAGATTGAACCTGGGACTTTCTGCAAGCCAAGCAGAAGCTCTACCACTGAGCCATGCCCCCTCTCCATGGCTCTCCAGGGTCTCAGGCAGGGGTGGGGTGGGGGCGCAGGCGGTCAGACACCGCAGAGAGCCAGCACCACGGAGGTCAGACCACGCTGGCAATGCTCCTTTTCAAAACCAAAAGTGAGGAAAAGGCCAGGTACGAAACCTTCCCAAAAGAACGTGCCTGTCTCTATCAGAGACCCCCCCCCCCAGTTTCTCACTGTCAAGAGAACTCAGGCATCCCAGATTGTTCCCTCCCCCCTCCCACACTCACCCTGCTTGTGCCTCAAGACCCCCTCCCCAATGCATTGCAGCATCCTTAACAAAGTGTACTTAACAGCTTGTCCTTGTCCCCAGAAGACCCTGCTTTCCTTTGTTTCTTCAGATCTCCCCCCCCCCAACTCAGCCTCTGCTCTTAAAGCCCCACCCGCTCCCTCCTTCTTGCTGCCACCTCCCACCCACCCACCTTGCCCCTCCCCCATCCTTCCCAGTGGACTCCACATAGCATGCGGGGCGGGGAGAGTTGTGATGTCTCTCCCCTTGGAGCGGTCAGACTTGGCTCTTTCTTCCCCTTTTCCTTCAGGGTCATTTGACATGCCTCTCAGCAAACCCCCCCCCCAAGGAATGCACCTTCTGAGCCTCTCCTCTGCCTTTACGCTCAGTAGGAGGCAAACGCGGCACAGGTACTGGCCAGTCTGGGCTGCACCGGCTCAATTCATCCTTTTAAAAACATTGCAGATCAACTAAAAAGACTCTTCTCTGGTTTTTCCCGACATGCAAATTAATGCAGTTTTAATCAGTTGATTGATAAGAAGAAGAGTTGGTGCTTATATGCCGACTTTTAGGGAGGGGAAGGGACTTCAATGCCATAGAGTCCAATGGCCAAAGTGGCCATTTTCTCCAGGGGAACTGATATCTATTGGCTGGAGATCAGTTGTAATAAGCAGGAGATCTCCAGCTAGTACCTGGAGGTTGGCAGCCCTATTGATCACTGATTTGCGTACACACACAGTTCAGAAACCACCGGTGCAGCGTTTGCGGGTATAAAATGGCAGCGTGCTTCAGCTGCTCAGTTGTGACCTGCAGGCAGCTGTTTCAGTCACATAAGTACTGTACCAAGAATGTGCCCCCCTTCCAGCCCCCTGAAAGAAAACAGGCCCCAGGGCCAGGGGTATGATTCTAGAGAGAGGTGTTTGTTCCTTCCTACTGGCAAGGAGACTGGGCTTGGCCCGGCCCGGCCTCTTTCAAGTGGTGCCACCGGTTTCCAGTGGTGTGGAGTGGCCCGGGCAGAGTGCCACAAGCACAGGGCTTGGTACGAAGCAGGCCTTACCTGGGCCAGGGTCTCATCCAGGGTGTTGGGTGTAGCTACCGTAATTCACTAATAAAATGTGGCGAAACTTAAACCCTAAAGGTGGCCTGTCATAGTCAGGATGGTGCCGAGTTGTTTTCTGTTGCTCCAGAAGGTTGGACCAGAACCAACGGGTGGAAAAATTTTCTAACAGAGCGGTTGCTCAGTGGAACAGGCTTCCTCGGGAGGTGGTGAGCTCTCCTTCCCTGGAGGTTTTTAAGCAGAGGCTAGATGGCCATCTGTCAGCAATGCTGATTCTATGACCTTAGGCAGATGATGAGAGGGAGGGCACCTGGGCATGGAGTAGGGGGTCACCGGGTGTGTGGGAGGTAGTTGTGAAATTCCTGCATTGTGCAGGGGGTTGGACTAGATGACCCTGGTGGTCCCTTCCAACTCTATGGTTCATGGCCTCGTTTCTTTTCAGAATCCTTCCTACTTCTTTACTTCTCAAGTATTGCAGTCAGCCCTCAGAGAGCCAGCGAGGTGTAGTGGTTAAGAGCGGTGGACTCTGATCTGGAGAACCGGGTTTGATCCCCCACTCCTCCACACAAGCGGCAGAGGCTAATCTGGTGAACTGGATTTGTTTCCCCACTCCTGCACGTGAAGCCAGCTGGGTGACCTTGGGCGAGTCCCAGCTCTCTTAGCGCTCTCTCCGCCCCACCTACCTCACAGGGTGTCTGTTGTAAGGAAGGGAAGGTGATGGTAAGCCGGTTTGAGTCTCCCTTAAGTGGTAGAGAAAGTCGGCATATGAAAACCAACTCATCCTCCTCCTCCTTCTCCCCCCCTCCACCCAATTGGGGAGAAAGGCAGGGTGTCCATCAGTAAGGGAGGAATTGTCCTCAGGTAGGCTACTGGCCAGGGTGGCTACCAGGAGCCTTTCCCTGTAGAGGGAGGGCACTTTGAATGGCCAGTTGTTGCCTGGTTTTGGCCCTCAGAGCCTTGCTGCGGAGGGATTTTTTGGAGGCCAGGTGGAAAAAAGGTGCCGGAGGTGAGGCTGGATGGAGCCTCAGCCTGATCCTGTAATCTGATCTCAGATGCTAATAATAGCTGAAATGCAATCCCCCCCCAACCCCCCAACCCTGCCTCGGGGGTTGGATAATTCCCAGGGAAAGAGGCGTCCTCAATCCTCCTGCAAGGGAACTGATTCTTCAGACCGAGCCAGAGAAGCCAAAAGCAAAAGTCCACGGAGGAGATGCCATTTGCCTCTGCCTCTTCCCCCTCATTAAAGACCCCCCCTTTCAGCAGATGACCACCAACCTCACAGGATCTAATCTCAAAATGATTAATTTTGGGCTTAAAATGAGCTACCCTAAGCTTGCTTGATAGTACGGTCTTTACTCTTTCTTTATTAAAAATACGGCCAACAGTCAAACATATTCAAAAAAGGATTTCCTACAGCCCAAACAAATGAAAATACCACAAGAGTGATCCTGCAACAGTACTCAAATTGATTGTTAAAAGACTTG
The DNA here is from genome assembly GCF_029931775.1 of Euleptes europaea. NCBI lineage: Eukaryota > Metazoa > Chordata > Lepidosauria > Squamata > Sphaerodactylidae > Euleptes > Euleptes europaea. The sequence continues at coordinate 1,277,543 of NC_079313.1, forward strand.
CTGTGAAAAATCTGCTTTTAGTCTATTGTAAAGTTATTTGTAGCAACTTTTACCAAACAAGTTTTGCTGGATTTTAATAGCGGCGGGACTAAACTTAGCAGAGTCAACAGAGACCCCAGGATTTTCATCTGTGATCAGCTTTTAAGCCCACTGCGCATCCAAGCAGCCTTTATTTATTTATTTTATTTTAAAAAATTAAGAAACCAAAGCTTCTGGTACTCAGGAGACAGAAGAAAAGCAAATTAAAATTTGAAAATGTTGCACCCAAATGCCAGGAAAATTGGGGAGGCGAGAGAGATCTGAATGCCCCTTAACGCCACCTCTCTTTTTTTGCTTCCACAACGGTGAGAAAATTGTATTTGAAAGGCACGCATTTGTCTTTCTGCCCCCCCACCCCAATAATTATTTTGGCATCATGGTGACTCCATCACCAGCTTCAGCTTTTGGGAACGAAAGGGAAAAAACCCCGCAGCCGCTAAATACAATTTCCCCTCTTCAGGGGTCTGGGAACAGGTTCTTCTTTGAGGCCCTTCCGCCTCACGCCATCCCTCCCCCAAACCCACAACAAAGCATCCTATACAGTCTGGATACAGAACAGAACGAGCCTTCCCTCTGGAATGCCCAAACCTCAGCAAGTCCAGGGCTACAAAAGTAGCAACCCTTTGTCTGCCTTCTTCTGGGCATCGCTGGGCCATGCCGGGCAGCGCCAAGTGGGTACATTTCCACTGGATAGCCAACAAAAGCTTTGACCTGACTTGTTGGCTTAGAACCAGTAGGCGGGCCATGGGGGGGGGGGACTACAAATATTTTCAAACACTATTTCTTGCCTTTGAGGCAGCAACAAAGGAAGTGAATTAAAAAGAGGCAGAAAAAAGGACAGGAAGAAACTTGATTCCTTTGCAATGAGGAGGAGAAGAAGAAGAAGAAGAAGAAGAAGAAGAAGAAGAAAAGAAGAAGAAGAAGAAGAAGAAGAGGAGGAGGAGGAGGAGGAGGAGGAGGAGGAGGAGGAGGAGGAGAAGAAGAAGAAGAAGAAGAAGAAGAAGAAGAGGAGGAGGAAGAGGAGGAGGAGGAGGAGGAGGAGGAGGAGGAGGTTTTTATATGCCAACTTTCTCTACCACTTAAGAATCAAACCGGCTTACAATCACCTTCCCCTCCCCACAACAAACACCCTGTGAGGTAGGTGGGGCTGAGAGAGTGCGACTAGCCCAAGGTCACCCAGCTGGCTTCGTGTGTAGGAGGGGGGAAACCAATCCAGTTCACCAGATTAGCCTCCGCCGCTCATGCGGGGGAATCAAACCCGGTTCTCCAGATCAGAGTCCACCGCTCCAAACCACTGCTCTTAACCACTACACCACTACTGGCTGGAGGAGAGGTTTACAGATACCACGGACTGCCAACAAGACAGGTAAGTGGGTTCTAGATCAAATCAAGCCTGAACTGTGCCTAGAAGCTAAAATGACCAAACTGAGGCTGTCGTACTTTGGCCACATCACGAGAAGACAAGTGTCACTGGAAAAGACAATAATGTTAGGGAAAGTGGAAAGCAGCAGGAAAAGAGGAAGACCCACCATGAGATGGATCGACCCAATCAAGGAAGCCAATGGCCCTCCATTTGCCAGAGCCAGTGTGGTGTAGTGATTAAGAGCAGTGGTTTGGAGTGATGGACTCTGATCTGGAGAACCGGGTTCGATTCCCCACTCCTCCACATGAGCGGCGATGTTTTGAATTGGGGCTGAAAGGCTGTCATATTATAGAGGATGGTGCATACTATAGAGGTTGGACCAGAACCAACGGGTTGAAATTAAATCTAAAGGGTATTCATCTAGACATCAGGAAGAATTTTCCTTCAGATATTCTGGCCACAACCCCTAACAAGTTAATTCTCTTTATTTAAACATGCATAACCTGCCTACAAGTCACAGTTAAACTCACTACAATTTAAAAACCAACAAAATATCTCCCTGCAAAGAATGCCGGCGGTCCCCATTGTTCACCTCTAGCCTTGGTATACCGAGATAGACTAGCTCTGAATATGGAGGTTCCATCGAGATTTCATAACTGGGCGGAGTTCCATGTACATGTCCCGCCCTTTCAACGCAAACTGCTGTCGCTTTGCCTCAAAACCACCATTTCCACGAGTCAATTGTGTGTGTTGCATGAAAGGGGTTTCTTTTGGTCTGCCCTGAATTTATTTAGAAGATTCCCAGCAGGGTCGCCTATCCCTTGCTAGCCTTGTTTGCAGCAGCCTCTCTGAGCAGGATTTTATGTGCAGAAGGCTTTCCTATAAAGAGGGTTCCCCCATTGGCAACAAAGATGGTGAGGGGGTCTGAAGACCAAGTCCTATGAGGAAAGGTTGAAGGAGCTGGGTATGTTTAGCCTGGAAAGGAGAAGACTGAGAGGGGATACGATAACCATCTTCAAGTACCTGAAGGGCTGTCATATTATAGAGGATGGTGCATATTATAGAGGTTGGACCAGAACCAAGGGGTTGAAATTAAATCAAAAGGGTATTCAACTAGACATCAGGAAGAATTTTCTAACAGTTAGAGCGGTTCCTCCGTGGAACAGGCCTCCTCGGGAGGTGGTGAGCTCTCCTTCCCTGAAGGTTTTTAAGCAGAGGCTAGATGGCCATCTGTCAGCAATACTGATTCTATGACCTTAAGCAGATGATGAGAGGGAGGGCATCTTGGGCATATTTTGGGCATTGAATAGGGGTGTGTGTGTGTTGGGGGGGTAGTTGTGAGTTTCCTGCATTGTGCAGGGGGTTGGACTAGATGACCCTGGTGGTCCCTTCCAACTCTATGATTGAATTCTCGTCACGTGGGACAGGTAGAAAAGCTACCCCAGCTGCCTTTTCCTTCAATGAAAAAGGCCCAGTCTCGCTCCCCTTCCCCCAGCAGGAGGGTCCACCAACCACTTGGTCAGCTGCATTCCCTGGGGCTGCATTCCCCCCTCCCCAGATGGCCCTGACAGCTGCAGGGAGGCCTGGGAGGCCCAAATTCAACCCAGAGTCTTGCAGACATGCGGCGGTCAGGCTTTGCTCCCCTGCCCTTTGGCAGACTGCGTCAAGATTTAAACACCTGCTTCTGAGATGGAGTTCCTCCTCCTCTTTGCTCAGCTGTAACTCCTTCCCAGTGCTGGAACCACAGATCTGCCGTGTCTGGCTAGAGATGGCTTCTCTAGAAAGGAATGCAAACAACACCCAGGGGACTTGGAAGGCTTTTGAACCATGTTCCAAAGAGTGATAGGATAGGAGCCCCGCTGGGACAGGAGAAAAGCCGAAGCTCTGTGGCAGAACGTGTGCTTGAAGAAGAAGAGTTGGTTTTTACATGCTGATTTTCTCTACCTTTTTTAAGGAGACTCAAACTGGCTTTCAATTGCCTTCCCTTCCACTCCCCACAACGTATACCTTGTGAGGTAAGTTAGGGCTGAGAGAGTTCGGAGAGAACTGTGACTAGCCCAAGGTCACCCAGCTGGCTTCATGTGGAAGAGTGGGGAATCGAACCCAGTTCTCCAGATCAGAGTCCGCTACTCCTAACCACTACCTAGGGTTGCCAACCTCCAGATCTCCTGCTATTACAACTGATCTCCAGCCGATTTAGATCAGTTCACCTGGAGAAAAGGGCTGCTTTGGCAATTGGACTCTATGGCATTGAAGTCCCTCCCCAAACCCCGCCCTCCCCAAAACCTCCTGCCAGTTGCGCAGAGGGGCCTGGCAACCCTACCACTACACCGCGCAGAAGTCCCCATGTTCAATCCCCGGCATCTTTAGTTTAGAAGGATCCAGTAGGAGGTGATGTGAAAAAACCCTTCCCGAGACCCTGGAGAGTCGACACTGGTCTGAGTAGACAATACTGACCCTGATGGACTGATAGTCTGATTTGGTATAAGGCTATCAGGCACACTTCATTCGTAGCCTTGCTGCACACACCGCCCTAGTGAGGAAGGCTATGCCTGGCCATGGGGGCTTCTCTGGACAGGCACCTGTTGGGCTGCCTCAACAGAAGTCAAGTGTCCAGATCACACGAATGATGGTATCGCTTTACGCTGCTCTGGTTAGACCCCACCTAGAGTATTGTGTTCAGTTTTGGGCACCACAATTTAAGAACGATGTAGACAAGCTGGAACGGGTCCAGAGGAGGGCAACAAAGATGGTGAGGGGGTCTGGAGACCAAGTCCTACGAGGAAAGGTTGAAGGAGCTGGGTATGTTTAGCCTGAAGAGGAGAAGACTGAGAGGAGATATGAGGACCATCTTCAAGTACTTGAAGGGCTGTCATATGGAGGAGGGGGCAGAGTTGTTTTCTGTTGCCCAAGAAGGTCGGACCAGAACCAACGGGATGAAATTAAATCCAAAGAGTTTCTGTCTAGACATTAGGAAGGATTTTCTAACAGTTAGAGGGGTTCCTCAGTGGAACAAGGCTTCCTCGGGAGGTGGTTAGCGCTCCTTCCATGGAGGTTTTTAAGCAGAGGCTGGATGGCCATCTGTCAGCAATGCTGATTCTGTGACTGTGGGCAGATGATGAGAGGGGGGGCACCTTGGACATCTTCTGGGCATGGAGTAGGGGTCACTGGGCGTGTAGGGCTTAGAGGTAGTTGTGAATTTCCTGCATTGTGCAGGGGGTTGGACTAGATGACCCTGGTGGTCCCTTCCAACTCTAGGATTCTATACTATGGAGCAGTTCAGCACCGTTTGCCTGAATGGGCAGACTGGGGCCCTTGAGGGAACCAGGCCGCAGAGGCCGGTCAGTCACATTGCCACGGGAAAGCTCTCTGAGGCGTGGACAGAGGCGGACTCCTCCAACACATCTCCGCTTGGCTCAGCGTCCCAAGTGGAATCTTCCGGAAAAAGCCTCGGGCAAGCGGAGCCGTCCCCCCACCCTCCGCTGTTGGCCTGGCTCCAAAGGACCGGCAGCCTAGTAGCGGCCTCCGCTAGCTGCCCGCCGGGGTGTTTGCATTCCATGCACGGTCCAAGTTGGCACCGTGGCATCTCCTGGGGCAGAAGGCCGAGACAATGAGCCACGCGGGAGTCACCGCCTGAGCCCGCTGGAAATTTCCAGCTTGGCTCACTCAGCCTGGTCTTAGCCAATGGTGTTCTCGCACCGGTTTACATGCTCAAGGGGCAGGAGGGCTGTGCCCCATTCGGGCCTGACGGAGCGGGACCCACATTAGGAACGGCCGTCTCATCTCTGACACAGCCGCAAATGCCTTTTTCAGCCACCATCGAGATGAGATAATTATCTTCAAGTACTTGAGGGGCTGTCATGGAGAGGAGGGGGCCCAGTTGTTTTCTGTTGCCCCAGAAGGTCGGACCAGAACCAACGGGTGGAAATTAAACCAAAAGAGTTTCCGTCTAGACATTAGGAAGGATTTTCTAGTCAGAGCAGTTTCTCGGTGGAACAGGCTTCCTCGGGAGGTGGTGGGCTCTTCCCTGAAAATTTTTAAACAGAGGCTAGATGGCCATCTGTCAGCAATGCTGGTTCTGTGAACACAGGCAGATCATGAGAGGGAGGGCAGGAAGGGTTGAGTCAGTGTGTGGCACCCGTGGCCCTTTCTTACATGCCCAGGGAAATCCCGACGGCCACTTCGGGGTCAGGAAGCAGTTTCCCTCCAGCCCAGATTGGCCAGGGATCCTGAAGGGTCCCCCCATCTTCTGGGCATGGAGCAGGGGTCACTGGGAGTGTGTGGGGTAGGTAGTTGTGAATGTCCTGCATTGTGCAGGGGGTTGGACTAGATGACCCTGGTGGTCCCTTCCAACTCTAGGATTCTATGATCAAGAGTTTTGAACTCCCTGCAAGGGTTGCTCAAGGACTGCATGAAATCGGGAATCAGGGTAAGTATAAAGATGGGTCAGAGCAATGGGGACAGCCAGCATCTATTAGGCAGAGATAGACTGCTCCTGCCCACAGAGCTCTCGAGATTAATAGCCAACAATATTAATTTACTTGATTTACAGCCAGCCCTTCTCACTGGGAATCAAGGCGGATTACAAATATAGGGAACAATTCAATCAGTGTAGGGCATCATAAAAAATGCAATAGAACTAGGACGATAGAATTGGAAAACAATGCAAAAAAAGCTGTCTAAGGCCTGACATACCATAACGCAGAAAGCATACCCATTCCTCCTAAGGACTGGTCCATGAATTCCTGCACCTTGTTTGTCAGTAGCCACTTTGATCTGACCAAGAAATCCCCAAGCAGGGTGCAAAGGCCACAGCTCTCCCCTGGTAGGACTTAGCTCTCAGAGATAGACTGAGGTTCTAGTTACCACTGGAGGTTCTAGTTACCATGACAAACAACAGATGCCTCCTTCATGAGTCTTTCTAATCTTCCTTTCAAGCCATCCATCCAAGCGAGGTTTGTTCAAGGGTATTGTGCAACGATGGCAGTTTTAAACAAATATGTACCATTCCCGATCTGCATACACTTACTTGATGGGTAAGGTAAGGCGCAACCTGTTGTACTGAAGCCCTGGCCCCAGGAATGCTGATGCACACCTGCCTGCTTCTGAGACGCTTTCCCAGATCGATTGGCGATTATGAGGGCTAAAAAACACTCTATTCAGAAGCTGAATTTTGCATTCTCAACTTCCACAGAATTGTGGCATCTCTGCAGCCCAACTTGGAGACAAACTCCAAACCTCAAGATCCATCCCGGACGCAACGGCCCACCTGGGCAATTATTTTAACTTGGGAAGCTAAAGCAGCATCACGTCCCTTTTTGAGCCTGCACGCACCTTTGACTGCTACAAAATGGCTACCGCGGCTTATCTTCGGCCACACAGTGAAGATCCTCGTTTTGCGGCGGCAGCCAAAGCGACATTTTTAAGCACAGCCGATCAAATCTCCCGCGGCCCATCTGAAACCGTGCTTTGCCAAAAGCCCTGCGGTAAAGGAGCTCACAACACTGGGGGCTTACCTTATGGGGCTATCGTAAGGATTACTAAGAATGCGTCCGTGCCCGAGTAGAACAGTGAAAAACTTCTGCACACAATGTTTAGTATGTCCAGTACAATGAACTTTATTATACATTGCAAAAATAATAATAATCAGCATTCAAGGTTGAATTCCCTCCCCACCCCCGCCTCCCAGTGTGTACAAAAAGAGACAGACATGAGCTTTTAAAGAAAAGAAAAAATAGGAAAGCTGAGAAGAATTTATGCCGTTCATAAATGCTAACATTTTGGCAGAGTGAAAAGCTTCTCTTGGTTTTTTTTTTCCTTTTTAAAAACTGTGTTTTTTTTTGTAAACAAAACTCCATGGCTCAAGGAATCTTTATAGGTCATTCAATTAGAAAAGTAACACGCTTTATAAATAAAGTTAGATCATATTCAATCGACTTATGAACGGGCTTCTATAACCTCCCCCTCCCAAGGAAAGGACAAGGTTTTTGCCTTAGAGTGCTGCAGATTGCTAAAAAAAGACAAAAACAGAAAATTAAAAGGCTTCCCCCTCCCCAGGCCCACAAAACTCTGCTCCTTTAAACACATGAATGAAAACAGCAAACGTCACAGTTTTCTTCCCTCCTTTTTTTGGACAGTCACTTAAATATCTTTCTATTCCAAATTCTAGAAAATTCCAGAATATATTTATTTTTGTATATACACACAAAAAACACACGCGCACTTGTGTAATGTACACAATACATCTTTGTATCCAACTCTCATCTGCAAAAATATATATAGCAGGTTAAATTGTATAAAGTATTGAGATCCATCTCTTTTTTTAATAATTTCCCTCTAAAAATATTCAGATACAGCTCCCCCCCTGCAATTTTCCAAAGTGTTAAGGTACGGGAGAGGCCCCCCCTCTTCTTCTTCTTTCCCAGGTGCCTCACTCCCTCCCAATTTATTTTTGCTGCTGGTTTTCCCAGAGGAATTTTGCTTGTTATTTTTTACGAGATTACCTTGGTCATAAGGTTTGCAGCCAGGGAAAGAAACCCACATGGCCATGAGCAGAGGTCCCCGCGCCACCCTCACTACAGATAAAATAGCTGCAACCCTCAAAGTTATGCGGCCCAAGATGCGAATCCCCCAAGATAGTGGCCGCTAGTGAGAGGACCCTAATTTACAGATGCAGATTCACTCACATATTAAATGGGGGGGGGAGAAATCACCCTGGGGGCTCAAAGCAAGGGCCAGGCATCTTTCCCCGTGCGTTCTTGGGCAAATGGCCACCTTATTGCCCTCGGCTGCCCCCAGGCTGAACGCAAGGCTACCCCTCCCCGGCAACTTTGAAACAAACAGCTCCCCCCACCCAGGGAGGCCTTGAAGCACCACCATTTCCAGGGGACGGATTTCGCTCCTGCAAATGCCTGCCCTTCTACCACCACCCCTTGAGCAAGCACCGTCATCTCACTTTCACGACTACGATAAGAGAAGCACCCCCTGCTTCCAATCACATCTGCTTGAGCACTCCCCTGGTTTGGGGAAGCCAGTTCTATCCCCCCCCCCCCAAGCACCAGTATTTTCACATTTGAAAACCACCCGCTGTCCCCCTGCGCTAAGCCCATTCCCCCCTCCCCCAGGAACCCCCTGCCCTGTGGCCCCACCTGCTTCAGAAACAGCAAGGGGGAGCCACAGCAGGGAAACGCCGGCCCTGCCCCAAAGGGTGTCAAGGCCGGGGACTTAAACTCGGTGGTCTGGAGCCTGGGCCAGGGGTGGGTGGGTTAGTGAGGGGCCCCTTTGTCCATGGGGCAGGCCCTGAGTCTGGAGGAGCAGAGGAAACTGGACCAGATCTCCAAAGGGGAAGGCAAAAGCTACCCAGGACACAGGAAAGGCCGCCGGGCTATACCTGCTGGACTAAAGCCAGCAACCCCCCACCCAGGTTGAGACTATCTGCTTGAGGCCAGCGGCTGAGACAGGAGAGGAACTGGTCGGACTGTTCTCCACCGCAGTTCGGGCATCTCCCTCTCCTGGGTGCTGACTTTGATCCTGTGCTGTTTCTTTGGGAAAGAAAACAAAGAAAAAGCCCCCCATCCACTTGCTGGCCCCCTCCCGTTTCTTACAGATATCCATTTTAAAGGTAATGAATGAGAACACCTTCAAACTAGGGGGGGGGGGCTGGGAGGTAACTCTGAGGAAGTCCTTAACACTGAAACACCAGCAGTCCTGGCAAGAGGTCCCTGGAACGTTTGTCCTAACAAGGAAAGAGAGGAGGAGGAAGGGAAGGTTCATTTCCTCAAGACGGACTTTTCCAGAAGTAGCACAACAGACCTATCCGTAATTAAAATTGGCTGCTGCGTACAAACCTACACAAGCAAAACCGAGCCCCCCCCCCCCGCCAAATGCCAGCAATTCCTTGTACTGTAGGAAGGGGCCCAAAACCATGCGGCCTGGCCGAGAAAGACCGGGTCACGGCACAAACCTGGGACTTGCCCGTCAGCCCCCGGCTCCAGAACACGGCTTGGGGGGGGGTCAGGAACCGATTGAAATACAAAACAAGGAAAGAGCTCTGAGTTAAGCAACGATTTAATGGACAGCGAACACGCAGGTTTGCAAAGCAGGCCCCCAATGGAGGATGCTTCCCCACTTCTGGAAAAAGAGTGGGTCCGCCCCCCCCCCCAAGGCCTTCGCCTTTGGGTGCAGTCGGCGGCACAGGGTCCGCAACTGGCTTGTTGCGGGATGGGCCCCAAACGCCTCTGAATTCCAGCTCAGAACTCAAACCCGCGAAGACATTCAAACTCCTGTGGTGCGGATTCTTCCCCCTCCGGAGTCGCTGGCTGGCGTTCCCAAACAAGCAACCTTGCCTTCCTTTAATTTTTTGTTTTAATTATCTGAAGAGAGAGAAAGAAAGTGCGAGGAAGCGTCCCTAGGCAGGGAGACTTCCGGCAGGCTGGCTCCTACGGCGGAAGGACACGAGTCCCGGCGGAGGGTTCAGTCCTCGGGCCCCGAAAGCCTGCCACTCGTCTTCAGCACAGATCTCGATTCCTTCCTCTCCCCCTTGGAAAACGGCTCACAGGGTCACGTCCGCTGGGGGAGTCTCCCTCAGCCCCTCGCATCAGTGCCAAGACTGGATCTGCTGTTGGTCGTACTCGGCTATCAGTTTTTTAATGTGGGCTAGTTTGTTGTGAAGGTATTCACAGCGGTTCTTCTCTTGGCTGTAATTTGGGTTCGTCTGCAAGGAGAGACGGATTTGTTTTTAAAAGGGACAACGAAACTGTGGCGAGTGAAAAAGAGTTTGAGGAGCGGGTTGCTAAAAGTGTCAAGGCAAAAAAACATTTCTTTGCAAATATCCAGAGCAGGAAACCAGCGAGAGAAGTAGTTCGGCCTTTGGAGGACTAAGGAATAAAAGTAGAAAAGGGTGGGAGTCCGTAGCACCTTAAAGACTAACAACATTTCTGGCACGGGATGAGCTTTAGTTTTAAGGTGCTACTGGACTGCTACTCTTTGCTACTGCTAGTGACAGACTAACACGGCTACCCAATTGGCTGAGCTGCTGTGACAGCACATTCAACCGGCCATTCTAGCCACAAGGCCACCAGAATGCCTGCAGGCTTCTGGAAGGGAAGTTGTCAAGGCTGGCTAGGATTAAAACCTCCCAAGAGTAATGACGTGGAGAACATAAAAAAAAAGCCACGCTGGATCAGACCCAGGCCCATCAGGTCTAGCAGTCTGTTCACACCGCAGCTAACCAGATGCCTCCAGGAAGCCCACAAACAAGATGACTGCAGCAGCACCATCCTGCCTGTGTTCCACAGCTCCTCATATAATAGGCATGTTCCTCTAATCCTGGAGAGAATAGGTACACATCATGGACAGTATCCATTTTGACTAGTAGCAATGGATAACCTCATCCTCTATAAGAACCTAAGAAAGGCCCTGCTGGATCAGACCCAGGCCCATCAAGTCCAGCAGTCTGTTCACACAGAGGCCAACCGGGTGCCTCTAGGAAGCCCACAAACAAGACGACTGCAGCAGCATTATCCTGCCTGTGTTCCACAGCACCTAATACAATAGGTCTGCTCCTCTGATTCTGGAGAGAATAGGGATGCATCACAACTAGTATCAATTTTGACTATCGTGTTTCCCCGAAAATAAGACATACCCATAAAATAAGCCGTAGCAGGATTTCTAAGCATTTGCTCAATATAAGCCATACCCCGAAAATAAGACATAGTGATAGGCATGGGAGCGGGCCCTCCCAGCGGGCTTTCGGACTACAGTCCCCGTGGTGCTCTGGGTCGGCCCCCCGAGAGGGGTGGGGCCTCGGTGCCGTGGCTGCTGCGGATTGGCTGCTGCGGGGCCTTGCCGTTGCCTGCCATTGGCTCCTCCCTTGGGGAGGAGGAGGGGCATTTGGTGCGCTCACATGGGGGGCGGGGGCTGAGGGGAGGGGTCGGTTGTGTGGGGAAGGGGCCCTTCGGGCCGCAGCTGCCGAGACACGGAACCCCCTCCCCAGAGAACTCCGGTGGCGGCGCCGGAAGGCGAGAGCCGCGTGGCTGGCGAAGGGGGACTCGGGGCGCTTTCTGGATTTGCTCAGCGCGGCCGGCTTCGGAGGCTTCTCTTTGCCCCCTGCTGTGTTGGGGGAAAGAATAGCCACCAACACACACCGTGACGCTGTTTAAATTTCTTTGGGTGAAGCAGTGTTAAGTATTCTGGTTTTATTCCCCTTTCAACAGCAGGGTTGTTATTTTTTTAAATCAAAATAGGTGCTTGTTTATAAATCTTAAAATCAGATTTATTTTTGTTAAAATTGTGAAGGAATTGATAGTGATAGGCGTGGCTGTGCAGCGTACCGGATAGGGGAAAAGCTTAATAAAAATAAGACATCCCCTGAAAATAAGCCATAGTGTGTCTTCTTGAGTAAAGTGTCTTATTTTCGGGGAAACACGGTAGTAGCCATGAATACCCCTCTCCTCCATGAACATGTCCGCTCCCCTCTTAAAGCCTTCCAAGCTGGCAGCCATCACCACATCCTGGGGCAGGGAGTTCCACAATTTAAGCAGGCGGAGGTTCAGAGGGCATCAGAGGGCTGAGGAAAGGGCACAGAACGGAAACAGGGACCCTAAAGACGGAAAAGCAGCGGGGAGCAAGAGAGGAACGGCAGGCTTTTAGCATATTGAGTACGGTTTAGTTAGAAGGAGAAGCGCCTCTCCCAGCAGTCCGAGACATCATCGACTGCAAAAAGCGAGGGAGTTTTCTTGCTCTGCAAACACGTTCAAGTGGAGGCAGGTCATGTCGCAATGCAAGGGCCAGCCAAGCTCACCTTTTTAATCTTCCGATATTCCTGCAAGATTTGATCGCGGATTTCCTGCAAGGGGAAACGACATGCCCTGAGTCAGCGTGAGCTCTGACTGAAAGCAAACTTAAGTCTGAAGTGGCTGCGTGACGCGCCAGTGTTAAAACAGGAGTGGGGGAATCAGAGGGACCCCAGACTTCACCCCCATACCCCACACCCAGGGAACCTATGGTACATTTCAGATACAAGCCTTCCATTTCTCAGTCTGAAGTACATTTCATATCTTTTAATCTTAATTTTTCTAAAACTGTTCAGCATTGCTCAGGTATGTGACTGCGAATTTTATATGGCTTGGAGACAATCTTCATACAACCACTCTCCCCTAAGACAATTCCCTGTCGGTGGACATTTTTATTGATCTATGTGGAAATTTATAGTCCCCTTTTCTTCCCAGTGGGGAACCAAAGTCGCTTACAAGACCATTCCTCCCCTCCTCCCACCTTGTATTTATCGGAGTCCTGCGAAAGCTGCTTCAGTTCCGAGTCCAGCTGCATGAACCGCCGAGTTATCCTCTCGATGCGGGCGTGCAGGTCCCGATACTCGCTGTACTCGGCGTTGAAGTCGTTCTTGTAGGTCTGCCGCTGTTCTGAGCCAGAGATGGCTGTGTATTTGCTGCGGCAGCGAGAGAGGAAAAAGGGTTTTGGATGAGATTTTGAAACTCTCCCCCACCCCCCCAAGTAAAGCCGAGCCCTGGACTTCCTCAAGCAGCCCAGCTCGAGTTTCCGGCGACTCTGAGAGGAAGGGAGCCAAACCCAGCCCCAGCGTGGTGACGGGCCAGCCTCCAAGACTCACAGCAAATAATCCGGCATTTCTGAGGTTGAGGTTGGAAGGCTGCAGCTGTTACAGGCCCCATTTAAACCTGAGAAAGAGAGGGGGGGAGAAAAAACAGCTGTCATCTTCATCCTCATTCCGTTATTGGCATAAAAACACAATACAGAAGGATACAAAAGGAATGGAAATATTAAAAAGTGCCCTTTATAGAATTAAAAGACAGTTACATTGAGTAATACTATTTGTTGATGCTGCCATCTAATTAACTGTTCGGTGGGCTTTTAAAACAAACTTTAAAAACCGGGCCACTGTCTCCAATATTTGGAGTGAATGATTGTTCAATAAATAGGAAACATTAGAAGAATCTGAGACGTTCTGTCTATTAACCAACGGGTGGCTTAAAATTTTACGAGATTCTGTGTAGAAACGACAATAAGTCATGAGCAATGGTTTCAATACAGCTGTTGCCACAAGGGCAGAGCCTGTCAGAGGGATTTTCCAAAATCTGCCTTCGAGTAGCGCAGATGGCAAAACATTAAATCTGGCCAGAGAAATGGCTCTACGTTGAGAAGGATCACACAGGTGAGATAAGAATGGGGAAGGAGGGCTGGTAAAAGTCAAAAGATACCCCTAAATCTGATGGGGAGCATGTTTTATTAGCAGCGCTGTTTAGGTCTTGAAGTCCGATATCTAAGAGTCTGCATTTTATCCTTTGAAAAGCTTCTGCCTCAGTAAGCATAAGCAAAAAGAGCTGTCAGTTTCTCAAGAGGACCGTCAGCGAGGGGGGAAAAGGCTGAAGAGGGGCTGAGGCCGCGGAGTGCAGGCTTAATGGAAGTCCACACTGAGGCTGGGGGCGCTTTGAGAGGTGGGCTATTGGAACAAACCCCCGGAGAAGAAAATCTCAATATACAGGTAGTCTGCCCTCAAATTCATCACAGGAACACAAATGCGAAGGCGGCACGGCATTCTCCACGGTAAGGGCGCTCTTTTTACATTAAGACCTAACCTGTTCCACCGGAGGCCTGAAGTTACTGCCATGGGATCCCCCGCTTGACTGGGCTGATGTAATTAGGTGTGGTTTGCAGCCACACAGTAGCTTCCCAACACCACAAATCACAGAGGTGAGGGCCTTCAAAGACTGTAGTCAAGCTAAAAAAATCCCAAGACCTTATCCCGGAAGTCCATGTCAAAATGCTCCCAGTTGCTTGAGAGTGAGCGTGGTGTAGTGGTTAAGAGCGGTGGACTCTGATCTGGAGAACCGGGTTTGATTCCCCACTCCTACACATGAAGCCAGCTGGGTGGCCTTGGGCCAGTCACAGTTCTCTCCGAGCTCTCTCAGCCCCACCTACCTCACAGGGTGTCTGTTGTGGGGAGAGGAAGGGAAGGCGATTGTAAGCCGCTTTAAGTATCCTTAAAAAGGTAGAGAAAATCGGGGTATAAAAACCCACTCTTCTTCTTACAACTTCATGAACATTACAGCAGCCTTGAGAGCCCCTGAAGCAAGGACTGGGTTCTCAGCACCACAACCCAGCCATGGTTTGGCCCCATCTGAATGGGCCTCCTGCTCGTATTGCTCCCCCTCCCCATTTGATGCATGTTTTCTGCCTGCCGGAAATATGAGCATAAATCATAAGAGTTGGAAGGGACCACCAGGGTAATCTAGTCCAACCCCCTGCACAATGCAGGAAATTCACCCTTCCTCCCACACCCCCAGAGACCCCTACTCCGTGCCCACAAGATGGCCAAGGTGCCCTCCCTCTCATCATCTGCCTCAGCACTGCTGACAGATGGCCATCTCGCCTCTGCTTAAAAACCTCCAGGGAAGGAGAGCTCACCACCTCCCGAGGAAGCCTCTTCCACTGAGGAACCGCTCTGTTAGAAAATTCTTCCCAATGTCTAGATGGAAACTCTTCGGATTTATTTCACCCCGTTGGTTCTGGTCCGACCTTCTGGGGCAACAGAAAACAACTCGGCGCCCTCCTCCATATGACAGCCCTTCAAGTACTTGAGGAGGGTTCTCATATCCCCTCTCAGCCTTCTCCTCTTCAGGCTAAGCATACCCAACTCCTTCAACCTTTCCTCATAGGATGAAGGAGCTGGGTATGCTTTGAACCCTAATCCGTCAACCATCTAATGCAAATGACAAGGTTGAGAGGTGTGGAGGGTGGGCAGGAGATGCAATTCTGGGACGGACCGGATCCAAGCAGAGGGGAGCTAAGCAGCCTCTGGCCCTCTGCCCAACCAACACCAGCTGGAAGCTGTGAGTGGGTTTGTTATCTGCCTCTTGCCGCCAGCCCCCAAAGGAGACCGGGGTGGAGGAGACCCCCAGCGGCAGTTAGAGACAGATACAGCAGCAGGGAGATTTGCAAAGAATCAGCATACGGTTGTTTACACAGAAACGGAAGTCCTTATGGAACCAGCGTTTGAGCCCCAGGCCTGTTCACCTGCAGCCAAAAGCCACAATTTGGGGCTAGAGATAGCTAGTTCTGCAGGCGCCTTCATTTCGAACTTTAATGCACTTAAGGGAAAAACTGACCTCCTCTTTGCAGTGAAACTTCAAACAGCCTCACAGATTTATCACAATTTTAAAGACTGCCGGAAGGAAGAGGAGTAAGAGTTGGTTTTTATATGCTGAATTGCTCTACCGCTTAAGGAAGAATCAAACCGGCTTACAATCACCTTCCCTTCCCCACAACAGACACCCTGTGGGGCTGAGAGAGCTGTGACTAGCCCAAGGTCACCCAGCTGGCTTCATGTGGAGGAGTGGGGAAACCAATCCAGTTCACCAGATTAGCTTCCACTGCTCACGTGGAGTGGGGAATCAAACCTGGTTCTCCAGATCTGAGTCCACCGCTCCAAACCACCGCTCTTAACCACTACACCAAACTGGCTCTCTTTGTTGGAACCATATGGCCCTAAAACCACTGCTGAGCTCAAGGGCTTTTCCACAGTTCTAGCTTTTGGGGGGTTGGCGGAGGAGGGGGAAGAGAGAACAGCTAATTTCTGGGATGGGAAATTTCTAAATGGGAAGAGGAAACTAAGCCAGACAGAAGGAGTGACGGGCTGGCCGGCCCTTGACCACCACCTACTGGCCGTCCTTAGGGAGCGTGCAATATTTACTAAGGAAGGGGAAAAAGCGGAAGAGAATTTTTAAAAAGCGAATGCTCATGAGAAAAGGCAGGCCAAACAGCAGCAACACTTTTAAAAAGACCAACGGGAAGAGTCGCAAAGGAAGCACTTAGAGCGGTTCCTCAGTAGGACAGGCTTCCTCGGGAGGTGGTGGGCTCTCCTTCCCTGGAGGTTTTGAAGCAGAGATTGGATGGCCATCTGTCAGCAATGCTGATTCCATGACCGTAGGCAGATGACAAGAGGGAGGGCACCTTGGCCATCTTGTGGGCATGGAGTAGGGGTCACTGGGTGTGTGTGTGGGGGGGAGAGGTAGTTGTGAATTTCCTGCATTGTGTAGGGGGTTGGACTAGATGACCCTGGTGGTCACTTCCAACTCTATGATTCTATGATCAAGAGTTTTGAACTCCCTGCAAGGGTTGCTCAAGGACTGCATGAAATCGGGAATCAGGGTAAGCGAGCTATAAAGATGGGTCAGAGCAATGGGGACAGCCAGCATCTATTAGGCAGAGATAGACTGCTCCTGCCCACAGAGCTCTCGAGATTAATAGAAAACAATATTAATTTACTTGATTTACAACCCACCTTTCTTACATGCCCAGGGTAATGAGAGCCAGCGTCATGTAGTGGTTAAGAGCGGTGGTTTGGAGTGGTGGATTCTGATCTTGAGAACCGGGTTTGATTCCCCACTCCTCCGCATGAGCAGCAGAGGCTTATCTGGTAAACCGGGTTGGTTCCCCACTCCTCCCCATGAATCCAGCTGAGTGACCTTGGGCTAGTCACAGCTCTCTTAGAGCTCTCTCAACCCTACCTACCTCACAAGGTGTCTGTTGTGAGGAGGGGAAGGGAGGTGATTGCAAGCTGGTTTGATTCTTCCGTAAATGGTAAGAGTGGGCATGGAGGAGGGGTCACTGGGGGTGTGGGGGGGGGAGATAGTTGTGAATTTCCTGCATTGTGCAGGGGGTTGGACTAGATGACCCTGGTGGTCCCTTTCAACTCTATGATTCTATGAAGCCAGCTTCCATGTTCACCGGAGGATCTTCTGCAGGGCTGAGTGTGAACCAAAGAGGAAAATGAGGACAGAAGATACAACATGCTGCTGGCTACGAAGAAGAGGCCCACAGCGGAGGAACTTTGGTTCTTGTAGGTTATCCGGGCTGTGTAACCGTGGTCTTGGTATTTTCTTTCCTGACGTTTCGCCAGCAGCTGTGGCAGGCATCTTCAGAGGAATAACACTGAAGGACCGTGTCTCTCAGTGTCAAGTGTGTAGGAAGAGTAATATATAGTCAGAAAGGGGTTGGGTTTGAGCTGAATCATTGTCCTGCAAAAAGTATCAAAGGTAATGTGCTAATCATTGTCCTGTAAGTATCAAGATAATGTGCTGATGAGGGTGTGGTATGTTAATATGGAACCATTGTATCCTGAAGTGATCTGTTAATGTGTGAAATCCAAAGCTAATCTGCATGGCTATTGTGGACTGTAGTCTTTCTTAGTCTGGAGGTTTTCAGGACAGGAAGCCAAGCCTTATTCATTCTTAAACTCTCTTCTGATAAAGTTGTGCTGATGTTTATGAATTTCAATGGCTTCTCTGTGCAATCTGACAAAATAGTTGGTAGAATTGTCCAGTCTTTCAGTGTCTTGGAATAAGACCCTGTGTCCTGTTTGTGTCAGTCCATGTTCAGCCACTGCTGATTTCTCAGGTTGGCCAAGTCTGCAGTATCTTTCATGTTCTTTTATCCTTGTTTGTATGCTGCGTTTTGTGGTCCTGATGTAAACTTGTCCACAACTGCAAGGTATACGATATACTCCTGCCGAGGTGAGGGGGTCTCTTTTGTCTTTTGCTAATCGTAGCATCTGTTGAATTTTCTTGGTGGGTTTAAACACCGTTTGTAGGTTATGTTTTTTCAAAAGTTTCTCCATCCTATCAGTGACTCCTTTAATAAATGGCAAGAATACCTTTCCTATGGGAGACTGTTTTTCCTGAGTTTTCTGATTTTTGTTTGGTTTAATGGCCCTTCTGATTTCATTTCTGGAATAGCCGTTTGCTAGCAGTGCGTGATTTAGATGATTAATTTCTTCCTTGAGAAACTGTGGTTCACAGATCCGTCTTGCACGGTCCATTAATGTTTTGATTATTCCTCTTTTCTGTCGGGGGTGGTGGTTGGAGTTTTTGTGTAAGTAGCGATCTGTGTGAGTTGGTTTCCGGTAGACCTTGTGACCTAACTGAAAGTTTGTTTTCAGTGTTACTCCTCTGAAGATGCCTGCCACAGCTGCTGGCGAAACGTCAGGAAAGAAAATACCAAGACCACGGTCACACAGCCCGGATAACCTACAAGAGCCAATGAACTCTGACCATGAAAGCCTTCGACAATATAGCGGAGGAACTGTTTCCACATTATGTGGCTGCAGCAAAAAAGCTTAACACACTAGAGGACGACCCCGGCCCAGCCTCTAGCCAAAGGCTCTGAGGCAGGAGCTGTCTCTGGGAAGGCCTCTCTCAGCCACCTCCAAAGAAACCAGACTGGACCAGATGCTATTAGAGCTTGGGAAAACTGAAGCTTTCGCCAATATTAAAAAGCGCATTAAAGAGCTCGATTATAACAGCACTACTTTTCGTGCTCGCTGCATTTGTTCATCTCAGTTTTTCGGAATACCACCACCATGCGGTTTGCCCGCTTATACTTATTATTTGACAACTCCTTGTCTTTCTAGAGCCTTCTGTTTGGCTAGACTGAATGCTGACCCCTCTATGGTCATGCAGGGCAGAATTCTAAATATACCATACCCAGACAGGACCTGTCCTTGCTCTCCTGGCTCTGTCGATTCATTAGCTCCTGCCCTCTTGGAATGCCGCTTTTATGAAGAACCTAGATCACGTTATATCTTTCCCTTTTTAATATAAATCTAATGCCTCTGTGTCAGATATAATGCCTTTTTTATTAAGTGACAGGGATCCCAAGGCTACATTGTCAGGGGCAAGATTTATTTCAGTCCTTGTATCCCTCAAACATTAGATCTAAGATTACGCTGCTCAATATCAATGGATCAAGGAGCTTCTAAGGGATAAAGGAAAGGACCAGAAGACTTTGTGCAAGGTAGCAGCCAAGTGGGACGCACACTAGGAGAAAATGATAAAAAACGCGTGTGCGGAGGCAGAGATTAAGGGTGGGGGGTACTACCCTCGGCAGGAAGGCAAGGCAGAGTTACCCTGCAGTCACCTAGAGGGCGGACAGCTTTGCCACTCTGTTTGCACTGTGCCGACTCCATTTCAGGAGGCACCCTGAGGGTCTTCCCATCTTCCCCCACCCTTTCTTTGCCAGAAGGGTCTGCCTGATGGAGAGTGCCACGGAACCCAAAGGCCTGCTCTCTGTTTTGCGATTGCTTCCATGTTGGTTCTAGTAAAGGAAACAGGCTGCTGCACCTGCCAGGCAGAGTTCCCCAAGGGGGACTCCCAGAACCCTGTCCTCTAGCTAACCAGGGGCCTGAGGGTGCCGGAGCTCGGGGCTCCTCTGGCTTGTCCCCAAGCTCAGAAGGGGTGCCTGCGTGTGCCACAATGCTGGCATGTGCTGGAGCCAAGACCAGTCTGCCACCACCAGCTCAGGGTGGTGCGGTAACATCAACACATCCCATGCACGGTGAGTCCACAAGCTCACGTCACCCCCCTGCCCTCCAACTGTACTGGTGCCCAAACCGGTCAGCCGTTTGGCTCTCCTCACCAGGCCAAGCCCAACACCTTTCAAAAACCTTCTAGAAGAAAAAGGGTTGGGTTTTATACCCCAATTTTCTCTACCTCAAGGAGAATCAAACCAGTTTACAATCATCTTCCCTTCCCCTCCCCACAACAGACACCCTATGAGGTAGGTGAGGCTGAGAGAGTTCGCAGAGAACTGTGACTAGCTCTAGGTCAGGGGAAACCAACCTGGTTCACCAGATTACAGTCCATTGCTCTTGTGGAAGAGTGGGGAATTGAACCCAGTTCTCCAGATTAGACTCTGCCGCTCATGTGGAGGAGTGGGGAATCGAACCTGGTTTCCCAGATTACAGTCCGCTGCTCCTAACCACTATACCACGCTGGCTCTAGAGCTCCAGAGAAAAATGTTTGTCAGGGAAGCCCTGTGTATATGGCTTGGGGTGCCCAACTGAGGCCGCGCACTCCATTCATGACTGAAGAGCTTCACAGTATTGCTGCAGGCACATTGAGCACTCCACTCAGCGCATGCCCCAGCATTCCCCATGGCTTGCACATCGCAGGGGACAGCCAGCCGAGGGCTAACTGACCGCCTAGCAAGAAGCGGATAGCTTGCCTGACGTTTGCGGGTTTTCTCATGGAGCAACCCTGAGGATCGCTCAACTGTGAGGAAACCACCCCCTCCTTTAGCAAAACACAGCCCTGGAAAGTTATCCCAATTCTGGACCAAGAGGATGTGAAAGCGGCAACGTACGATGCAGATGATGATGAAGAAGAAGAGTTGTTTTTTTATATCCCAACTTTCTCTACCACTTAAGAGAGAATCAAACTGGCTTACAATCACCTTCCTTTCCCCTGCCCAAAACAGACATCCTGTGAGGCAGGTGGGGCTGAGAGAGCTGTGACTAGCCCAAGGTCACCCAGTTGGCTTTGTGTGTAGGAGCAGGGAAACTAACCCAGTTCACCATTTTAGCCTCCGCTGCTCATGTGGAGGAGTGGGGAATCAAACCCGGTTCTCCAGATCAGAGTCCACCGCTCCTAACCACTACACCATGCTGGCTCTCTGCTCAGCCCTTCTCGGGATTTCTCTTTGTAGCCCACACTGTCTGTGCCCACCTGCTGAGTTTTGCGAAGACCCCGTTTTCACACCGTCCTTCTTGAGGGCGCCTCCGCAGGGTGCTGGCTTCCCTCTGGCCTGCTGCTGCTCCTCCTTCCTCTCTCTCTCCTTGTGCTTCTTAAGCTTCTTCTTGGTTTTCGAATGCAAGCCGTAACCGTGCCGGCCCGGCTGGGCATAGTTCTTAGCCGGCCGAGCTGCCGCCAGCCTCTCGGCCGGCTCTGGCAGCTCAAAGTCTTTGTTGCTGTGGCTCACGTCGTTCCCGATGTCGGCCAGGGGGTCGTGAGGTCTCGGCGGCTCCAGGGGCGGCAAAAGGGAGTTGGAGCTTACTGAATTCACTGCCGTTGGCAAGGAGGCCTCCTTCCCATTGGCGGAGTTCAGCTTGCCGTTGAAAACGGGTGGAGTCCTTTGGGTAAAGTGAGAGATCCGTGGCTTCTTGCTGGCGAGGGGGTCAATGAATTCTGACGGCTGAGATCGCTTCTGGAAGAAGGCGACAGAAATAAACACTGAGAACTGACAAACAAACATGAAAGCTCCCTTAATCTGAATAAGAACATAAGAGAGGCCTTGCTGGATCAGACCCAGGCCCATCAAGTCCACAAGTCTGTTCACACAGTGGCCAACCAGGTGCCTCTAGGAAGCCCCCAAACAAGACGTCTGCAGCAGCATTGTCCTGCCTGTGTTCCGCAGCACCTCATATAATAGACCTGCTCCTCTGATCCTGGAGTGAACAGGTGTGCACCGTGACTAGGATCCATTTTGACTAGTAGCCATGGATAGCCCTCTCCTCCATGAACATATCCGCTCCTCTCTTAAAGCCCTCCAAGCTGGCAGCCATCACCACATCCTGGGGCAGGGAGTTCCACAACTGAACTAAGCGTTGTGTGAAGGAATACTTCCTTTTGTCTGTTTTGAATCTCTCACCCACCAGCTTCAGTGGATGACCCCGTGTTCTAGTATTATGAGAGAGGGAGAAAAGTTCGCAAAAAAGTTCGCAAAAGTTCAAAAACCCTTGGTCCATCAAGATCAGTCTTGTCTACTCTAACAGACAGCGGCTCTCCAGGGTTTCAGGCAGGGGGTCTTTCCCATCACCTACTACTTCATCCTTACTGGAGATGCTGGGCATTGAATCTAGGGCCTTCTGCATGCCAAACATATATACTACTGAGCCACGGCCCCTTCCCTAAGGGAGCTTTGGCTCATGCAAGCTGACACCCCGGATAATTTTTTTTAAATGTTCAAGGCTGTTTAATGTTTACTGCAGCACTTTTGGGTTTTAATAGTAAATAATTATAACTGTCAAATAGTCAAAACAGCCTCCTCTTCGTGCAGTCAACAATAGTCAGAAACCGGCGATGTCACAAGCAAGAATCCGTCTTTCAAACACCGTCCAACAACGCAGTCCTAAGCAAAGTTACACCCCTCCAAGCCCAAAAGACTTAGAAAGGCACAAGTCTGGATTGTGCTGCAGCTCTCTGTGGACCAAGAGCTCCTGCCTGTGACCCAGGAGATCACAGCAAATCTATAACTCTGGATATGGAGGTAAAGTTCAAAGTAACATTGAACCTCTCAGTAATTATCATATATGATTCAGGCACCCTTCTTGCTGGAGCCAGCAGGGACCGCAGAATGGGGTGCTCTGTCGTACCTGCTGTGCCGCTGGAGAAGAAGATCTGGGCCACCGTTCCCGCTGTCTCTTGTTTTTAAATTAGACTTCTATCCTGCCCTTCACCCAGAGAATGCTCACAGCTTTCATTGGAAAGAGCTACTGCTCACAAAGTCTCTCTCTTTCCCTCAACAGCATGCGGTGGTTGTAAGGTCCATTCATGGACACAAGTGCCTACTTACGAAGGAGGGTTTAAAGAGCTGGCATAGCTGAAAGACAAGAAGCCCCCACCCCGAAAGAGCTAGCCAAAAGCCACCTGATGTAGCCGAGATTCAAACGTGGTTCTCGCCCTCCGCTGCAACGCTGTCTCTAAGCTGGAAGCCAGAGGCAAAGATAAAGAGTCTCTGTTGGGGTTGCCAGCTCGGGGTTGGCAAATACCTGGAGATTTTGCGGGTGGAGCCTGAGTAGGTTTGGGGAGGGACTTCAAATGGGGTGAATGCCATAGAGTCCACCTTCCAAAGCGGCCATTTTATCTGGGGGAACTGAGCTCTGCTGCCAGGAGATCAGTTGTAATAGCGAGAGTTCTCCAGCCACCACCCGGAGGTTGGCAACCCTAGTCTTTGTTAAAAGCTAGACTGATAGACTGCCGCTCTCCCCCCACCCCCATCCATGAGGGGTGTGACCCCTCCTGGCCCCCACACGCTTAGGAACTGCTCCTCGGCTCCATGGTTCCCAGCACGGCTAATAAAGAGCAGCCGAGCCTCCGCCACTTACCTGGGAAGGGGAAGAGGATAAACTTGCACCGTCTTTCGGTGGACTCAGAGCGGGGTTCTCCGGGGGACAGCTGGCGTTCTGCGGCTGGCAGAGTTTCCTGAAGGGACAGAAGCAGGACGGGGGGAGGGGGATCAGACCCTGGGTTTGACAAAGCAAGTTGCCAAATTCCATGGCAATGTGATAGGAAAGTCAAAATAATAATAATAATAATAATAATTATTATTATTATTCAGGGTTCAGTTCTGGTCTGGACTCTGCCTGCCTTCCACTTGGGTTTGGTTCTGGTTCAGACAAAATTCAGTCGCTGTCACTCATAGAATCATAGAGTTGGAAGGGACCACCAGGGTCATCTAGTCCAACCCCTGCACAATGCAGGAAATTCACAACTACCTCCCCCCACATCCCCAGTGACCCCAACCCTCCCCCCGCCATGCAGGATCACACCATCAAAGCACTCCCGACAGATGGCCATCTAGCCTCTGCTTAAAGACCTCCAAAGACGGGTACTCCACCACCCTTCGAGGCAGCACATTCCACCATCGAACAGCCCTCACCGTCAGAAAGTTCTTCCTAATGTTTAGGTGGAATCACTTTTCTATTAGTTTAAATTCATTACTCCGTGTCCTAGTATCTGGAGAAACAGAGAACAAACTAGTTCCCTCATCAACATGACATCCCTTCAAATCTTTAAACATGGCTATCATGTCTCCCCTCAACCTTCTCTTCTCCAAACTAAACAAACCCAACTCCCTAAGTCTCTCCTCATAGGGCATGGATTCCAGACCTCTGACCATTCTGGTCGCCCTCCTCCTCCTCATTATGGACACAAATGGGAATGTTTTGCAATATTAACTCCCATGACATCAACCCAGCAAGAAGCATCTTTTTCTTTGAGGACGGGCTTAGGTGGAAAACCTTTGAGGCTGCGCTTCACCCATTTTATTTCAGGAGGCCCTGAAAGGCTGTTCACCAGGGCTTTTGAAGGAGTTTGAACATCAAACATCTTTTAAAGTGGGGGGGGGTGAAGGGGGAGAGATTTGAGGCTGGCTATTTTCTTTTTGGTTTTAGCTAGGGATGTTTTTATCTGTTATTGTAAGCTGCCTTGAGTCACAAGGAAAGGTGGGATATAAATGTTTTAATAAATAATTAATCATGGTGAACACATGAAGCTGCCTTCTACTGAAGGTCCATCAAAGTCAGTCTTGTCTACTCAGACCGGCAGCGGCTCTCCAAGGTCTCAGGCAGGGGTCTTTCACTGTTAAAGGGACTACTTGCCCAGTCCCTTTAACTGGAGATGCTGGGGATTGAACCTGGGACCTTCTGCATGCCAAGCAGAGGCTCTACCACTGAGCCACGACCCCTCCTTTCTCTTGGAGAGGAGAAAGCCAGGAAGAGAAATAAAAAGTCACCCAAGCTGCAGTGGGGGTGGGGAGACGAGGGACAACAGCCGCCACTCCCGTTGGAAAATAAAAAAACAAAACAGGAGCATCTGGAAGGCTTCTAGGGAAGGCAGCAATGCGTGACTGAGTCCACACTTCAAGTATTTCTAGAATCACAGAATTGGAAGGGGCCACCAGGGTCATCTAGTCCAACCCCCTGCACAATGTAGGAAATTCACAACTACCTCCCCCCCCTACACCCCCAGTGACCCCTACTCCATGCCCAGAAGATGGTAAAAAAAAAAAAAAAAACCCTCCAGGATCCCTGGCCAATCTTGCCTGGAGGAAAATTGCTTCCTGACCCCAAAGTGGCGATCGGCACTACCCTGGGCATGCAAGAAAGGGCCCCGAGAGCCAAACACTGGTGCAACCCCTTCCTGCCCTCCCTCTTGTGATCTGCCCAAGTTCACAATCTGTGCTCTTTAACAACGCACATTTGCAGGCTGGTTCTTTCCCTGAAGCGTGGGGGAGAGGAACTGCCCCCTGCAACCACGATTCCCACCAACCCCTTCCTGAGCGGGAGAGCGCTCAACTTCCCATCATTTCAGCTGTGGCTTCTACTCCTTCCGCCTTTTTATTCTTGGTGGAAGGGAAACAAGCCCCCCCACCCCCCCGCCGCCCATTTTGTTTTCCTGGGCTCTAACACTTCCCTCGGCTGGGGAGCCCAGCTGGCTCGGAGACACGACGCTGTTGGTTTAAACAGGAGCCTGACATGCCAGGCGTCTTGCAAACCAATGCAAACATTCTCAGTGCCAGCTCAGAACTGAATGGAAAATTACGACGGACGGCATAAAATCTGACCTAAACTTTTTTTTTTTTTTTAAGAGAAGGAACAGAGATCCTCAGAGAAGCTCAACCCCCAAAGCCACACGCTCTGTGTTTCTTCCGCACAGGGGCACAGCAGACACAGAGAGCCACAGCTAGAGAGAGAAAGCGTGTGCGCATGTTGCAGTGGTGGTTGTGGGAGGTGTTCCAGTGGACAGAAAGGAGCCAGAGGGGCAGGTTTACCTGAACCTCTGAAGCTGCCTAAGATGGACAGCCAGTTCAATCTGGCCACGGTTCTTTGAGCTTGGCCGGAGAGGCTCTGGCCTGCGCTAGCATGTGCGTCTCCTGCCCATGAAACAGGCGCTCTACTGCTGAGATGTGGGCCCCTCCACGACTAAGGAAAAGGAAACACCTCTGGATTTCTGCTCATTGCAACCTCAAGCTGCCATGGACCCAGTGAGACAATCTATCTAGCTCCGTACTCTGACAGCAATTCCCCGAGCTGCCAGGATGACTGGACCAAGGTCCTTCGGCGTGCCCTAACCACTGAGCGATCAGCCGTCCCCTCTGCACCTCCCACAAAAATCTGGGACGAGCTTCCTTGGATACAAGTACTTCCAACTCCACCGCCCGACTCCTCTCTTTAGCAATGGCAACCCAGGGGCCCTTCAAGGACAAGACTGTAATAATGGCAGAGAAGCTCCCCACAAAGAGAGCTGCTCCCTTCCTGCCTCCCCCCCCCCCCCGCACAATGCACAGCACACTGGAAGAGGGGCTCTTTGAGACCTGGGGAGGAAAAGTGAGGCGGCAGAGGACAGACCGGTCACCTAAGGGGATAACAGGACTGCAGCACATCAGAAGAGCATCAGAAGAGCCCTGCTGGATCAGACCAGTGAGGGTCCGTCTAGTCCAGCATCCTGCCTCTCAAAGTGGCCCAACTAGTTCCCCTGGAGGTCCAGCTACAGAGCATAGAGGCAGAGGCATTCATAAGAACATCAGAA
This sequence comes from Euleptes europaea, assembly GCF_029931775.1. Classification (NCBI taxonomy): domain Eukaryota; kingdom Metazoa; phylum Chordata; class Lepidosauria; order Squamata; family Sphaerodactylidae; genus Euleptes; species Euleptes europaea. Next base: position 1,304,063 of record NC_079313.1, read on the forward strand.
GAGCCCTGCCTGGATCAGGCCAGTGAGGGTCCATCCAGCAGGACCCTCACACACTGGCCAACCAGTTCCTCTTGAAGTCGAGGCCTTCCCCTGATAAGATCAGAAGAGTTCTGCTGGATCAGACCAGTGAGGGTCCGTCTAGTCCAGCATCTTGTCTCACACAGCAGCCAACTGGTTCTCCGGAGGTCCAACTACAGAGGTCGAGGCCTTCCCCTGATGCTGTCTCCTGTCACTGGCATTTAGAAATTGACTGCCTCAGAACGTGGAGGTTCCCTTCAGTCACTAGGGCTCGCGGCCACTGACAGACCTCTCCTTCCATGAATCTGCCTAACCCCCCTTTCAAAGCCAGCTGTCTATACCTGTGGCCATTACCAAGTCTTCTGGCAGTGTCAGACAGAGGATCCCATTTTGGAGTATCCACTCCCCCCAGGCCAAAAAAGCCAGCTCGCACACTGAATGTAGTACAGCAGGAAGAGGGCAGGTCTTGTTTTTAAGTGTGAAGCCAGAGTCCACTGCTCTGCATCTGGCAGTGCCCAACCCCTTCCGTTCAGCCACTCCTGCACGCGTGAACCAGGCCAACAAGAGCATGGTCTAGATAGGACTCCAGCTACTCGCGCCTCAGAGTCCAGTTACTCCCAGTGACGACCCACAGAGGCTTCGGAGCACATAAAACGAACAACAACAAGGAGGTCCCAATCCCGAGACAGACACTGGATCTACTACCGGAAAGGAAACCTTTTTTTAAGCAGCAGCTGGTCCCCTTCCGAGTACCCGGGCCAGTCTTTCTGCACTTCTTTGTAGAGGCAGTCCTTCAGGGTACACGTCCCGTCTTTAGTGTTCACATTTGCGACCTGTAAGGGGCGGGGAAGAGAAAGCAGGTTAACAGAAAAGGTGAGAAATGCTGACGAATTCCGGGAGGAAGCTACGTTGACCAGACGTGCACGGTGGCTGTCTGTCAACACTGTGAGCTAGAATAAGTCCCGGGGCTGAACAGGTCTCACGTGTCTGTGGCAGCCATCACCCCGTGCAGCATTCAGAATCCCCCCAAAATGTGCTGCTTGCATTTGTATCACAAACAAGCCCTTCCCGTTCCCAACACACCTCTTAGCAGGAAGGAAGAAAGCACTGCTAAAAAGGGAACCGTGGACTTTGGGGAAGGCATCATACTTTATCAGGTCTCAGAACTGGGGGGGGGGGGGACACACATCCTGAAAAAGGGAGCCCGCATGGTGTAGTGGTTAACAGCAGTGGTTTGAAGCGGTGGACTCTGATCTGGAGAATCTGGGTTTGATTCCCCACTCCTCCATGTGAGCGTCGGAGGCTAATCTGGTGAACTGGGTTGGTTTCCCCACTCCTACACATAAAGCCAGCTGGGTGACCTTGGGCTAGTCACAGCTCTCTTGGAGCTCTCTCAGCCTCACCTCCCTCACAGGGTGTCTGCTGTGGGGAGGGGAAGGGAAGGTGATGGTAAGCCAGTTTGATTCTCCCTTAAGTAATAGAGAAAGTCAGCATATAAAAACCCAACTCTTCTTCTTTTAAATGCTCAGAGCCAGAGAGACGTAGTTGGGCCAAGCATGTTTTCTGTACTTCCCAATGGCTCAGGACAGGGGGCCCTCCTGTAGTCTTATTATTTCCAAAAGTTTCAAAATTTCCAGTTGCCCAGCTGGATCAGGCCAGGGTGAAATTGCTTAGTGCCCCATTTCCTAACAGCACAAACAGTGAGAGGCTTCAGGAAACAATGTGCAAACAGGGCACGAAAGCTGTGCCACCAGTATTCAGAGGTATGCTGCTGCTGCTCAAGGAGGCTCCATTAAAACTAACACACCAAAGGGTGACCAGCTTCTGCAAAGGTGTGACCAAAGGGTGACCAACTTCTCCCTCCTCTGAAGGCCCCCTCTGGACTGCAGGGGAAGGGGGAGGGGGCATTTTGACGAGATGCCAAGCACAGACCAACCTGCTGCAAGAGACTGTCCAGGGAATCCTTGTCTGGCTGAGCCAGGCCGTCCTTCTGCAGCCGCAAGATCAGCTCCGGTTTCGTGTAGGTTTTCAGGGCCAGCAGATGCATCAGCCGGTCTCTGAAGGGCCGCTGGGACACGGCGCTGTTCCCTTTCCGGATGGCGCTGGCCAGGTTGACGGGCGTTGGCCGCTTCCGCGAGGGCACCGTGTCCGAAGCTCCCGGGGCCGGCCTGCGCATCTGGACCTTCTTGCCTAAGGGTTGGGGGTAGCGGGGGGGGGGGGGGGAGGAAGAGAGAGAGAGATAAGAGAGGATGCCAACATTTGGCCAAAAGCAGCACTCGACCCAGGTCTGCCGAAAGTGATGGAGCTGGGTGGCCCACCGACGCCAGGGCTTCCCTTCAAGCCCCGGAGCAGATGCAGGAGGAAAATGTACTAAGTACGCATCTAATCCTTTACCCCACCCTTCCTCCCAGGAGTCATGCTGAGAAAAAAGAGGTGGGTTAGGCTGAGAGTGTGCATCAGGTCCAAGGCCCAGTCCGCTAAATATCCAAACGGGGATTTGAACCCAGGAATCCCAAATCACAGTCCAGCACTGACCTCTTCACTGCACTGGCTCTCAGAAGGAGAGAAGTAGAAGAGTTGGTTTTTATATGCTGACTTTCTCTACCACTTAAGGGAGAATCAAACCGGCTGACAATCGCCTTCCCTTCCCCTCCCCACAACAGAAACCTTGTGAGGTAGGTGGGGCTGAGAGAGCTTTAAGAGAGCTGTGACTAGCCCAAGGTCACCCAGCTGACTTCATGTGGAGGAGCGGGAAATCAAACCCGGTTCTCCAGACCAGAGTCCACCGCTCCAAACCACCACTCTTAACCACTACACCATGCTGGCTCTGAGAGTTATTAGGCTAAAGAAGTGCTAAATGCATGAAATGGCTTTTCTGTCCTGGACCTTTATCATAGTCCCTTCGTTTAATCTTTGGTTCATTTTGGATAATGAACAACATTGGGGTGTTGCATTTGGCATGCCTTCTAGGAGGTAAAACCTATCCAGCCATAGAAGGGAGTTGCTGCTTCATGTTGAACTCTATCTGAAATTTTGTCTGAATAGCCTACAAGTTTTGAATTATTGCAGAAACCATGATGTGAGATTATTTATGTTAAAGAGAAGAGGTTGGGCAGAGAGAAAGAATGAGGATTCTGAGAAAATGGCAGGAGGGAAAATGGGTTAAGAAGGCCCATCCCCCACCCCCCACCCCCACACACTGCTCTTCTAGAACTGCTCTGCAGGAAGCAAACAAAACCTCCGTCTATGACCTTCCTGCCTTGGGCAAGAAGTCCGGCCAGAACAGGTGCTTAAATATTAAATCCTTCCACTTAAAGCAAACAAACAAAGGGTGCGTGTGCGCACTTGCCTTGTGTGGATTACTCAATGGCTGCAGGAACAGCTAGATTCAAATCCAGGAACACCTGAGAGACCCAACAAGATTTTCGGGGTGTCAGCTTTCGACAGTCAAAGCTCCAGCTGCCAGACGTGGTGTTGTCTGGGTATCTGATGAAGGGAACTTTGCCTTTCAAAAGCCGACACCCCGAAAATCTTGTTGGGTCTCCCAGGTGCTCCTGGACTCAGATCTACACCTGTTCGACCACAGAGCAACACGGCTCCCCTCTGAAGCAACTGCTGTAGCCATTGGAAGAGATATGCCCAAAGAGAGCCAGCGTGGTGTAGTGGTTCAGAGCAGTGTCTTGGAGCGGTGGACTCTGATCTGAAGGACTGGGTTCGATTCCCCACTCCTCCACAAGAGCGCCGGATGCTAATCCGGAGAAATGGGTTTGATTCCCCACTCCTCCACATGAAGCCAGCTGGGTGACCTTGGGCTAGTCACAGCTCTCTTAGAGCTCTCTCAGCCCCACCTACCTCCCAGGGTGTCTGTTGTGGGGAGGGGGAGGGAAGGTGATTGTAAGCCGGTTTGAGTCTCCCTTAAGTGGTAGAGAAAGTCGGCATAGAAAAACCAACTCTTCTTCTTCAAAATCACAGTATGTGAGCCTAAATCAGACCCTGAACATCTCCAAGAGCAGGCGGGGGGGGGGGATTTAAAAGGCAGAGGGCTCCCCACAGGAGGGCCTTCCTCCTTCCTGCTCCCGCCCCTCTTGCTCTTATCAAGTTCTCTCGGCAAGAGAAGCTTTTTGGTGCGACAAAATCTGCAGATGTTAAATAAAACCACAGGACAGGAAGGACCATGCATGCACGTGTGTGCGCATGGGGGGGGGGCTCTACTTGTAACCCGTTAGCTCACAAAAGTCCCTTTCAGAATGTTCCTGACTACACAGGCCCCAACCGAAACCTGCCCTAAATATCATCTTGCCAAATGTGCATCTTTCCCCACGCCCCCACACACCCCTACACAAGGGCTGTGGACATGTTCACGGAGGAGAGGGTTATCCATGGCTACTAGTCAAAATGGCTACTAGTCATGATGCATCCCTATTCTCTCCAGTGTCAGAGGAGCAGGCCTATTCTATTTGGAACACAGGCAGGACAATGCTGCTGCAGTCGTCTTGTTTGGGGGCTTCCTAGAGGCCCCTGGTTGGCCACTGTGTGAACAGACTGCTGGACTTGATGGCCCTGGGTCTGATCCAGCAGGGCTTTTCTTATATTCTTATGCAAGGGCTATCCATGGCTACCAGTCATGATGCATACCTATTCTCTACAGTATCAGAGGAGCTTGCCTATTTATTAGGTGCTGTGGAACACAGGCATGATAATGGTGCTGCAGTCGTCTTAGTTTTGTGGGCTTCCTAGAGACACCTGGTTTGGCAACTGTGACTGCTGGACCTGATGGACCTTGGTCTGATCCAGCAGGGCCTTTGTTATGTTCTTAAAAGTACTGCTGCACATGCACCCTTCACAACCCCTCTTGCTTCACTTGCAAGCATCATTCTGGTGGCTGGCTTCAAACAGGACACCCTCCCATTGTTCAGAAAGCTAAGCAAGAGGCAGCTTTCCCCGTTCCCAAGCGTCCCCCGCCCTCTTAAGCGAGGCTTGCGACCCACCGTGCAGGGCTCAGAAGCTGCACCCCCCCTCACCTACCGACGTAAGGGCCTCCAGGTTTGATAACGATGGCGCTTCTGCTCCGAGTCTCCTCCTCAGCCAGGGCCATGCTCTGCTTGGCCTTCTGGTACGAATCGTCGGTGGCACAGACGGTGATTTTATCCTGGATGCTCCCGAGGCAATCCAGCTGGATGTCCCCATCGCTACAGAACGAAAAAATAAAATAAAATGACAAACAAGAAAACAGGCAGAAGGGGAGACTCTAGGGTAGGGGAGGGTGCCGATATAAACGTAGCTGCACATCCTGGACATCAGAGCAGCCACACTGGACCACAACAGAGGCACGCCTGGCCCAGCACCCTTGAAGCCAGCTGGGGCAGAGACATTCCCCGGCAACTGGCTCTCAGGGGCCTTTGCACATGGAGCCTCCCCTCCAGAAGAAGCAGCTGATGAGTAGGCTCCCGCATGGGCTCTCCAAGGCCCACTCACCTGGACACATATTGCTGGATGCAGTCGAAGCTCCCCTGGGGGCTGTCCTTGCCAATGTGGGAGAGATAGAACGAGAAGGTCCGGGCTTCCGTCAGACAGTCCGGCCTGGGTATCGAGATGTGCTGTTTGGAAGAGGAGGAGAAGGAGGGCTGCTTAGGGAAGGCCGCCGTTCCCGACTTTCAGCACAGAAAGAAGAAGCAAAGCAAGAGAAGCAGGGAGTGATCCTGATCGTTTATGGCCAGGAGGGACTCAGAGAAGCCACCATGCACCACCTCGCCTGTTACCGCTGGGCACTGCCTGGCAACCGCAGAGTAAGTTCTGGGCAGAAAAAGGCCTTTTCCAACCGCCTGCACATGGATCTTTGTGCACATGGAATGATCCGGGAACTTTCCACCATGCAGAGAATGTGCCAGGCCACAGAGATAGGACCCCCCACCCCGCCTCAGTTACTGCATGTGTCCATGGGGGAATGTCTGAACTATACCTATTCATTTTCTTGCAACAGAATCATCCTGTCTGAACAGCACAGAATTGGAAGGAGGGAGAACGCTGGGGCTCACCAAAAATATACTCTTATGACCATAAGGCCAGCAGCTGGGGAGAGGTGGGGGGCATGCTTTGATGCTTCCAAATGCCAAAAATCTCATAGAATCATAAAATTGAAAGGGACCACCAGGGTCATCTAGTCCAACCCCCTGCACAATGCAGGAAATTCACAACTACCTCCCCCCCTACACCCCTGGTGACCCAGAAGATGGCCAAGATGCCCTCCCTTCTCATGATCTGCCTAAGGTCGTAGAATCAGCATTGCTGACAGATGCCCATCTAGCCATTGCATAAAAACCTCCAGGGAAGGAGAGCTCACCACCTCCCAAGGAAGCCTGTTCCACTGAGGAACTGCTCTAACCACTAGAAAATTCTTCCTAATGTCTAGACGGAAACTCTTTTGATCTCTCCTAGCAGAAAGAAGGCTACAACAAGCCTTTGCTCCTGACAAGCTGGCTTTCCACGTGCGGGGAGTCTCCCCCGCAAACGCAGCCCCCAATCCCAGGGCGAGCATGTCCAGCTCGCAGGGCTGCCGGGCACTTGTCCCTGCGTCACGGCGCAGACTGAAACAGGGGCCTGGCGCTTTTGTGGAATTTCTTTGACAGCCTCTCACCAAGCAGGTGCCCTCCAGGGAAACACCCGCAAGGCAGGAAAGGGTCACGCCACGCAGCCGCAAGTCCCCAATTAACATGTCCGTTAAGTCAGGCTCGTTTCGGTACTGGAGCAGATCTGGCCGAGAGAGCCCGGGGAGTATTTTTAACTCGACGCTCGAGGGACTCTGGGCTGCTCGGCAGAGGTGTGTGCGTGGGGGCTCTCCAAGGGCACCCAGATGCTGCTGCTGTTTATGCAGCCGCCACTTATAAATAGACCAGACCGCAGCTGCAACTTTTGCCTTTCTCACTAGCAATTGTTTGGAAAAAAAAATAGGTGCCACCACAGAGATTTTAAGAACATGCTCGGTTTCGAACAGCTGGTTCGAGAACTAGCCTTCCCGTTAAGAGAGTGGCCGGCCCGTTTCCTGGTGGAGATTCATCTCAGGACTAAAACGTTATTTTAAAAAAATGAAGAGAGAGGTCTGCTGAAGAGCCACCCGAGTTTCGGGGCTCTCTGACTGGCCAACCTGAGCCCGCGGCCCCATTTTGCTTCTGCCTTGGCTAGGATAGCACTCTTGCGGCAGACGCTAATCTGGTGAACCGGGCTGGTTTCCCCACTCCTCCACGTGAAGCCAGCTGGGTGACCGTGGGCTAGTCACAGCTCTGTCAGCCCCACCTACCTCACAGGGTGTCTGTTGTGGGGAGGGGAAGGGAAGGTGATGGTAAGTCGGTTTGATTCTCCCTTAAGTGGTAGAGAAAGTCGGCATACCAAAGCCAACTCTTCTTCTTCTGCGCTCCAGGGACTCAATGAGAGGAAGTCGTTAACACTGGAGACGCCAGGGCTTTAACCCAGGACTTTATCGTGCAATGCCAGGGCTCAGCCACTGAGCTCCAGGGCTTCAGGATGAGACTTCTGGCCCATCTGTCTCCACCTTGTCTCATCAGACCGGCAGCGGCTCACCAGGATCTCAGGCCCTTCTCAGCACGTGGGATCCTCTAACTGAAGACTGAACACATGAAGCTGCCTTATACTGAATTGGAACCTTGGTCACATCACAGTCAGTATTGTCTACTCAGACCGGCAGCAGCTCTCCAGGGTCTCAGGCTGAGGTCTATTCTCATCACCTCCTTGCCTGGTCCCTTTAACTGGAGATGCCAGGGATTGACCCTGGGACCTTCTGCATGCCAAGCAGATGCTCTATCACTGAGCCATGGCCCCTCCCCAAAACATGAAGCTGCCTTCTACTGAATCAGACCCTTGGTCCATCAAAGTCAGTATTGTCTACTCAGACCGGCAGCAGCTCTCTAGGGTCTCAGGCAGGGGTATTTCACATCACCTACTTGCCTGGTCCCTTTAACCTGAGATGCCGCCGGGGATTGAGCCCGGGACCTTCTACATGCCAAGCAGCCTGCGACAGCCCCTCCGCCTGTCGTTAGCCCCTCTCTCTTTGAGACACGGTCAAGACACGCCGGAGGGTTCCCCAGTCTCCCCCCTCATTCGGCACAGGTGAACTCACCCTCTCGCCAGGCCAGCGAGAGGCACGTCTGGGGCCAAATCTCTTTCTCGCCCCCTCCACCCTGTCCTCATTATCTACTCTGGGCAGGTTCACTTTAGCTGCCGCACTGCTGGATCTAAAGGCAGCCAGATCAGCGCAAGCGGATCTGGCAATATTAAGGAAATACTCTTCTCAACTCTTCGCCAAAAAGCCAAAGTCCATGCTGCACAAACATGGACCGAGTCACACGTGCCCGCTTGGCTTTGAGCGATTTACCCAGTCTTGGGGAGGGACCTAAAGTAGATGGGTTACTGAAGCACTGATGCCAGGAAACCCATGTCTCACTCTGGCCTCAGAGATTTCAACAGGGCCACCTGGACCTGTAACTACAGAACTCCAGAGGCCCCGATCACCCTGGGAGCCACGGAAGCAGAGAAACCGCATGGCTTAATTCCACATAATATTTTGGTTTGGTGCAGGTCGTGTGAGCCAAGGGGGGAATCTAGGTCTTGGGGGGGGGGGGAGGGTTCTTAAGCAGATATACACAAACGTGGTCATGCATTTAGGGACCGAGGACACAACTCTTGGGGGTGGTTGGCAAACACAGGGCTCAAAAGCGAGTGCTTGATGAGAAGGAGAGTATGAGAGTGTGTGTGCTTACTTAAATACATGAAGCTGCCTTATACCGAATCAGACCCTTGGTCCATCAGAGTCAGTATTGTCTACTCAGACCGGCAGCTGCTCTCCAGGGTCTCAGGTGGAGGTCTTTCACATCACCCACTTGCCTAGTCCCTTTAACTGGAGATGCTGGGGATTGAACCTGGGACCTTCTGCAAGCCAAGAAGATGCTCTACCACTGAGTTACAGCCCCACCCTACTGCAGCCCTGAATCCTCCATCCCCTCCCTCACGCACACACCTTTCCGTTGACCACTTCCTTTCCCTAGCCAGCCTGATCATAGGGCATGGCTTGGAATTCAGGCATTTTTCCATCCAAGCGTTTTCATCCCAACCTTCCTCATTAATATGCATGGTATTCCCATCCCCATCTTACAGTCACAACCACACTGTGAGGTAGAGGAGGTTGAGAGCATGTGACCAAGGGAGGGGGGGGAACCCACAATTGCCTCTTTTGAACCCATGACCCCAGGCAAATAGACCCTTCCCATTTAGAATCATAGAATTGGAAGGGATCACTAGGGTCATCTAATCCAACCCCCTGCACAGTGCAGGAAATTCACAGCTACCTCCCCCCCCCCACACCCAGTGACCCCTATTCCATGCCCAGAAGATGGCCAAGGTGCCCTCCCTCTCATGATCTGCCTACGGTCATCATAGAATCAGCACTGCTGACAGATGGCCATCTAGCTTTAAAACATCCAGGGAAGGAGAGCTCACCACCTCCTGAGGAAGCCTGTTCCACCGAGGAACCGCTCTGACTGTTAGAAAATCCTTCCTAATGTCTAGATGGAAACTCCTTTGGTTTAATTTCAACCCGTTGGTTCTGGTCTGACCTTCTGGGGCAGCAGAAAACAACTTGGCACCATCCTCTATATGACAGCCCCTCCAATACTTGAACATGGTTATCATATCCTCTCTCAGTTTTCTCCTCTTCAGGCTAAACATACCCAGCTCCTTCAACCTTTCCTCATAGGACTTGGTCTCCAGACCCCTCACCATCTTTGTTGCCCTCCTCTGTGTGTCGTGGCATCACGCAGGGTTGGTAACTCCTGTGTATCATTTGGTTGTGGTTATGGGGACCTGCATACAGCCCTGGCCCGTTGCATTTCCTCCCCCACCCTGTTATACTTTATAAAAAAAATCAACCTCAAAATCCAGGATAACCAACCGAGGCCCCTTTATCCAACTCACCCCTTGACTTCCTTGAAACTGGATCGAAGGTCTCAGCACCACAGAATCCTGCAAAAGAGAAGAGAGAGGCTTAGGCCGAGCCAGAGGGCTGTCTTCACAGCCTGGGTTTACTAAAAGCCCTGCTTTCTACAACTAAGAACACCGCTTCCCTGCAGAGACGCAGCGTGCCCGGGTCTGCTGGACTTTTCGGCCGAGACACACAAGCACCAAGGGGAGCAGCAAACGCCCCAGAAGTCTTACTTTGTATACTGACTGGGGAACTTCCTCTGTTTACTCAGTTTCTGGAGCAGTAGGCTCTGACCTGGAGAACCAGCTTTGATTCCCCACTCCTCCACATGAGTGACGGAGGCTAATCTGGTGAACCAGATTTGTTTCCCCACTCCTCCACATGAAGCCAGCTTGGTGACCTTGGGCTAGTCACAGCTCTCTCAGCCCCACCTGCCTCACAGGGTGTCTGTTGTGGGGAGGGGAAGGGAAGGTGATTGTAAGCCAGTTTGAGTCTCCCTTAAGTGGTAGAGAAAGTTGACGTATAAAAACCAACTCTTTTCTTCTTTTTTAACCAATATTTTATTCTTTACAGTTTTTGTTTTAATTTCCAAAAACAGTGAATTTATATTTTAATCCCTCCCTTCCAGCAGGGAGATGAGGGTGGCCTGCGTGCTTCTCCCTTCCTCTGCTTGAGCCTCACAGTCACTCCGTGAGACTGGTTTGCGGTGAGTGGAGATCGGAAGCCAAGTCTCTCCTGTTCTTCATGCGACACTCTAAGCGCTACATCAGCTGACCTGACCTGCAAGCTCGAGAAGTCGCACTGAAGGCCTGGCCGGTGGAAGTCTTACCCAAAATTAAACGTCCAGCCGCACCTTAAAGACTAACAACATCTTTTTCACTATCAGCTTCCATGAGTCTCAGACCACTTCGGCAGACAGAGACACATGACTGAAAATTGTCCTGGTCATAGTCTGATGAAACGTATTAAGAACAGCCAATTAAAATTTCTCGAAGTGGTCCTGCAGAGCTATTAGAGATTGTAGTGACTAAGGAAATCTAAGTCTCTGCTTAAACCAGGATGACGTACAAGAGTTTCATTTTCTGATGAGTTCTGACTCAGCATGTTCATATTGGATATCCCCCTTGAAGTTCCTGCTTTATAGAATACTGAAGTCTGTAATCGTCTGTCCAGTTGTCCCTTCTACCACCGAAGATTGTTCTATGCGCTTCGAAGCCCGTCTTTGCAGCCATGAGGACTAGAAAACCCCTTTTCTTAAAAAATAAAAAAGTTTCGCAGGAAGCTCAACCCTAACCCAGAAACTGCCTCTCTTTGCACTTCTGTGTACTACATAACCTCTGTACGCCCCTCTTTGTAAAAGACAGAAAGTGCTGATATTTGCAGTGAGAGAGAAAAAAGCCCGCTTCTCTATAAGGGGTGGGGTGGGGCTTACAAACAGTCTGAAAATCAGAAGAGCCCTGCTGGATCAGATCAGTGAGAGTCCATCTAGTCCAGCATCCCGTCTCACGCAGCGGCCGACCAGTTCCCCTGGAGGTCCAACTGCAGAGCATAGAGGCCGAGGCCTTCATAAGAACCTCAGACGAGCCCTGCTGGATCAGACCAGTGAGGCATTGGCTCCACTGACTTAACATGAGATGGCCCAGCGCTGCACAGAGAGGCTGGCAAGCTCTGCAGACAGGGGCTGAAGACAGATGCAGAACATGAAAGACGCAAACAGCACGCGGCGCCTCCAAAGCCCATGAGGGAGCTGGGCGCAGAGTCCCTCGGATCGTTACGAAAGCGCTGTGGTAACCGGCTCGTGGTCCCCCCCCTCGAGATGTCTCTGCAGAGTGCCGAGGCAGAAACGGGTGGGCTCGCGACACCAGGGCACACGTTTACCTCTGACGCTGTGCTGCGTTCGGCACAGCATGGAGCGAAGTGGAGAGATGGCCTTTTTGCCCAGGGAAGGCTCAGAGGGCTTCTTAACCTCCTTCCGCCACCCAGAGAGGTGTGCGTCTCCAGAGAGGCCAAGACACCCTCAACAAATAGAAAACCCTAAACCGACTGGGCAAAAGGTCTCCAAGCTTTTTTGCAAACTTGACAATTGTTGACAGCCAGCAACGTTTCAATTTCCAGGTGCAAGCCTGCAGGAATATCCCAGGCATTCTCCCACAGCAGGAGCCAATCCTAATTCCCAGGCCAGAATGAACATATAGGAAGCTGCCTCAGGCCAAGCCAGCCTCCAGAGCCACCTGGCCAAGTCCTCTCCTCTTTGTCAGAGCCGGGTCTTCCTCACGCAGGCCCTGTGCTCTTCCACTGAGCCCCGGCCCCTCAGGGCTGCTAAGAACTCAGCTGCTCACCTCTGCTTAAAAGCAGACCAAGCCACCTTATACCGAGTTAGACCGTCAGTCCATCTACCTCAAAGAGGTCTTGGATGGAGGAAGGCACTTCCCCAACACCTCTTAGGCTGAGATCACATGAACACATGAAGCTGCCTTCTTCTTGAATCAGACCCTTGACCCATTGAAGTCAGTACTGTCTACTCAGACCGGCAGCGGCTCTCCAGGGTCTCAGGCAGGGGTTGTTCACATCACCTACTTGCCTAGTCCCTTTAACTGGAGATGCCACTGGGTATTGAACCTGGGACCTTCTGCATGCCAAGCAGATGCTCGACCACTGAGCCACAGCCCCTCCCACGAACACACGAAGCTGCCTTATCCTGAATCAGACCCTTGGTCCATCAAAGTCAGTACTGTCTACTCAGACCGGCAGCGGCTCTCCAGGGTCTCAGGCAGGGGTCTTTCACATCACCTCCTTGCCTCATTTTAACTGGAGATGCCAGGGATTGAACCTGGGATCTTCTGCATGCCAAGCAGAGGCTCTACCACTGATCCATGGCCCCTCCCTTTTAACCGGAGTTGATTTAGCCTATGGCGTTCTGCACATAAAGGAAGCTGCCACAGCTGCCAATCACGGCTTGTAAAGCAGGCTGGGCGAGGCGGGCCTTTGCAGTCCCACCAGGAACTTGGGGCTATCCACAGCCTGAGGAGAAGACTGGGAGGCCCCCCCACAATCACTTTCCCTACCATGCGCTGCTGAAAGACTCTGAGGCAGAGTGAGCAACAGAGGGGTGGAGGAGCGGCTCCAGCGGGGAATGACTGTGAACGGTGAAGAGGCAGCTTGCTCTCGGTGCTATAACGAACTGTTTGCTGCTGGGGGTGGGGGGAAGAGGCGTTCACAATATCCAGGAGGCTTTGTGGGGCATGCCAAAAGGAGGACCCAAAGGAGGGCAGCCGCGGGGTCAGATGGCAGGGCACCTCGCTAATGGGCACCCTGGCGCCCCACCCAGGTGGTAATTAACTCCGGCTCTGAGCTCCTGGCAGCACGCGCGAGCTGCCGATCCCAGCCGGGACAGCTGAGCCAGCAGCGACTTGGGTCTCCTGGATTTCTCTGCAATCTCCTGCAGGAGGCTGAGCTGCCGGTTAGGGTTTTTGCATTCCAAGCAAAACCTTCCTCTTTTGTGGGTGTGGGCGGAGGGTGAGCCGCCGTGGCGCACTGCACAACACCCGCTTCCATTGCACATTCCTGCCTGGGAGTGAGGATTGTCGGAGGGGGCCCTCCTTGACAGCCCCACCAAATCAAATAAGTTCGTCTGGTTGGCACGCCGGAGAGGGCCTTTTCAGTGGCAGCCCCACGATTACGGAACAACCTCCACAGGGAGGTGCGCCTGGCCCTCACTGTCAATCTTCAGGAGGCAGTTGAAATACAGCTTTATTTAGGATCTGATCACCACACCTAAAAAAGGATATTACAGAGCTTGAGAAGGTGCAGAAAAGAGCAACCAAAATGATTAGGGGACTAGAGCAACTGTCCTATGGGGAGCGGTTAAGACGCTTAGGGCTGTTTAGCTTGGAAAGAAGGCGGCTGAGGGGAGACATGATAGAGGTCTATAAAATTATGCATGGTTTGGAGAGAGTGGTCAGGGAGATGTTTTTCTCCCTCTCCCATAATACTAGAACACGGGGTCATCTGCTAAAGCTGGAGGGTGAGAGATTCAAAACAGATAAAAGGAAGTATTTTTTCACACAACGCATAGCTAAATTGTGGAACTCCCTGCCCTAGGATGTGGTGATGGCTGCCAGCTTGGAGGGCTTTAAGAGGGGAGTGGACATATTCATGGAGGAGAGGGGTATTCATGGCTGTTAGTTAGAATGGATATTAGTCATGATGCATACCTATTCTCTCTAGCATCAGAGGAGCATACCTATTATTTTGGGTGCGGTGGAACACAGGCAGGATGGTGCTGCTACACTCGTCTTGTTAGTGGCTTCCTAGAGGCACCTGGTTGGCAGCTGTGTGGACAGACTGCTGTACTTGATGGGCCTTGGTCTGATCCAGCAGGGCCTTTCTTATGTTCTAACACACAGGCTCCTGTTGCAAACCGACCCACGGCTTTTCTAAACCACGTGTATTACAAATGACATGTGCAGCATAAAAAAACGCCTCGCTGGGTCAGACCAAGGGCCCCTGGAGTCCAGGGCCACAGTCCCCCACAGCGGGCAGCCAGGAGCCCTTTTGGTAATTCTCATGGCAGACAGGAAGAGGGTGGATGGCCCTCATCCTACCCTTCCCGTACAAGTACTTTGTTACGAGCTGAATGCCACCACCCGGGGGGGGGGGAGCTGAGATAGCTTCCTACTGTATCAGCAAGAATCACAGAATAATAGGGTTGGAAGGGACCACCAGGGTCATCTAGTCCAACCCCCTGCACATTGCAGGAAATTCATAACTATCTCCCCCACACACCCCCAGTGACCCCCTACTCCATGCCCAGAAGTTGGCCAAGGTGCCCTCCCTCTCATCATCTGCCCAAGGTCACAGAATCAGCACTGCTGACAGGTGGCCATCCAGCCTCTGCTTAAAAACCTCCAGGGAAGGAGAGCTCGCCACCTCCCGAGGAAGCCTGTTCCACTGAGGAACAGCTCTGACTGTTAGAAAGTTCTTCCTAATGTCTAGAGAAAATGCAGAGAGAACACCAAGCAAAGTCCATTGCCTGTTTGTTAGAATTTAAAGAACCACAGACAAAACATCGATAATCAGAGCCAAAAGTCACCAAAATAAAACTTTGCATTTATACCCCCATCTGAATCCTCAAGAGTGCCTCAGGTAACATTAAAAAGCCCCACAACAGCCCCGTCAGGGGTACCAGAGTTGTCCCTCTACTGAGCCCAAGGGAGCGGATGGCCCAAGAGTTTATAGCTGGGGTGACATTTGAAGGGTGGTGGTGGGAGGCTGGCAGCCTTGCCAATAAGGGACTTGAATGGTCACCTGCGGTGAATTAAGAACAGCCTCAGGGCAACCGGGGAGGGAAGCCACTGACGGTGGAAGGGAATTTCCTCCTTTTTGTGCGTCCCAGTCATTAACGGAAAGAGCATTTGCATGCGTTCAGCAAGACAAGGAGCAACTCCATGGGGGTCGCTCAGAAGTCCGCCCTCGCTGACTCAGGCAGGTCCGCAAACAGCACGTCTGCGCTTGAACACATGAAGATGCATTATACTGAATCGGACCCTTGGTCCATCAAAGTCAGTACTGTCTACTCAGACCGGCAGTGGCTCTCCAGGGTCTCAGGTGGAGGTCTTTCACATCACCTTCTTGCCTAGTCCCTTTAACTGGAGATGGCGGGGATTGAACCTGGGATCTTTTGCATGCCAAGCAGAGGCTCTACCACTGAGCCATGCCCCCTCCCCTCCTTGAGACACTCCGCAGGGGGAGAGAGGAGCCAGCTGCTAACCTGGACCTTACGCTCTTCCCCCCTTCTGAACAAAGCCAGAAGAGCTGCGGCAGAGAGAAAATGGGAGGCGTGTGAGGGGGGCCAGGCCAGCAGGGGGAACTCAGACCCGGGTAAAATACCAACAGTGCAAAGGAGCTGTACTGAGAGGGGCAGGGAGAGCTCTGGTGGTATCCCCAGTGGTAGCTCTGGCATTGCTCAACATCAGTGGTTCCCAAACTTTTCGGGCCACCGCCCCCTTGGTCCCACAAACTCAGCCCTGGCGCCCCTACACTATCCTATAAAAAGCATTATTCAAAATAGGGGTTTGCATGACTCACTAAAGGTAAAGGTCCCCTGTGCAAACACAGGATCATTCATGACCCATGGGGTGACGTCACATCCCGACGTTTACTAGGCAGACTTTGTTTTTACGGGGTGGTTTGCCAGTGCCTTCCCCAGTCATCTACACTTTACCCCCAGCAAGCTGGGTACTCATTTTACCAACCTCGGAAGGATGGAAGGCTGAGTCAACCTTGAGCCGGCTACCTGAAACGACTTCCGTTGGGATCGAACTTAGGTCGTGAGCAGAGCTTTTGACTACAGTACTGCAGCTTATCACTCTGCGCCACAGGACTCACTAAAGAAGATAATAACAATAAAATTTCAAAAAAGTAACATAGAATCAGAGTTGGAAGGGACCACCTGGGTCATCAAGTTCAACCCCTTGCACAATACAGGAAATTCACAACTACCTCCCCCCCCCCCACAACCCTAGTGACCAGAAGATGGCCAAGATGCCCTCCCTCTCATCATCTGCCTAAGGTCACAGAATCAGCATTGCTGACAGATGGCCATCTAACCTCTTCTTAAAAACCTCCATGGAAGGAGAGCTCACCACCTCCCGAGGAAGCCTGTTCCACTGAGGAACCGCTCTGTTAGAAAATTCTTCCTAATGTCTAGACAGAAACTCTTTTGATTTAATTTCAACCCATTGGTTCTGGTCCGGACTTCTTGGGCAACAGAAAACAACTCAGCACCATCCTCTGTATGACAGCCCCTCAAATACTTGAAGATGGTCAGTCATATCCCCTCTCAGTCTTCTCCTCTTCAGGCTAAACATACCCAGCTCCTTCAACCTTTCCTCATAGGACTTGGTTCTATGATTCTATTTAGGGGTGCAGAGGCAGAGAATGAGAAATCCCTGGAGATCCCTTGAGGTTTTTAAACAGAGGCTAGATGGCCATCTGTCAGCAATGCTGATTCTATGACCTTGGGCAGCTCATGAGAGGGTGGGCACCTTGGCCATCTTCTGGGCATGGAGTAGGGGTCACTGGGGGTGTGTGGGTGGGAGGTAGTTGTGAATTTCCTGCATGGTGCAGGGGGTTGGACTAGATGACCCTGGTGGTCCCTTTCAGCTCTATAATTCTATTCAACAAAACTGATGAACGTGATCCAGTGGTACCAGCTCTTCAAGCTCGGGGGGGGGGGGAATTCTGACTGTTTCCACCAAATGTGCCAGCATAGTGCCACAGCTTGATCTATTGTAAATTAGAGAACAACACAGTTGAAGGGGCCCACCTCTGGTGCCCCCCCGCTGCCCCCTTGCCTCTTAGTGCCCCCCTAGGTAATCCCATCGCCCCCCCGGGGGGGTGCTGCCCACTTTTTGGAAACCACTGCTCTACATTCACCGCTGATATTCAGAAGTAGTCTCATAGCCCGGAGGTGGCCACGAGCGATATAAGCCGGACGAACGGGCAAACACCGTCTGAAAACAGGTGTATTCTTGGGTTGCAAGGTGTGTGGCTAGGCAAGAGCTTTGTCTTTTTTAAACTGGCGTGCCTTCTCCTTGATGACATTCCTGGCTGAGAAGCCAAGGACGATTGCCAGAAGTCAAGGATCAGGCCGCCCAGTGCAGTGAAACACCTTTGGGAAGTTCACAAACAGGGGAGGTGTGAACCGCAACTCCCAGCCTCACAATCAGTCAACATATTATAACACGTGTGTGTGTGGGGGGGCTGCATCTGGCCCCGATTCCTACACTGTGTAAAACGCAAAGCCTTCCTCTACTTTAGAGGAAGAGGGGCTTAAGCTGGAGAATGGCTGCATCCAACCGGGGGTTGCCAAAATTACTTAACCAACCAACATATTCTTTAAGATTTACACCTACAAGTCCGTGCGTGTGTGCATACACAAACACACAGGAATTATCTAATGGTGGAGATTGTTATACAATTTTGTAATGCATGCTCCAAGAAAACCTTGCCTTAAAAACTTTTCACTCCTTCCAGAAAGAAAAAAACATGCAGGTTTTTTTTTAATGCTCCCCCAAATTTCTGTTTTTTCCCTACTGGAGAAACAGCAAATACCCTGAGATGTTTTTATACATTTGGAGAGAGAAAAACATTGTCAATAAGCATTTCACTCATTCCCAAAGAGAAAATCATTCACAGGTGTTTGGTTTTAGTCGCCCCCCCCCCATTTCCCAATTTTTCCATGGGAAAAAGTCCTCTGTGGGGGTGGAGGGAAAACCCTGTTCTCCCTTCAAATTCTTCCTCCCCCCCCCCCCCGGCCTTCACTTCTCTATGCAATGCCACAAATGAACACATGAAACTTACACTGAATCAGACCCTCCCTCGGTCCATCAAAGTCAGTATTGTCTACTCAGACTGGCAGCAGTTCTCCAGGGTCTCAGCAGGGGTCTTTCACATCACCTAATTGCCTAGACCCTTCAACTGGAGATGCCAGGGATTGAACCTGGGACCTTCTGCATGCCAAGCAGAGGCTCAACCACTGAGCTACGGCCCCTCCTGCCGGCTGCAGGAGCTCCCTGGAGTCTGTTCAAGTAGCCCCCAACAGACTACCTTGGAAAATGATTTAAAGCAGAGTCTGAGCCCTGGAAACATTCCTATCGCAGAGACTAGGTGCCCATCGGACAGCAATGCTGATTCTGTGAACTTAGGCAGATCAGGAGAGGGAGGGCAGGAAGGGTTGTGTCTGTGTTTGGCTCTCGTGGCCCTTTCTTACATGCCCAGGGAAATGCCGATCGCCACTTTGGGGTCAGGAAGCAATTTTGCTCCATGTCAGATTGGCCAGGGATCCTGGAATGGTTCCCCCCCCCCATTTTCTGGGCATGCAGTAGGGGGTCATTGGGGGTGTGGGTTGGGAGATAGTTATGAATTTCTTGCATTGAGCAGGGGGCTGGACTAGATGACCATTCCAACTCTATGATTCTCTAAACCACAGAGGAGTCTTCCTCGACCCACAGTGGCTGCAAGGACAGGAGAGCGCCTGTGCCCCCCCGCACATGCCCCATCACCCCAGCTGATCCTCTGCCCTAATAAGAACATAAGAAAAGCCATGCTGGATCAGACCATCAAATCTAGCAGGATGTTCACACAGTGGTCAACCAGGTGCATCTAGGAAGCCCACAAACAAGATGACTGCAGCAGCATTATCCTGCCTGTGCTCCACAGCACCTAATATAATAGTCCTGCTCCTCTGATCCTGGAAAGAACAGGCGTGAACACTTCTAGGCATGGAGTAGGGGTCACTGGGTGTGTGTGGGGGGGAGGTAGTTGTGAATTTCCTGCATTGTGCAGGGGGTTGGACTAGATGACCCTGGTGGTCCCTTCCAACTCTATGATTCTATGATTCTCAGTATGCATCATGACTAGTATTCCTCCCTCCATCTGGCCTTAAGGCTGGACCAGAAAAGCCTTGCTCACTGGGGCAAGAGGAAACTGACCTCTTCCTAGGGTGGAATGCAGCTGCACTGACGGAGCGATTGAAAGCCTTATAAAGGGGCCATGAAATGTCCCCCTCCCCTTTCACAGACAGCAGCACCAAGGCAAAGCCAGATCATTGCTACCAGATGATTAAGGGAAGGGGGGCTATGACTCAGTGGCAGAGCCCCTGCGCTGCGCACAGAACGCCCCGGCTTGAACCTCTGTCGAAGGATCTGGGGTGCTGGGCAGAGGCCCCAGAGGAGGCAATGCTCAGCAACACCAGCTGAAGTGCCCAACTCTGGCTCTTAAGTGGCTTCAGGTGGTCACAGGACAACCCAGAACACATGAACATGTGAAGCTGCCTTATACTGAATCAGACCCTTGATCCATTGAAGTCAGTACTGTCTACTCAGACCGGCAGCGGCTCTCCAGGGTCTCAGGCAGAGGTCTTTCACATCACCTCCTTGCCTAGTCACTTGAACTAGAGATGCCACTGGGGATTAAACCTGGGACCTTCTGCATGCCAAGCAGATGCTCTACCACAGAGCCACGGCCCCTCCCTGTTTCTCAAAACAAGGGGCTTGCACCGAATTCCCGGCATGCTTCAAACCCAGTTCCTGTGTAAATGCGGCAGAGTCACGGGACAACTCTCCCGTTTACAGAAATTGCTGAGAAAACTTGGAAACCAAGCCCACTTCCTCGCTGGCCTGGTTTTTTTGCTCCCTGTTTGTTATGACAGGCTGGCTACCCAGTTCCAGCCCAGCTTTAGGCACCCGTCTGTTATGACACGATTACACACTGGGTTGTGCACTCCACCCCGCCTCCAACGCTCAAAGCTAATTCCGAGAAAGAAGGGAAGGAAGGAAGACACACATGCGAACACGCACACACACAGCTCTGGAAAAACCTGCTTGCCCCCCCCTCCACACCAAGCTTCACCAGCCCACCCCCTAATGATCTGCAAACCTGAGCGGATCTGTCCCTAACACCCACAGGTCAACCCTTCCCCCGCCACCTCAAACCTACTTTTTAGGTCTGGAATTTCACAGAGAACTTGGTTTTAAAATAAAACAACATGTTTCTAGCCCCTAGAGGCTGAATATATGGCAAAAAGCACACGGATAATGCTTGAAGGAGGAGTTGATTTTTATATGCCGACTTTTTCCACCACTTAAGGGAGACTCAAACCGGCTTACAATCACCTTCCCTCTCCCTCCTTATAACAGGCACCCTGTGAGGTAGGTGGGGCTGAGAGAGCTCTAACAGAGCTGTGACTTGCCAAAGGTCACCCAGCTGGCTTCGTATGTAGGAGTGGGGAAACAAATTAAGTTCACCAGGTTAGCCTCCTCCGCTCATGTGGAGGAGTGGGAAATTAAACCCGGTTCTCCAGATCGAAGTCCACCACTCTAAACCACCGCTCTTAACCACTAAAACACGCTGGCTAAGCATCTAATCCTGGGGGGAAAGGGGGGGTTGAATCAATTTATCAGGATCCTGGACTCTCCCCCAAAGTGGCAGAAGCAGAATACATTTACACAATGAAGTAAAACTTTTCAGGGAGCAGAAATTCAAAATTCAGGGCAGCCCCACCTATTAATGAAAGGTTGTTAACAAGCATTTACTTGGTCACCTGTGGCGAGTCAATATGGGCCCCAGGTGACCAGGCAAGCTCTGATTTTCTTTTCTAGAAGGGAAAAAGAAAACAGCCCCACAGACTGCAGGAGTTACAGTTCCTGTAGAAGTCAACTTCCACCGTTCAAGCAGGAAGAGGGAAACCAGGTTTTGCAGTGTTTGGGGGAGGATTGCTCCCTGCCTGGTTCCCCAGCTCCGCTCTCTACAGCCTAAAAAGAAAGCAGAAATAAGACCCACCTATCCTACAGTCCTCTGCACAGGAAGGGAAGGACGAGGTCTCCAAACAAGGCAGTTTTATCTGAACGGCTGCATGAGCGCTAAGGCTAAGCTGGGCTATGTGAAATACTGGCAAGGCCTCTGAACACATGCAAAGTGTGTTTCCTTCCCTGCTGTGCAACCAGAGTTGTTTGGGGCGGGGGAGAGAAGCTTTCAAGCCCCACACAACAGATACTTCAAATGCCACGGCAGTTAACAGTCTGGACTGATGTCTGCTTCATAAGAACATAAGGAAAGCCCTGCTGAATCAGACCAAGGCCCATCAAGTCCAGCAGTCTGTTCACACAGCGGTCAACCAGGTGCCTCTAGAAACCCCACAAACAAGACGACTGCAGCAGCATTTATCCTGCCTGCTTTCCACAGCACCTAACATAACAGGCCTGCTCCTCTGAGACTGGAGAGAATAGGGATGCATCATGACTAGTATCCATTTTAACTAGTAGCCATGAACACCCCTCTCCTCCATGAACATGTCCACTCCCCTCTTAAAGCCTTCCAAGTTGGCAGCCATCACCACATCCTGGGGCAGGGAGTTCCACTATTTAACTATGCATTGTGTGAAGAAATACTTCCTTTTATCGGTTTTGATAACTTCAGGCACCGAGTCCGCAGCCCTGCAAACACATCAAGCGCCCTCACCAAGTGGCTCAGTGGGAGCCCCCCGAGGGGGGGGGGAGAAGCAGGCAGCTCACTGCTCCATGGTGGAGCATGTGCTTACTAGGCCAAAGGTCCTTGGGTCAACCTCCAGTGGAAGAAAGATCCTTGGTAGCCAGGGATGTGAAAGGCCTTCAGTCCCGGAGACCTGAGTTCGGTGGTCCAGGGGTGTGTGATGGGCTATAAGGAAGCTCCAGGTGTGTGGGATCTGTGATGCCGTTGTGGAATCCTCTCCCCAGGAAGGCTACAGGGCTTGCTCGCACGAGGCAACTACCTTGGCAGGGCTCGGATGCTGCTGCAGGGAGGGGCTCCCGCCGCCTGCCAGGCTGGCAAAACTGTGAACTTCAGCATGGTTCTGAGCACAGCACATTCCAGCCCTCTGGAAGCTGGGCTCCGAAATGGCTACCGCAGATCCGCTGGCACTCCCTCCCCCACCCCCAGCTGCTGCTGCAGACCCTTTCCTTGCTTGAGATTGTATACAGCTAAGCAAAAATACAGCACAGATACCAACAGCGAACTGTGGAGAAACAAAGGTATCAAGCTCACAATAGTAATGCAAAAAGTGCTCTATTATTTACAAGTGCAAGCTTGTATACAAGATAGTATACAAGCGACAAAAAGCTCACGGGCCACCCCACTGGGCGCCTGCCCTGCCCTGCGTGGGATGCAGACAGGGTGGCAAGGGGCTACAGGAGGGCACACACCCTCACCTTCCACTCCCTCCGTGCGCACCTTGAGAGGTCAAAAGCCACATGCTCTGGAGCGGCCATCCCATGAATGTAGCCAGGGGAACCACATAAGCTTCTTGGTCAGGATTCTCCTAAAGCCACCCGGCTTCTTGGCCCAGGCCCAGCCAGCTCAGGCCTGTGTGCTTGGCAAATGATGCCGCAAAACATTTCGCCGCTGCTGAAATTTTATTCCTTTTATTTCTCCTTTTATTTCCACCCCCCACACTAAGTTAACTACTACCACAGGGTGCAAGGAAGGAGGGCCAACTCCTGATTTGCTGCCAAACTCCACAGCAACCAAACTCCTATTGGACATAGAATTGGGGGGGACCACCAGGGTCATCTAGTCCAACCCCCTGACAATGCAGGAAATTCACAACTACCTTCCCCCCACACACCCCCAGTGACCCCTACTCCATGCCCTGAAGATGGCCAAGATGCCCTCCCTCTCATGAGCTGCCTAAGGTCATACAATCAGCATTGCTGACAGATGACCATCTAGCCTCTGCTTAAACACCTCCAGGAAAGGAGAGCTCACCACCTTCCGAGGAAGCCTGTTCCACTGAGGAACCGCTCTGTTCGAAAATTCTTCCTAATGTCTAGATAAAAACTCTTTTGATTTAATTTCAACCTGTTGGTTCTGGCCCGACACGAAACGGAGGCAATCCTTCCCTGCTTATAGGAAAAACCGAGAAGAACCCAAAGTTCCAAAAAGAAATGAGGTTTCCTCATCAGACAGGAACAGGAACCATCCTCCAAACACAAGGTTAAAGCCTCGCCTTTTGGCAGCAGGATTCAGACAGCAATTTCCCCCAAGCACTCAAAGACGCACCTGCCCCTTCGGCCTGTAAGGAAGGCTGGTGGCGTTACTGCCACGAGGGAGATGAGGAGGCCGAGGGGAAGAAGACATAGCGGTGTGAGATTTGGACCGGCGAGCTCTGGCTCACAGCCTGCGCTCTCGGCAAAGAGAGCCGGAGAACAGCACCCTTCTGCAGCTCCATGAAGCAGCAATGACTAACAGGCACCTGTGGGCACACAGGATGGTTAAGCATTCTTTGTGGACTAGTAACATGTGGAGCCTGTGTGTGAAAAGCTGCTCGAGAAAGAGGAGGAACAGTAAGGGCAGGCTGAAACTGTTGCCTGTGGGCTGGCAATGCAAAATTGCCAGAACGACTTGAGAGGGGAGGGCGCGAAGCAGACTCCGGCGCAACCAGAAAGGAGCAAAATCAATTATCGTGAAAAACTCACACCATTTTCATCGATATTGGCGAGCTTGCAAAGGCCTAAGGCGAGCAATCCCAAACTCAGGCCGAAGCGGCGTGGAGAGAAGGGAGCAGAAGATCACTACGGACCGGCTGGCTTTGGGATCTGCACATTGCAAAAATTTTCCAGAAGGCAAAAAGAACGAACTGTCCACAGACAAGCCCCACACATTACCAAAAAGGAGACAAACAAGAGGTCGGGACATGTGTGCTATTTCCCAGCCACCTTGCGTCCCTGCCAGGCCACAGAGGGACACTCAAGCCAAGAAGGGCCATGCTTGCTGAACCAAGGGCCCAGAGGCAGACTCGTTTTGGGATGTCACAACCGCCCTCTGGCTCGGGTGACGCCATCGGGCTGCGGTTACGACAGGGCCCTGGCACCAGCGAGCGAGAGGAGGGACAACTCGCGGGGGATGAATACAGGTCTGCCTGGCTGCTGGAGAAAATCACTGGACAGAGGCTGTGGGGGAAGGTTTAAATATAGGGTGGGGCTGGAAAAAATACACAAATAAGAGCCGCACTCGCCTGGGCCAGCCTTCGCCTTTCCTGCAGAGGCAGCACCGAGGCGGCGGCAACACAGCAACGGGATCTTTGCTAATTCCTAGACACCCGAAGGAAACACGACGGCATTCAGACTGGCCTAGGCCACGCGGAGGCCTGAAGCAGCACCCGGCCACCGGATTGGCCCACAACACGTGCACCGGCAGCTCCACCACAGACTTCTCATCTGGGATCTGGTGGGCTCGGGCACCTGCTGCCTCAAAGAGGATGCTGTGTGCGATGGGGCCACGCAACAACGCTCGCGTGCAGCCTCCCAAGGGGCCGCATTTTGCTCCAGCCCCAGGGGAGAGTCCACTTTGCCCCATGGCCTGCAGGTGGGCCAGTCTGGGACAGCTCTCCCTGTTTCTCAACCCATCCCCATCACCTGTTAGAGGGGAGGCTTCAATCCCACCTACCTGGCACCCAAATGGTTAGTGTTTCCCCATCTTCTGAGGATTGAGCAAATACTTAGAATACAAAAGAAGAAAAGAGCTGGTTTTTTATATGTCGACTTTCTCTGCCACTTAAGGGAGAATCAACCTGGGTTACAATCACCTTCCCTTCTCCTCCCCACAACAGACACCCTGTGAGAAAGGTGGGGTGGAGAGAGTGTGACTAGCCCAAGGTCACCCAGCTGGCTTCATGTGTAGGAGCAGGGAAACAAATCCAGTTCACCACATTAGTCTCTGCCACTCATGTGGAGGAGTGGGGAATCAAACCTGGCTCTCCAGATCAGAGTCCATCTCTCCAAACCACTGCTCTTAACCACTACACCACGATGGTTAGTGTTCTCCCCGACTTCTGAGGATTGAGCAAATGCTTAGAAGACAATAGCAGGACATTTTGTCATTTAAGGTCAGTCTCACAGACCGTACACGTACACAACGACCCGCCGTGCATCAGACAAGGCTTTGGGCTGGCGCTTTAAAAACATACCGTTCCTCAAAGTTTGCGTCCTTGCTTTAACGGGCAACGGCCATATTTGGTTTAGTAAGCCGCCTGGCGAGTTTATAAAACCAGGCAGGGACTTCGATTTACAAATAAGCCCCAGTGCAATGGGTGAAGACTTCAAGGCAACTCCAAAGCGCTTTTATCAGAGCAGCACTGATCCACTGCAGGAGGAAGAAGGAGTTGGTTTTTATATGCAGACTTTCTCTACCACTTAAGGGAGACTCCAACAGGCTTACAATCACCTTCCCTCTCCACAACAGACACCCTGTGAGGTAGGTGGGGCTTAGAGAGCTGTGACTAGTCCAAGGTCACCCAGCTGGCTTCATGTGCAGGAGTGGGGAAGCAAACCCAGTTCACCAGATTAGCCTCCGCCGCTCATGTGGAGGAGTGGGGAGTCAAACCCGGTTCTCCAGATTCCACCGCTCCAAACCACCGCTCTTAACCACTACACCACGCTGGCACTTCCCGGTCTCAGATCGTGCTTGGAGAGGCCTCGGCCATGCCCCCTCCTCTCCCACAACTCAGGAAAGGCTGAGAAGGCATCCCGAAACGGCAGACGCTGAACTGCAGTTCAGGCCAGAGAGCTGCTCTGTCACTTGGGGGAACCTGACTCTGGTCCTCGAGGCCAGGCCCAGCCCTCCGCGAGCAACAGCAGCAGAACACAGGAACAAACCAAAGTTTGGACGCATGACGGGGTGCCACAGCCACTCCTAGCTCACCCTTGTGTGGCACACGCAGATTCAAACACCCGCTAGTCACATTCACACCTATGCCAGCAGGTAGACTGCGTGAAAAGGCCCTTAACCTCTGTAGAAAGGCCAGGGTGCTTCTCAAGGGCCCAGGCACCAATTTCACATCTGCAAGACCATCAGCCTTCGTCCTGACCTGTCGGACGGCCACGTGGCTGCAAAGCCACAAGTACACCACGGTAGTGGACATTCTGAGGTCACTGTCCACCTCGCAGAGACGCAGCAGAGCCTGACGTGCCTACAGCCAGCTGCATGGGGGGAGGGGGGTTTAATCATAGAGTTAGAAGGGACCTCCAGGGTCATCTAGTCCAGCGCCCTGCACAATGCAGGAAATTCACAACTGCCTCCCCCCCACACCCCCGGTGACCCCTACTCCATGCTCAGAAGATGGCCAAGATGCCTTCCCTCTCATGATCTGCCTAAGGTCACAGAATCAGCATTGCTGACAGATGGCCATCTAACCTCTTCTTAAAAACCTCCAGGGAAGAAGAAGAGTTGGTTTTTCTACACCGACTTTCTCTACCACTTAAGGAAGAATCAAACCTTACCTTCCCCTCCCCACAACAGACACCCTGTGAGGTAGGTGGGGCTGAGAGAGCTCTAAGAGAACTGTGACTAGCCCACGGTCACCCAGCTAGCTTCGTATGTAGGAATGGGGAATTGAACCGGGTTCTCCAGATTAAAGTCCATTGCTCCAAACCACCGCTCTTAACCACTACACCATGCTGGCTCTTTACCTCCCGAGGAAGCCTGACCCATCGAGGAACCGCTCAGTTAGGAAATTCTTCCTAAGGTCTGGACGGAAACACTAGGCAGGACACGGACGAGGGGGAGCAGGCCCCCATCTTCATGAGCAAAGTGAGCCCCACACCA
Organism: Euleptes europaea; assembly: GCF_029931775.1. NCBI lineage: Eukaryota > Metazoa > Chordata > Lepidosauria > Squamata > Sphaerodactylidae > Euleptes > Euleptes europaea. Next base: position 1,331,208 of record NC_079313.1, read on the forward strand.
TCTCCCACTCCTCATGAAGCATCTGACACAGCAAAGGTATTCCCAAACCAAAGAGTGAGAGCCGCACTTCAGAGAAGTGCACCCCCGTTGCCCCCACACACCCTTTCGGCTTCGCCCCAACTGAGCCAGAAGCAGCCGTGGCGTGAATGAGACTGGGCCTCAGCCGATCAGCGCTGCAAGCATGGAATTTAGCCTTAACCTCCTCTCCAGGCTTCGGGTAACCCACACCCCAGGGTTAAAAATAGACCCACGAGGCGGCGGCTGCACCATCAGGAGTCTGGCGAGCAAGACGCGGCTGTTGACTGGGGAGGGCACAAGGACGGGCCCCAAGCAAAACAGGGTAGAGAGAAGAGATGGGGTCTTTCTGCTTTGGAGATATCACACACACACACCCTCCGGAAAGAGAAGCAACAAGGCGGACTTTTCCCCCTGTTTAAGCTTTGGTTCTTCTTTCCAAGAGTTCACACCCACCCACCCAATAAAGGCCTCAGAAAGGCAACGGCTTGGCCCCCTCACCCCCAAGTTAATCCAGGGTCTCTGCCACTGGGGGTCACAGACGCAAGCAGAAGCCAGATTAGCTGTAGGTGCCCTGTGGGGGGGGCATAGGGATGCCTTCTCTTTCCTCTTCAACACCAACCCCCCAGCAGGCGAGTCACCGAATTCATCGACTGGCCCGGGATTGGGGGTTGGGGGTTGGAGAGTGAGTCAACCATTCCTGTCTTGGTGCACGTGTGAAAGGCTACCCCGGCCAGCCCAGAAGTCAGGCAGCAGGCCGGCACAAGCGCTGCCACGTCAACCCTGCTTCACCAGTGGCAGGGTGTCTGAGCCAGCTGGCGTCCACAGAGGAGACTGCGAGCTTCCAAGTTATGCAGGCGGGGGAAGGATAGCATTCAGGAGGTGTTTCTGCATTATTTTTCAATGCTAAAAAATAAAGATGCATCTGCCAACGCAACCCAGAACAGGCTCCGCGACACCCTCAACCAGCTATGGATTTGCAGTAACCAGCCCCGAAGAAGAGTTCTGTGTAACCCGGAAGCCTGCTCCAGCCTTCATTTTTGAGTAAGCGCCAGCCTGCCAGTAATGCACGACAGCCCACATCCTGCAAACTCCCTGCTGCGGGTCGGGGCCACCTCAGCCCAGGCCTAGGGGGGAATTTCCTAAAAGGACACCCCCCTCCTGCCAAGAGAACAGCTGTTCTTCTGGACTCCTGGTTCCCCCAGTCTGCCCCCCTCCCCAAATGATGGGAGACTGCCCATCAAAGAAGGGTTAACACTGAATTACCAGGTCACCTTTCTTCTCTCTTATCCCCCTCCTCAAAAAACCCAACCTGATCCTTCACAGTGAGAAGGGTGGGGTCTCCCCCTCTGAGCCCTCCCATCCACCCTCACCTTTCCCTTTAGCCAAGCCTCCCTATTTCAATCAACCCCCAGCCCCCCAAAGGAAAGCTGCAAAACCCCATATCAGTAGGAAGCCCCCGCCCCGCATCGGCTGCCACCAAAAAGGGTCCCCCCTTGCTGATTCTATGACCTTAGGCAGATTATGAGAGGGAGGGCATCCTGGCCATGGAGTAGTGGGTATCTGGGGGTGTGTGTGTGGGGGGGGTGGGAGGTAGTTGTGAATTTCCTGCATTGAGCAGGGGGGTTAGACTAGATGACCCTGGTGATCCCTCCCAACCCTATGATTCCCTGAAGCATCCCTGTCAAACCAATTTTCCACTATGGTGTGGGGGAAATGGGGGTTCTCTCCAACCCTTTTTTTTTGTTCTACTCATCCCCCCCTTCAAGCTAAAACCCTGACCCGCCCCTCTCGGCAATTCATGTGGCCCTCCCATTTGCAGGGATGGTGGCGGTGGCGTGTGTGTGTGGGGGGTCTCCAGCTTAGGAGCACCTCTTTCAACACCTCCTTTATTCTTCTCCTGCACCCCAATATACGAAGGGGCTCCCTAGATCTCCTCGGCCCCCCTCTCAGAGCCAGGGGGAGACTCGTAGTGGGGGGGGGGCTGTTTCCTGGCATCCCACCCCTCTCTTCGAAGCATTCTCCCACTATTGACGAGGGAGGGGAAGCTTTTTGTGCTGGGGTGTGTGTGTGTGTTGGTGGTGGAATCTCCTTTTCCCTCCTCCTGTCCTGGGTCCCCCCCATACGAAGAAGGGGGGAGGGGCTCTCTTGTCATTTCTGCGGGGGGTGGGGTGCAACGACAGCAACCTGCCTTCCCACAGCACCTTCCTGACCAGGCCCTCCCCCCCCATACATTATATTTGGGGCCGCTTCTCCCCCCCAAAAAAAGATTTAGGTGGGGTTTCTCCCTCTCCCCATGAAGTCTGCTTTTATTTTCTTCGAGTGCGGAGGAGAGAAGAAACCGGAAGAAACTTGCAGGGGGGGGGGACAGCTGCTTTCCCTCCCTTTGAACCCCCCCTCCCCAAATCTTCCACCATACCTTCGACGGCTGCTTACTGTGCCCCCCCCCCAAATTCCTCCTTCACACCCCTTATATTTTGGGGGTGGGGAAGAGCCCCCCTCCCCACCTTGTGTGTGGGGGACACTTGCTTCCCCCCTTGAACCCCCCTCCCCAAATCTTCCGCCATACCTTCGACGGCTGCCCACTGGACCCCCCCCCCAATTCCTCCTTCAGACCCCTCATATTTTGGGGGTGGGGAAGAGCCCCCTCCCCACCTTGTGTGTGGGGGACACTTGCTTCCCCCCTTGAACCCCCCTCCCCAAATCTTCCGCCATAACTTTGACGGCTGCCCACTGGACCCCCCCATTCCTTCTTCAGACCCCTCATATTTTGGGGGTGGGGAAGAGCCCCCTCCCCACCTTGTGTGTGGGGGACACTTGCTTCCCCCCTTGAACCCCCCTCCCCAAATCTTCCGCCATAACTTTGACGGCTGCCCACTGGACCCCCCCATTCCTTCTTCAGACCCCTCATATTTTGGGGGTGGGGAAGAGCCCCCTCCCCACCTTGTGTGTGGGGGGCACTTGCTTCCCCCCTTGAACCACTCCCCACCCCAAATCTTCCGCCATACCTTCGACGGTTGCCCACTGGACCCCCCCCCCCAATTCCTTCTTCAGACCCCTCATATTTTGGGGGTGGGGAAGAGCCCCCCTCTCCCTCCTCACCTTGCGTGGGTGGGGGGACACTTGCAAGGGGGGGGAAACAGCTTCTTTCCCCCCCCTTGAACCACCCTCCCCAAACCTTCGACGGCTGGCGGGGGAGGGGGAGTCGTCCAGTCTGCCCACTGGACCCCCCCCCCAATTCCTCCTTCAGACCCCTCATATTTGGGGGGGATAGCCCCCCTCCCTCCTCTCCCCCCCCCCACCGACCCACCTTGCGTCCCTGGTAGGCCTCGAAGGCGCGGAGGGCCGACTCGGTGAGCTTGACGTGGAAGACGGAGACGCGGGTGCCGCGGCCCAGCCGCCCGCACGACAGCGCGTAGCCCCGCTCCGCCAGCGCCGCCATCTTGAGAGCCTCCGGCGGCGGCGGCGGCAACGGCAGCGGCGGAGGGGCCCCGGGCACGCCCCCTCATCTATTATGCAGCAGCCCGCCCACTCTCGCTCTCCCTCTCTCCCCCTCGGCACGCCCCCATCCTTGGCCGCCGACGTCACCGCCGTGCGCGGCCGCCGCCGCCAAGCACGCCGGGAAATGGAGTCTCTTCCTCTCTCTCTCTCCCCTCCGCACGAAACTTAAAGAAAGCTTCCTGCCCATGCGAAGTCCCTAGCGTTAGCTTAAATAACCCAGCAGAGAATATTTATATAGGGCTTTACAAACTATATTATCAAAGTTAGTAGTTGATTTTTTTATTTTTTTTTTACTATTTGGTTGTTATAATTGCAAGAAAAGACCGTCGTGCTAGGAAAAGCGGAGGGCAGCAGGAAAAGAGGAAGACCCAACAAGAGATGGATGGACTCTATAAAGCTTGGGTTCCCAACCTTTTTTTTGCAAGAAAAGACCGTCATGCTAGGAAAAGCGGAGGGCAGCAGGAAAAGAGGAAGACCCAACAAGAGATGGACGGACTCTATAAAGCTTGGGTTCCCAACCTTTTTTTGGCCATGCCCCACCTAAGCATCTCTAAAATCCTGATGCCCCCCACCCGACATATAATTCTTATTATTCAAATAGTGAACTCCTATTCACGTGGAGGAAGTCTTAAAAGGCCATTTACCTGGTCTACACCAGCTTTCAAACTGCCCCCTGTGGGGCCTGTGCCCCACGTTGGGAACCACTGCTATAAAGGAAGCCACGGCCTTCAATTTGCAAGATCTGAGCAAGGCTGTGAAGATAGGACATTTTGGAGGACTTTGATTCATAGGGTTGCCATGAGTCGTAAGCGACTTGACGGCACTTAACACACACACACAATTGCAAGTACAAGTGATAAACGCAGTAACAGTTACCGAACATTAATCGGCATCTAATGGCTGGGACATTAAATATCATCTGATGATCTCTTAGATAAGTTTAACATTAGTGATGGGGACAAAAATGTATCACTGTGTTGTAGCTTGGACTCTATGGCATTGAAGTCCCTCCCCTCCCCCAAACCTGCCCTCCTCAGGCTCCGCCCCCAAAACCTCCCCCTGGTAGCAAAGAGGGACCTGGCAACCCTAAAAATAGCCCTCTAAAAAGTCATATAAAACAATATCCCAAATTTCCTAAGACGCCACTAGAGTGTAAACATAAACTACAACTGCCAAGCAGATGAAATAAAGACCCAGTTTGATATTGGGACAGAATGTGTTTCTATAAATTATTGTATTTGTTGTGAAAATGTTTATACCCTACCTTTCCCTTTACGGCTCAAGGCGTCTTACGATTAAAGACAGAAGCACAATTCAATCAATTATGAATGAACCTAAAACTACCTCTCACTAGCCACAAGGCACCCTCTACAGAGACATAAACATAGTAACCAGACCCCACAGCAAGCTTAGATGTCAACATTGCTATCATGTACACCAAACCAACTCAGTCACAGGGCTTGATGACCTCAGCTACACTGTTCTCGAGCCTGGCTCATCCTCCAACGAGATTTAGGCCTTCGTTATGCTCTTTAACTCTCTACGCTGGGCAAACAGGCCAATTGGGTAGGAATAAACGGACACAAATCTGACATTTAAAATTCATTATTCACACAAACAGTGGGGGAAACATTTTAGTCTAACCGGGCTGTGGTTGAACTAAAATGAAGAATGTTACACTCCTATCTGGGATGGTCGTCCTCTTCCACCGAATGCGCAGGTTTGGAAGGCACACACATGGAGCGGTGAGGGAGGAAGGGGACACCCGCCTAGCCAGCCAGATCAGCCAAATCAACCCTGGCGATCAACGGGGTGACAGATGTCACAGCCAGATCGCCCTCACATCCAGTTGAACTAAAAATTCAGCTAAAAGTTTTCTTGAAAGTGCAGCATTCAGTGAGAAATTGCTGAGCTAGAATTCATCAATGCAGCATGATTTAACAAATTAAGGACTTGAGATCCCCAAAACACTGATGCTAGTATCTTGCATATCCCAGCCCCTACAAAAGCCAGTTACTTCAGCTAAAACTGAGTGACTGAAGTCTCACACCTTCAACTCGCATGAGTGATTGAAACTCTAAACCCTCGGAGGTGTTTGAATATAATTTCTGAACAGGCTGACGAAGCTAATATTTCAGCGAAAATGCATTCTGGAAGTGGCGTTCCTGCCCGTGCTGGGACCCTCTCTTTGCTGGGACCTGCCCAGCTGCTCGGAGGGCTCTGTTCTCTATTTCTGGCTACTTACTCCTGCTGAGATTTGCCCAGCTGAACGGAGGACTCCGCTCCCCGCTTCTGGCCAGTCGGGTTCACGACCGATTTTTTGCCTCCATTGTGTTTCTTGTTACACCGGCTGTGCTCCGCTCTCCACGCTGCTGCCGCCAGGAGCTTCGTGACTGTTAAGAACTTCTCCGTTTGGTCTCGTCTGCCTTACAGCAAGTACACAGCTACACAAACGTAGATTTGACTGACCATTTGTTATGGACTTTAGATGATTTGTTCTAAGTTTCAATTGCAAGATTTGTATATTTGAATTGTGAACAATTATTAATTTGTATATTTGAATTGCATTATTACAGTGTTTTCGAATTTATTCACTGTGAGCCTTCGTGCGATTCTGTGACCGTAGGCAGATGATGAGAGGGAGGGCATTTTGTCCATCTTCTGGGCATGGAGTAGGGGTCACTGGGTGTGTGTGGGGGGGAGGTAGTTGTGAATTTCCTGAATTGTGCAGGGGGGTGGACTAGATGACCCCTGGTGGTCCCTTCCAACTCTATGATTCTATGAAAGTACAGGTTTTATATTTCCCCGTCTTGCCCATTGCTTTTGAGTATTTGCCCCGCAAAGGCCAAATCGCCCAGTTATAAACAGGCATTTACGGCTAGCATAAACACAAATACGCCGCCCGAGGCGGCTCACAAAGCCTGACCCCCACTGATGCCTAATGCGCAGGCGCGGTGTGCCGCAAAGGTCGCTGGGTAGCATTTTTTTCCCACTTGGAAATTCCCACTGGTCGGTTGACAGAATAATAAAAAGCGTGAAGGCCCCGAGATGATATGAAGTAAGAAAAAAATGTACGTAATTTAATATATACACTATAATTCCTCAATTACGGTACGTGCGTCTAGTTAAAAAGTTACCGTTAAAGGGCTTTTTTAAAAAGAGGGCCTCGCGGAGCGTGCTGGGTAATGGAGTGTTTTCCTCTTTCACCTTGTTGCTAGGCTGCGTGACGTATCAGGACGGCGAGGGGGAACGCCGTCATTTGCCCAAACGGTGATTGGACGACCGGCGCAGCTGATCACATGAGGTAATTTGATTGGTGAGTGGGGACGACGGGGTTTGGCTTCCCCCTCAGCCACTCCGCGGAAGGCGCAGGGAAGCCAGCCAAAGGCCTGGCGCCTCCCAGAATCCCACGCGCCGCGTCCAACCCCCTCGCAGCTCTTTCGGGCCGCCGCGTTGTTGATTGGCTCGTCAGCTTGGGCCAATGAGCGCGGTCGTTGCTTGGAGGTGGCAGAAGCGATGATGGGACTGGGAGCCCTGATGGGACCTGGGGGAGCCAGGTAAAAGGCCTGGTAGACCTCGGTGGGGGAGTGGGGGGGTTCAGTGCTGAGTAAAGGGGGCCTCTGAGCTGCTGCAGAGTACCTTTAAATGATGCTGGGGAAAGTGAGCCAGTGAGCATGGGTTCTCAGACCAAGAGGTTGTGCAGATCAAGCAAAAGCCACGTCATGCTTTACTGGGACCAACCAAAATGACCCCAAAGCAATGCATAGACTGCCTTTAGTGCAGGGTAAGGGTTTCTGAGCTTAAACAGTGTCTTAACTAAATGCTGGAACAGGAGCTTCTGAGCATGTGCTTATGGCATGCGCTGAGCTTAAACAGTGCCTTAAATAATGCTGGAACAGGAGCTTCTGAGCATGCGCTGAGGGCCATTTGTGGTGCAAGTTGAGCGGAAAGTAGTATTCACGGAAAGAAGAGCAACTGGGGACATCCAGGTTTCTTTCCTTCGTCCTGGCTATGTTCATTGTGTGAGATAAATCCTTGTTACTAAAATATTCTCTTGGGTAGAGATGTGAAGGCCCGGGGGGGGGGAATGGAATTGGGGGGAGGGAGAGCTCATCTGAACGTATGTAGTGTGTTGGATCTTAATAAAGAGGACCTGAAACCACCCACTCTGACCCAGGTGGGGCATGTGTGGTTTTCATTCTGCCCTGTTAGAAGAAAAAAGAGAAAAGGGGAATGAAATTCATCCTAGAAAACAGAAGCTGGGTACCCAAGGTTGGGTGGGTATAAATAAAACATATAGATAATGAAACTATAATTTATTTAAGTTGCCATGTCAAGATAAAAAAAATATTTTAAAAAACGTTAAAACAGCACAATGGCATTTCCTAAGGTTGATATACTATAACCACATGCCAGACTCATTTTGGCCTATTTGGCCTTCCTCAGTGGTCAACTGAAACCCATGTAAAACATGTGTGTGTGTGTTAAGTGCCATCAAGTCGCTTCCGACTCATGGCGACCCTATGAATGAAAGTCCTCCAAAATGTCCTTTCTTTGACAGCCTTGCTCAGATCTTGCAAATTGAAGGCTGTGGCTTCCTTTATTGAGTCAATCCATCTCTTGTTGGGTCTTCCTCTTTTCCTGCTGCCCTCAACTTTTCCTATCATGACGGTCTTTTCCAGTGACTCTTGTCGTCTCATGACGTGACCAAAATACGACAGCCTCAGTTTAGTCATTTTAGCTTCTAGGGTCAGTTCAGGCTTGATTTGATCTATAACCCACTGATTTGTTTTTTTGGCAGTCCACGGAATCCGCAACACTCTCCTCCAACACCACATTTCAAAGGAATCTATTTTCTTCCTATCAGCTTTCTTCATTGTCCAGCTTTCACACCCATACATAGTAATAGGGAATATGATGGCATGAATTAATCTAGTCTTGGTGGCCAGAGTCACATCCTTACACTTCAAAATCTTTTCTTGCTCCTTCATGGCTGCCATTCCCAGTCTCAATCTCCTTCTAATTTCTTGGCTGTAGTCTCCCTTTTGGTTGATGGTGGAACCAAGGAATAGAAAGTCTTGAACAATTTTAATTTCCTCATTGTCAACCTTAAAGTTGTGTAATTCTCCTGTAGTCATTACTTTTGTTTTCTTGATGTTCAGCTGCAGTCCTGCTTTGGCACTTTCTCTTTTAACTTTCAGCAGTAGTTGTTTCAAATCTTCACTATTTTCTGCCAATAATGTAGTGTCATCGGCATATCTCAAATTATTAATGTTCCTCCCTCCAATTTTCACTCCTTCATCTAAATCTAATCCTGCTTTCCTAATTATATGTTCTGCATATAGATTGAAGAGATAGGGAGATAAAATACATCCTTGTCTGACACCTTTGCCAATTGGAAACCATTCCGTTTCTCCATATTCTGTTCTAACTGTGGCCTCTTGTCCAGAGTACAGGTTGCGCATCAAAACAATCAGATGTAGTGGCACCCATTTCCTTTAAAACCAGCCATAGCTTTTCATGATCCACACAGTCAAAAGCTTTGCTGTAATCTATGAAACACAAGCTGATTTTCTTCTGAAATTCTCTCGTACGCTCCAGTAACCAGCGTATATTTGCAATATGATCTCTAGTGCCTCTTCCTTTTCTGAAACCAGCTTGAACATCAGGCATTTCCCATTCCATATATGGTAACAGCCTTTGCTGTAAGATTTTGAGCATCACTTTACTTGCATGAGAAATTAATGCAATGGTCCGATAGTTGTTGCAATCTTTGATGTCTCCTTTCTTGGGAATTGGAATGTAAATGGATCGTTTCCAGTCTGTGGGCCATTGTTTTGTTTTCCATATCTGTTGGCATATTCTTGTCAAGATTTTGATGGACACCGTTTCTGTGGCTTGAAATAGCTCTATTGATATCCCATCTGCTCCTGGTGATTTGTTTCTCCCGATTGCTCTCAATGCAGTTTTCACTTCACTTTCTAAAACTGTAGGTTCTTCTTCAAAAGATTCTTCTTGGAAAGAATCTTTTATCCTTTCATCTCTTCTGTATAGTTCTTCAGTGTATTGTTCCCACCTTTTCTTTATTTTGTCCTGTTCAGTTAATATATTTCCTTGCTGATCTTTCAGCATGCCTAACCATGCTTTAAATTTCCCTTTGATTTCTTGGATCTTGTGGAACAGATCTCTTGTTCTTCCTTTTTTGTTGTTCTCTTCTATTTCTTTACACTGGTTATTATAATAGGTCTCTTTGTCTCTACGTGCTAGTCGCTGGAACGTTGCACTTAGACTTTTGATTCTATTTCTGTCACCTTCTACTTTTGCTTCTCGTCTATCTCTGGCAATTTTAAGAGTTTCCTCAGACATCCATCGAGGTTTTTCTTTTCTTTTGGCTACAGGAATAGTCTTTGCACATTCTTCCTTGATAATATTTCTAGTTTCCACCCATAGTTCTTCAGGTTTACATTCACTTGAACTTAGTAATGCAAATCTGTTCCTTACATGGTCTTTAAACTCTTCCGGAATATTGCTTAGATTGTATTTTGGTGCTATGAATGTTTTGGTGTTTTTCTTAAGCTTTATCTTGATTTTCGATATTACCAATTCATGATCTGTACCACAGTCGGCTCCTGGTCTTGTTTTGGCCGAGAGAATAGAGCTTCTCCATCTTCTGCTTCCAATTATATAATCTATTTGATTTCTATACTGGCCGTCTGGTGATGTCCATGTATACAATCGTCTATTTGGTTGCCTGAAACATGTGTTTGCAATGAACAGATTGTTGTCTTCACAGAATTCTACGAGGCGTTCTCCTGCTTCATTCCGTGCTCCTAGCCCAAATCTGCCAACAACATTTGATTCTGCTTTGTTTCCTACTTTTGCGTTCCAATCACCTATGATTATCAGCATATCTTGTTTAGGTGTGTGATCAATTTCTTCCTGAACACTGGCATAAAAACTTTCAATTTCTTCCTCATCAGCATCTGTAGTTGGGGCATAAACCTGAAGGATGCTTATGTTGATAGGCTTTCCCTGAAGTCTGATTGATATTATTCGGTCAGACTTTGCATTATAGCTCCTGACTGCCTTTGCTACATCTTGCCTCACTATTAAAGCAACTCCGTTTCTTCTCTTTTTGTCATTCCCTGAATAAAACACTTTGTAATTTTCTGATTGAAAATGTCCTAATCCAGTCCACTTTAATTCACTTACTCCCAGGACTGAAATGTCCATGCGTTCCATTTCTTGTTTAACAATTTCAAGCTTACCCTGATTCATGCTTCTCACATTCCATGTTCCTATTATATGCGTCGAACAGCTTCGGACTTTCCTTTTGCATCTATTCATGTCAACCACTGAACGTCCTTTCGGCTTTAGTCCAATCGCATCATTAAGAACAGCGCTACTCGTACTTGTCCTCTGCTCTACCCCAGTAGCAGATTGAGTGCCATCCGACCTGGGGGTCCCATCTTCCAGCACTATATCTTTTTTCATTTTGGATTGTCTCATCATAGGGTTTTCAAGGTAAAGGTTGGTCAGAAGTGGTTTACCAGTGCCTTCTTCTGCGCAATACTAACCAGAGTTAGCCGTAGTGGCACTGCCGTTGTCTACGAAAGATCTTCCGCCAGTGTCACCTTCCACTACTGCTGCTGCCCAGTAGCTAACCTTCAGGGATTCCTCTACCCCCATCCCCATTGGAACTGCCTGTTCTCTTCTGCGGATGTGGCCATTGATCCCTTAAGGGGGTGGATGCATCTTTGTCTGGTGTCTCAGCTGTGACCATTCCGTCTTGAGTGACTCTGCTAGGAGTTTAGTCTCTTGATAGAGTCTAGACCCCTTACGGTATTGCTCTCAGCTTCCCTGACACTCACAAACCCCCTCACCACGTTAAGGTGTGCATCCAGAAGGGGGATGTAAAACATACACGCATATTTACTGATATATAAACATATACAGACAATATATATCAGACCAGCATGTATATAGGTTGTATTATATATTTCCAGTTATACAAACATTTGGTAAGATTGTCTCAAGTTGTTATACTGGGCTGTATATGTCTCCCATATAAAATGTGTGCAGTTATTCTCAGTTCTGAGAAAAATTTAAAAAATTGAATAAATGGAAGCAGAACAGGACATTCGTGTTCCTTTATTTCCACTAGAACTCAGCTTATTTTGAACTAAAAGCACACAGCATGTGTTTGGGAGGACCAGAGAATATCCCCAGTTGTGGCCATCCAATTTTTCTTTTCTCTCTTTCACAATCTTAAGATCTCTTCTCTGGATGCAGCCAGGGACTGCCTTCATCCTCTTCCGCCGTGGGATTGCCTCCATTTCCCCCATGATATGGGAACGGCCTCTGGCTCCCCGCATCTCACTAGACCCTGTGGGTGCCGGCCAGAGATTTCCAGGACAAGGGTTACCATGGAGTCACCAGCAGATCCGCACCAAAGCCCGGGGGAATGAATACCAACCATCAAACATTAAACGGAAACATAAACACGGCTGGATCAAACGCATCCGGACACCCAGCGGGATTGAGGTGATCCTCCGCCGTATGCTGAAGGGCAGGAAATCTTTGACACATTGATGGCTCGGGAGGGTTCGCTCCAAAAGAACAAAGCTGAAGGAAGAGCCAGAGAATTGCAAGCAAGCTGCTTTCTTTGCTTTGTTGGAGAAATGTGGTGGGCACTTCCACGCGCCAACCTTAGCCATAATCTGCCCTTTCAAGAGAAAGGGGGAAATCCTTGGGATCCTCTGATTTGGAAGCTAATTTTCTGTTAGTATAAAAATAAATGTTTCATGCTTTCAAAACAAAAAAACCAGAACATTTGAGATGCAATTAAAAGTGTAGATAACACCAAGCTTTATGCTCTTTTTTGTCTCTCAGCTGTGTGCATATGGAGTGTTTGTGTGTTCTGAGTGCAACAGTCTGCGGTTAATACTCTGTTCTGTGGGCATACTGATACCTTCAACAGGGGAAACATGCTTAGTGAGTCTTTTGCTTTGTCTTGGAAGTGCTAAGAGATGCAATTTCATGACTATCAAAATAATTTCCCCTATCAAAGATACTTGAAACTGACTACCAGCTATCCAATGCTAAGCTATCTTACAGGGTTTTTGTGAGAACCGAGGAGAGGAGAATTATATGAGCTGCTCTTGGGTCACTATGGGGGAGACTGGCAAGGTATAAATTAAGTCGAAATAGAATTTGCAGCCTGACTTTTTATGGAAAGATCCACAGGTAAGTATGCTTAGGTGTGAAGGCCCAGAAAAAAACCTGAGGAAATTCAGAAAAAACTGATCTTTTCCCGTTTTCTAAGAGGTTTAACAGCCAGCGTGGTGTAGTGGTTAAGAGCGGTGGTTTGGAGCGGTAGACTCTGATCTGGAGAACCAGGTTTGATTCCCCACTCCTCCACATGAGCAGTGCAGGCTAATCGGGTGAACCGGGTTGGTTTCCCCACTCCTCCTCCACATAAAGCCAGCTGGGTGACATTAGGCTAGTCACAGCTCTGTTATAGCTCTCTCAGCCCCACCCACCTCACAGGGTGTCTGTTGTGGGGAGGGGAAGGTGATTGTAAGCTGGTTTGAGTCTCCCTTAAGTGGTAGAGAAAGCTGGCATATAAAAACCAACTCTTCTTTTCAATTTTTCTGATGGAAAAATTGGGAATTTGGGGAAGTACTGAAAAATATCCTCCTAGCAAATGTTTTTTCTTTCGGAATGAGAGAAATGCTTTTAAAGACAAGGTGGGCATGCTGTAGACATATTCAGCTCTTAAATCCAAGATGCCTTTCTGCACCTAAAAGGATACCTAATTTTCATGCAGACAGCACGCAGGGCTTTCATTGCTTCTCAACAGTTGCATGCTTTCTGTTGTCTTTTTGACTTGGTGTGGTTGACCTCTCCCTCAAGCAGCTCTGACACATTTATTTACAGGCTGGGTAAAAAATAGCTTATTGACCTACCTTGCAAGAGGGAGAAAAAAGATCAGAGGGAGGTGGGGCAAAAACCACACCAAAGCCTCAGAGAAAAAGGGAAAATGTAATTGGGAACTTAGGTGTCTCTAATCAGATAACAAAAAATTAACATAGGTGTGCTAAAATAGCATAGTTTTCTCTCAAGCATTGGGTATATTTACAGTTTTGCTTGTATAAAACTAAGGCATTTATAACTTAAATTCCATAAATATGTCAAATGTTGCAATTTTATATGCTAAGTAAGTTATCGATGCATTTTGTGGTGTTAAACCTGTAAAATTAGTTTAGGTTTGACAGGACAATAACAGTGCAATCCTAAAGAGAGTTACTCCAGTTTAAGCCCATTCATTTCAGTGGGTTTAAGACGGAGTAACTGTATACGGATTGCACTGTAAGTATTGTGGATATCAGTTTCCTCCAAAATTTCCATTCCCGCCCCACTCCCTACCCCTGTGGTATCAAACTTTCTGGACATTTTAAATGTCTACAAATTCCTTTGGGAAGGTGGCATTATGGTCTAGTTCCTTGCTGCTGTGAATGGTCACTGTGCTGGTTTTAAATGTTCTCACACCTTCGTAGACTTAGTTTTTACTGGGGATGAAGGTTGGCTTACAACTATAATCAGCATGTATTCCTTGAATTAGTCCTAAAAATAAAAATATGTTAAGTGGAGGGGAGACGTTACTTCATCTTATGCCTACCATCTGGTCACCTACCAGCTGATGGTCAGCATAGCTGGATCAAATTTATTCCTGGAGTAAATCAGGGAATAAAATGTACATATTGCAGCTTACGTGTCCTTTTCACATTGATGACATGGATGTCCCTGTAATAATTGGGCCGCTGGGCCTCGCTTCTAAAGCAATTTGTGGTCTGGTTTGCAAAACAACTACGACAAAAATTGCACCTGTGCTTTTGTCTAGAGCCCAGTATAGGTTGATTCCAATCGAGCCTTGGTGTAGAGTCAGCATTTTTTTAAAAAAAATTAATGGGGAGGGAAATACCTGGCAGGTTCCTCCAGCCACAAAACAAAAACCACAATACCTCTGTACTACTCAAGAACTGAATTTAAAAAAAAAGTACAGGATGCCAAGCATATGATAAACTCACAATTGTATTACTTACACTATATAAACCCAGTTCTTACATACAGTACACATATGATAAAGAGTGAAAACTCAGCAAAATATGGGATAGTTAACGAATACGCAGTCCATATATAGTCCATGAAAGAGTCTTCCAAAGCAAAGTGTAATGTTGCAGCAAAAATAGGCTTGGGCTTAGAACAGAGAGACCCCAGACCGGAATTTGAGAAAAACAGTTTATTTGCAGCTGCAGACCCATCTCTGGGTTCAAAAAGCATCCAAAGCTGAGCCCTGAACAAAGGCAAGAGGATTCATTTTATCTACTCCCACTGGACTCATTAGCTATGCATTTTCTTGGCGGCATCATCTATTCATATTTTAATTACACTTGCTCATTGGTTACAAAGTTTCTGCCTATTAATCATTGGCCATTTAACATTTCTACTCGCTTCTAACTGGTTTACTCATAATACAAATGAAGCAATCTTACTGGTTAATAACAGTTCTGTTTGAAACCCTCTGTTTGCATATTGGTTACCGCATCTTTTTATTCATTGGTTCTAAGACAGTCAATTTAATATAATATTGATCAGTTTTGGATACCATCATTTGCATATAAGTTGGCACTTGAACAACTTAACGTTTTTTCCTTTGAAGCACCCAATTAGTTTCTTATCTTGGACTTTTCTGTGCCTCAGTAGTCCAATTAACTTTTTTTTCCCCGTTCCATCTTTTGTATTCTCTGCTTCCAGGCCAGAGCACAGACTTTACTCCAACCCCCTCCCCTCTTCAGGTGTCCCTCCTCTGAACTTTTCCAACTTTCCCCCCCCCCAATGTTTTAATAAATTTCCAGGTCTATTGTCACAGTAACTTGGATGTTCAAAACAACGATGGTTACTTCCAATTCAAGACAATCTCCATATATAATGGTAAATATCCACACACCACTTATATATGGAGGTCGTCTTGAATTGGAAGTAACCATTGTTGTTTTGAACATCCAAGTTACACTTTGCTTTGGAAGACTCTTTCATGGACTATATGGACTGCATATTCGTTAACTATCCTATATTTTGCTGAGTTTTCACTCTATCATGTGTATTGTATGTAAGAACAGGGTTTATATGTGTGTGTGTTAAGTGCTGTCAAGTCGCTTCTGACTCATGGCGACCCTATGAATGAAAGTCCTCCAAAATGTCCTATCTTTGAAAGCCTTGCTCAGATCTTGCAAATTGAGGGCTGTGGCTTCCTTTATTGAGTCAGTCCATCTCTTGTTGGGTCTTCCTCTTTTCCTGCTGCCCTCAACTTTTCCTAGCATGACTGTCTTTTCCAGTGACTCTTGTAGTCTCATGATGTGACCAAAATACGATAGCCTCAGTTTAGTCATTTTAGCTTCTAGGGTCAGTTCAGGCTTGATTTGATCCAGAACCCACTGATTTGTTTTTTTGGCAACACCACGTTTCAAGGAATCTATTTTCTTCCTATCAGCTTTCTTCACTGTCCAGCTTTCCCACCCATACATAGTAATAGGAAATACGATGGCATGAATTAATCTAGTCTTGGTGGCCAGTGACACATCCTAACACTTCAAAATCTTTTCTAGCTCCTTCATGGCTGCCCTTCCTAGTCTCAATCTCCTTCTGATTTCTTGGCTGCAGTCTCCCTTTTCGTTGATGGTGGAGTCTTTAACAATTTCAATTTCCTCATTGTCATCCTTAAAGTTGTGTAATTCTCCTGTAGTCATTACTTTTGTTTTCTTGATGTTCAGCTGTAGTCCTGCTTTGGCACTTTCTCTTTTAACTTTCAGCAGTAGTAGTTTCAAATTCACTATTTTCTGTAGTGTCATCTGCATATCCCAAATTATTAATGTTCCTCCCTCCAATTTTCACTAGACCTTAATCTAAATCTAATCTAGCTTTCCTAATTATATATTGTGCGTATAGATTGAAGAGATAGGGAGATAAAATACATCCTTGTCTGACACCTTTGCCAAATGGAAACCATTCCGTTTCTCCATATTCTGTTCTAACTGTGGCCTCTTGTCCAGAGTACAGGTTGCACATCAAAACGATCAGATGTAGTGGCACACCCATTTCCTTTAAAACCAGCCATTGCTTTTCATGATCCACACAGTCAAAAGCTTTGCTGTAATCTATGAAACAAGCTGATTTTCCTCTGAAATTCTCTCGTATGCTCCAGTAACCAGCGTATATTTGCAATATGATCTCTAGCGCCTCTTCCTTTTCTGAAACCAGCTGGAACAGCAGGCATTTCTCGTTCCATACATGGTAACAGCCTTTGCTGTAAGATTTTGAGCATCACTTTACTCAAATGAGAAATTAATGCGATGTCACTAATATAATTGTGGTGGGTTTATCAAATGCTTGGCATCCTGTACTTTCCCCCCCCTTTCTTATTTGGTTCCTCCAGCCGGCAGAAATCCATCAGGTGCAGCGGGTACCTCTCTCTGTCAATAATTACCCCTCCAAGCTGGAGAAAAATCAGACAACAAATGAATGTTTGCCAAGCCTGTCTTAATATTATATATATATATATATATATATATATATATATATATATATATATATATATATATATATATATATATATATATATATATATATATATATATATATATATATATATATATATATAATATTATGTGTGTGTGTGTGTGTGTGTAATTATTTTACATTATAATATTTTCGTACACACATATATATTAAAAAACAATAACACAAAAGGTTCTCTCCTCCCATCAGTTCGCGCACAACAACCTGAATCTCGCAGCCTACGAAAAACTACACTTCCCATGATGCCGCAGCGGAAGTCCTCTACATCCGGGCTTCCTTTCCCCCCTTTCTCTCAGTCTCTCCTTTTCCTCTTCCGCAGCAGCCTAAGCGGAGGAGGCCGATTGGAGGGGACGGGAGCGGCCTCCGGAGCGGCGGGCGGCTTGACCAATAGGAAGTCCGCTTCCTCCCGGGACGGGCCAATGGGAGGCCAGAGGGGGCGCGGCCCGGCGGCCCGAACCAAAGGGGGCGGGGGCAGCAGGAGGGAGGGGATGCGAAGTTGTTGAGGAGGCTCCTGGCGGGGAAGATGGTAGGTGGGCGACCCCCTCCCCCTCCCCAGGGGGGGGGTCTGCGTGTGTCAGGGGTGGCTCGTGGCCTCCAGGGGGGTGGCCCCGGGTGGGGGTGGCCCCGGGTGGGGGTGGCCCCGGGTGGGGGTGGCCCCGGGTGGGGGTGGCCCCGGGTGGGGGTGGGGGCTGTGGCTACGTCAGGCGCTGTACATGGAGTAATGAAGGGGGGGGGGCTCGTGGAGGGAGGGAGGGGCTACCTGGGGGGTTACGTGCTGGGCTCTAGGAAGTGGGGGGGGTTGAGGGAGGCCTGGTGAGGGTCAGGGGGCTGCATGTTGGTAATGAGGGTGCTGGAAGATCATAGAATCCTAGAGTTGGAAGGACCCCCCAGGGTCATCTAGTCCAACCCCCTGCACAAGGCAGGATATTCACACCTACCTGCCCCCCCCGCACCCCCAGTGACCCCCTACTCCACGCCCAGAAGATAAGTCATCTAGTCCAACCCCCTGCACAATGCTGGAAACTCACTACTACCTCCCCCACACACACACTCAGTGACCCCTACTCCATGCCCAGAAGATGGGCCCACCAGGGTCATCTAGTCCAACCCCCTGCACAAGGCAGGAAATTCACAACTACCTCCCCCCAACACACACACCCAGTAACCCCTACTCCATGCCCAGAAGATGGCCAAGCTGCCCTCCCTCTCATCATCTGCCTAAGGTCACAGAATCAGCATTGCTGACAGATGGCCATCTAGCCTCTGCTTCAAAACCTCCAGGGAAGGAGAGCCCACCATCTCCCGAGGAAGCCTGTTCCACTGAGGAACTGCTCTGTTAGGAAATTCTTCCTAATGTGGTGGGGTCTCCTGGGGGGGATGGAGGGGAAGAGCCGGTCTTCCTTTGTAAAGTGGGGAGTTGGGGGTGGTCATGGGTGGGGGAGGCCTGTCTGGAGATGTGCCAGGGGCTGGCCATCAGTGGGCGAAGGGGTGGTGAGGTTTGTAGGGTGGGACCTTGTGATGGCTGCTGTTGGGGGTGGGGGGAGAGATGTCAGAATGGCCGGTTCCAATTCCCAAATCTTTATTAAGCATTCACAGCAGAGAGAAACAGAGAAACAAAGAGAGAAGCAATTTTAAAATAAGTACAGTTAATAAAAGACTTTGCCCCATTTGTGGTACAGGGTAAACTTGCATTATCAGAGCTATTTGAGTGGCCGGTTGTGAATGCTGTACCTGTAAGTTCTCCTTCCCTGGAGGTTTTTAAGAAGAGGCTAGATGGCCCTCTGTCAGCAATGCTGATTCTATGACCTTAGGCAGATGATGAAAGGGAGGGCATCTTGTCCATCCTCTGGGCATGGAGTAGGGGGTCACTGGGTGTGTGTGTGGGGGAGGCAGTTGTGAATGTCCTGCATTGTGCAGGGGGTTGGACTAGATGACCCTGGTGGGCTCATCTTCTGGCCATGGAGTAGGGGTCATTGGGGGTGTGGGGGGAGGTAGTTGTGAATTTCCTGCATCGGGCAGGGGGTTGGACTAGATGACCCTGGTGGTCCCTTCCCACTCTATGATTCTGTGATTCTACAGGACTCCCAAGGAATAGTCAGCAAGTTTCTTTGATGGGGCTGGCAGAGGGAGGGGGAGCATGCGTTTGCCCCAGGGGATTCTGGGGGCATGGGAGGTGAGCTGTGTTCCAGGGGACTGGTGTGAATGTTGCTTCTGTCTGTTTTAGAGCCAGCTTGCTTGTGGGGCATGTGGGAGAGGCCTCGGAGGATGTAGGGACCGCCTGCTGCCTGAAAGAGTTGACCATCTGGGGTGGTCGTGGAATGAAGCTTGTTTTCTGGGGCTCCTCTGCAGCTGACCCATCAGCTTGACTTCTATACCAGGAAAAGTCTGTCCTTGAGCATTTAGAAAGGATGGATCTGATCACTAAGAGCCACCATGGGTTTCTCAAGAATAAGTCATGTCAGACTAATCTTATCTCCTTTTTTGAGAAAGTTACTTCCTTGCTGGATCAGGGGAATGCTGTAGACATAGTTTATCTAGATTTCAGTAAGGCTTTTGATAAGGTTCCACATAGTATTCTAGTTGACAAATTGGGGAAATGTGGGTTAGATCCTATTATTGTTAGATGGATCTTCAACTGGTTAACAGATCGTACCCAAAGAGTGCTAGTTAATGGTTCCTCGTCCACTTGGAGAGAAATGACTAGTGGAGTTCCTCAGGGATCTGTGCTGGGCCCTGTGTTGTTCAACATCTTTATAAATGATTTGGATGAAGGAATAGAGGGGATGCTTATTAAATTTGCAGATGATACTAAATTGGGAGGGGTAGCAAATACGGTAGAAGACAGAGCCAAGATGCAGGATGATCTTGACAGGCTGGAGAAATGGGCTAGAACTAATAAAATGCACTTCAACAAAGACAAATGTAAAGTTCTGCATTTAGGTAGGAAAAATCAAATGCATAATTATAGGATGGGGGAGACTTGTTTGAGCAGTAGTGTGTGTGAAAAGGATCTTAGGGTCTTAGTAGACCAAACACTGAACATGAGTCAGCAGTGTGATGCTGTAACTAAAAAGGCAAACGCAGTCTTGGGCTGCATCAAAAGAAGTATAGTGTCCAGATCACGCGAAGTGATGGTATCGCTTTACTCTGCTCTGATTAGACCTCAACTAGAGTACTATGTTCAGTTTTGGGCACCACAATTTAAGAACGATGTCGACAAGCTGGAACGTGTCCAGAGGAGGGCAACAAAGATGGTGAGGGGGTCTGGAGACCCAAGTCCTATGAGGAAAGGTTGAAGGAGCTGGGTATGTTTAGCCTGAAGAGGAGAAGACAGAGGGGATATGATAACCATGTTCAAGTACTTGAAGGGCTGTAATATTGAGGAGGGTGCCGAGTTGTTTTCTGTTGCCCCAGAAGGTCGGACCAGAACCAACGGTTGAAATTAAATCAAAGGAGTTTCCGTCTAGACATTAGGAAGAATTTTCTAACAGTTAGAGCGGTTCCTCAGTGGAACAGGCTTCCTCGGGAGGTGGTAAGCTCTCCTTCCCTGGAGGTTTTTAAGAAGAGGTTAGATGGCCATCTGTCAGCAATGCTGATTCTATGACCTTAGGCAGATGATGAGAGGGAGGGCATCTTGGCCATCTTCTGGTCACTAGGTGTGTGGAGGGGGGAGGTAGTTGTGAATTTCCTGCATTGTGCAGGGGGTTGGACTTGATGGCCCTGGTGGTCCCTTCCAACTCTATGATTCTATGATTCCCCACTCCTCCACATGAAGCCAGCTGGGGGGCCTTGGGCTAGTCACAGCTCTCTCAGCCCCACCTACCTCACAGGGTGTCTGTTGTGGGGAGGGAAGGTGATTGTAAGCTGTTTTGATTCTCCCTTAAGTGGTAGAGAGTTGGCAAATAAAAACCAACTCTTCTTCTTCCTCTGTGTCTTGAAACAGGCCTGCCTTAGCTGCGTTTGCAGTGTTGAAACTGGCACGGGCCTGCCTCAGAGGGACGTTGTCGGGATGAGTGAGGTTGTACTGCCAAGCACTTTGAATTATCTTGCATTCTGTACACTCATGTGGCCTTTGTGCCACCAAAGATGGGGAAAGTGGTGGGAAAGAAGGTCCTGGCAGGAATAAGAAGGGGGCAGAAAGAGGTGCAGAAAAGAGCAACCAAAATGATCAGGGGACTAGAGCAACTGCCCTGTGAGGAGCGGTTAAAACTCTTAAGGCTGCTTAGCATGGAATGAAGGCGGTTAAGGGGAGACATGATAGAGGTCTGTAAAATTATGCATGGTATGGAGAGAGCGGGCAGGGAGAAGCTTTTCTCCCTCATAATACCAGAACGCAGGGTCACCTGCTGAAGCTGGAGGTTGAGAGATTCAAAACTGATAAAAGGAAGTATTTCTTCACACAACGCATGGTTAACTTGTGGAACTCCCTGCCCCAGGAGGTGGTAATGGCTGCCAACTTGGAAGGCTTTAAGAAGGGAGTGGACATGTTCATGGAGGAGAGGGGTAATTCATGGCTACTGGTCAAAATGAATACTAGTCATGATGCATCCCTATTCTCTCCAGGGTCAGAGGAGCAGGCCTATGATCTTAGGTGCTGTGGAACACAGGCAGGACAATTCTGCTGCAGCCATCTTGCCTGTGGGCTTCCTAGAGGCTCCCGGTTGACCACTGTGTAAACAGACTGCTGGACTTGATGGGCCTGGGTCTGATCCAGAAGGGCCTTTCTGATGTTCTTATTCAGGGCCTTGTGAACTTGATTTGTCAAGACAGTGGGGGACTCCTGAAAGATCCCCCAAAACCCCAATATTGCTCAACTCAGTAGATTTTCTGCTGCATTCGGTGGAGCCTTGCTCCCCAGCCCCCCAGGCTGCTCACTTGCTGCCCCCCTCAGCTCACCCCAGTGTTTTGTCTGGTTTCCTGGTACAATCGCTTCCGGGGGAGCCTTTTCTGCCCCAGGGGACCAGTCATGTGGCCAGTCCACAAGCCCGTATATCACTTGTCTTTGTCTTTTAAAATTTTTCCTAGGCGGACTTTCTGAAAGGCTTGCCGGTTTACAACAAAAGCAACTTCAGCCGATTCCATGCAGATTCTGTATGTAAAGCATCGGTGAGTGTCTCTATTCTGGGCTATAAAATGGGAAGGAGTTTCCCTTGAAGACCCTGAGACGGCTGGAGAAAGCCTCGCCTTGTCCTCCTTCCCATTTTTAAAGGCGGTGGCTTCACTGCCGCACATTTTGTTTGTTTTAGGTGCTGTTTAACTGGTGCCTTGCTCTGGCCGGGGCCTGTGTTATTGAGGGTGGTGGTGTGGCCCCCATCTCTGCAGTCTGATCCTAGGTCATCCCAGTAATTGGGAACTGTGAGGGGTTGGCATTTCCGCATGGCAGTCCTGCAGGAGTAGATTGTGTCAGCTTCTTTGGAAGGAGGGTTTCAACCTTCCTTTTCGTGTCCGCAATAACTTGACACATTTCTGTGTGTTGCCTCTTCAAGCTCAGATGAAACTTAGATCCCTTCCGTCATGAATATCACTTGTCTTGAATTTTACAGAATAGAAGACCGTCAGTGTATCTTCCCACGCGGGAATATCCATCCGAACAAAGTAAGTCTCTTTCCTCCCCTGCTTTGTCAAGCTGAACAGCCAGAAATAAACTTTCTTTGCATTCAAGCGACCAGTAGTTGCCTTTGCTTATCTAGTAAAGTCAAATAGTCTGTACTTGCAGGGCCAGCCCTATTTTAAGAGAGGGTTAAAAAAAGCAAGTCCCCACCCCTTAGGCAAGTGAGCTAGCAAAGCAGAGGGTGGCTGGCCTGCACCCCAAGACTCTTTTCTTTGGTCTGAGACTCCCCAGAGTTCTTCAGCATGTTCAGAAAGCAAGATTCTCCAAACTTTTAAGGAATTGCTAATCCGCATTAAGGTAATGCCCATGTTTAGTTGCCAGCATGGTGTTGTGGTTAAGAGCAGTGGACTCTGGCTTGATTCCTCATTCCTTCACATGAAGTCTGCTGGGTGACCTTGGGCCAGTCACAGTTTTCTCCAAACTCTCAGCCCCACCTACCTCACAAGGTATCTGTTGTGGGGAGGGGAAGGTGATTGTAAGCTACTTTGAGACTCCTTAAAGGCAGAGAAAATCAGGGTAGGAAAACCAGCTCTTCTTCTTCTACCTTAGTTCTCATAGTTGGGACTTCTCCCAACTCTTGAGAGCCAGCGTGGTATAGTGGATAAGAGCAGCAGACTCCAATCTGGAGAACTGGGTTCGATTCCCAACTCCTCCACATGAGCAGCGGACTCTAATCTGGAGAAGTGGGTTCAATTCCCCCTTCCTCCACATGAAGCCTGCTGGGTGACCTTGGTTACAGTTCTCTCAGAACTCTCTCAGCCCCACCTACCTCACAAGGTGCCTGTTGTGGAGAGGGGAAGGGAAGGTGATTGTAAGCCACTTTGAGACTCTGTAAAAATAAAGGCAGGGTATAAAAACCAGCTCTTCTTCATGAACTCATGAAGGTGCCTTATATAGAACCAGACCCTTGGTCCATCAAGGTCAATATTGTTTACTTAAACTGGCAGCAGCTGTCCAGGGTCTCAGGTGGAGGTCCTTCACATTGCCACCCATCTGATCCTTTTAACTGGAGATTGAACCAGGGACCCTCTGCTTTCTCTACCCCGGAGCCATAGCCTTTTCCCAGTTGCTGTGCAGAATCAGAACAAGGCTCACCTCCTCTGCAGTTCTTTGGAAGAAGCTAGGCGGCAGCCCCCCCTCAGGAAAACTGGCTGCTGATCCATCTGTGGAACGCCCTCTGTCCTCCCAAAAGAACATCACTTCACCCTCCCTCCCTGCAGCCCTTTGATCAAGACTCCCAAAGATGGTAGAAGTGCAAAATCCAGCTGTTGAG
The DNA here is from genome assembly GCF_029931775.1 of Euleptes europaea. Lineage (NCBI taxonomy): Eukaryota > Metazoa > Chordata > Lepidosauria > Squamata > Sphaerodactylidae > Euleptes > Euleptes europaea. Next base: position 1,355,246 of record NC_079313.1, read on the forward strand.
GCTGTTTCAAAGAGCGGATTTTCTTGGCCTAGTGGTGCTGCGTGTTTTGTGCACCCACCTCCCAGGAAACCAGCAGGGAGCTAGCAGCCCCTTCCCTGGAAATGTGTGCGGGGGCCTATCAGGCTGCAGCCCATAATCAGCAGAGAGCCGCTAAAGGCTTGGTGGCTCCTCTCAGCACTTCCAGACAGTGAAGAGCTGGTAGAGGTAGGCCTTGGAGCCAGGGTAGGGTTGCCAGCCCCAGGGTGGGAAATACCTAGAGATTTGGGGGGGGGGGTGAAGCCTGAGGAGGGAGGGGTTTGGGGAGGGGAGAGACTTCAGTGGGGTATGATGCCATAGAGTCCACCTTCCAGCGTGGTGGTGTGGTTAAGAGCGGTGATTTGGAGTGGCGGCGTCTGATCTGGAAAACTGGGTTTGATTCCCCACTCCCTCCACATGAGCGACGGAGGCTAATCTGGTGAAGCGGGTTGGTTTCCCTACTCTTACATGTGAAGCCAGCTGGGTGACCTTGGGCTAGTCACAGCTTTCTCAGCCCCACCTACCTCACAGGGTGTCTGTTGTGGGGAAGGGAAGGTGACTATAAGCTGATTTGAGTCTTCCTTAAGTGGTAGAGAAAGTTGGCATATAAAAACCAACTTCTTCTTCAAAAGCGGCCATTTTCTCCAAGTGAAACGACCTGTAGGAGATCTCCAGTCACCACCTGGAAGTTGGCAACCCTAAGCCAGGTAGACCAGCAATATATGGGACGGGACTGGTCACCAGACTGCCTGTCCCCAGGAGGATTCAAGGTGTGGGGCATGAGCGGCTGCTGTTACCCACCTGGAGTAGTGCAGGGAATCCGGAATCCTGGCGATTGGGTGGTCCCCTCTCCTGCTTGAATAGGGCCAGCTCCCGCTGAAGGTCTTTTGAGAGCTGTCAACTGGCTGCAGATGTTGCCCTGTAGAGTTGCCAACTGTGGGTTAGGAAATACCTGGAGGTTTTTTTTAGGGGGGTGGAGCCTGGGGAGGGTGGAGCGGAGGGACCTCAGCAGAGTATAGTGCTGTAGAGCCATCTTCCAAAGTAGCCATTTTCTCCCTAATACCCTCTCTGTAGCATCCAGCCCGATGGCCGGGTTGGCACAATTCTCCTTAGTTAAAACCCCTGTGGCCAGTGAGATGTGGGTTTGATTTCCCCACTCCTCCACATGAAGCCTGCTGGGTGACCTTGGGCCATTCACAGATTGCTCTGAACTCTCTCAGCCCTGCCTTCGTGGTGGGGACCCAGTGTGGTGTAGTGGTTAAGAGCGGTGGTTTGGAGCGGTGGACTCTGATCTGGAGAACCGGGTTTGATCCCCCACTCCTCCACATGAGCAGCGGAGGCTAATCTGGTGAACCGGGTTGGTTCCCCACTCCTACACATGAAGTCAGCTGGGTGACCTTGGGCTAGTCACAGCTCTCTTAGAGCTTTCTTAGCCCCACCTACCAGGAGAAGCTGGTTTGATTCTCCTTAAAAGGTAGAGAAGGTTGGCATATAAAAACCAACTCTTCTTCTTATCTGTCCTTACCCTTCCACGGCATGGGCAATACGGAGCTGGTTTGTACACAGCCAACCCTTTGGGGGGGAGGTCAGCTTCGCCTCCTGTGACCAGCAGCAGCTCTCCACAATCTGAGGCACAGAGAAGGTCCTTTCCCAAGCCCATTGAACTGGAAGGACAGGCCCGTGACTCCAGAGGAGCTCTGCTTGCAGGACGTGTCCAGTTACTAGGCAGGAGGCGATGTGAAAGACCTCCTCCTGAGTCCCTGGAGAGCAGCCGCCAGCCAGACCCTGGGTCCGTCCAGATCCGGCCTGCCTCTCCTCTGACTTGTGTCTGTGTCCTTCTGTGTGCAGAGGAGGGACTCTGCACTCCAGGGTACGGCCCCTCCCACCACTGGAGTTTTGTGTCCCTGGGGTTCAGGGGTGTGAGCTTGCAATGGCCATTTATGCAGGGTCAACTTTGAAGCTCGCTCAAAGCTCTTTTTAAAAATGGAAACTTTAAAATGACTCTTCACGGTCCCGATGCAAAAGGAGAAATTCCACCCCCCACACTCTCCTGCTCCTTGTTTGCATAGCCATTAGCAATCTCCGGTTGCATAGCTAACACGTAGCTGTGATTTTGCATGTTTCCTTGAGGGGATTCCTTGAGGGCGGGGGCAGAACAAACACAAAAGGTCGCGTTAAAGGGGCTCTTAAGTAATGTGAAGCAGGTATGCACTGGCTTCGCAGTCATTTCCTGAAGGGACAGTTCACCGTGAAAAACTTTTAAAAATATGTGGGGCAATTCAGCCTGGAACCCGCTGCTAATTGCCAAGCGTAAATGGCCAGTGCGTTATGGGAAATTTGGAGAGCTCTGGACTGCCTCCCGACGCCGTGAGCTGTTTTCTCGTTTTAAGTATTCTCACGAGTTCCCTTTCTTTCCTTGGCAGTCATTGTGACAGAAAAGACGAACATACTTTTGCGTTACCTACATCAGCAGTGGGACAAAAAGGTATGGGTTTAAGGCTGCGTGTGTTTATCTATCAGTTGTGTGTTTAAAAGGGTGGGGGGACGGGGACAAAATTCCAAGACAGATTTCCACTCCCGGGCAGCTTTCCTTGCTAGGGGACAGTGGCGTTTCTGTGCGCTCTGCCAGGCAGGGCCCTTGAGAATTTCTGTTGTGGTGGCGGAAGCGGAGAAGGGAGACAGAGGCTTTGGGAGAGAATCCGGCTCCCTGGCCCTTGTCCGTGTTCGTTGCTCAGCAAAACTAGACTTATTAAATGCGTGTGTGTGTTTCCCCCCCCCTTTTCTTATCAGAACGCAGCGAAAAAAAGAGACCCAGAGCAAGTGGAAATAGAGGGTGAAAATTCTGCCCCACCCCGCAAAATCGCCCGGACAGACAGCCAAGATATGAATGAGGACACTTAAAGCTCTCGCTCTTCTGCACTGATGCAGGCGCTTCCTGTGTGGGGTTTTTTTTTTTTGGTCTTTCACTGTGTACAAAAAAAAAAAAGAGGAAACAATTCCACCTGCCCCCTCCCCTCCCTATAGAGCCCCAAACCACTTTTGATTCTAGAAGAGCCAACGTATTTATTTTTTGTTTGTGTGCGCGGGAGGGAGGGGAGGGACACAGTCTCTTCTTCCAGTTTTTGTAGTATTATTTATGTTCTCTCTCTCCCCCCTCTCTCACTCTGGTGGAGCAAGTCAGGAAAAATAATAATGTTTAAACTGTGATCATTGCCTTTTAAAAAGAATAAACAAATTCCACTTTTTTGCAGCTCGTTCCCCACGTCCACTAACTTCATCCAGGTGCAGGAAGGGGAGCCCAATTCTGGCCAGTTCCCCCCAGCCCGCCTCGGGGTCTTTCCTGGGGTTGTGCCAGCTTTGCCCTCTGCCCAATTTGTAAAATGTGTTGAAAATTCAATTTTCTGGAGGGGGCTGCTACCCTCCCCCCCATTCCTGCATCTACCATCAAAATCAAATCGACCTTGTACCGAAATGAATTGTGATGGTTCCTCTGTAAAGGCGGATCCTATCAGCCATGACATTCTGTTTTGTTAATAACCGTTGTATTCACCTTCTTTGGTCTTCTCCCTCTCTCCCCGCTGGGGAGGTTTTTTTTGCACGCCGGCCGTATAACTTGGAGCAAAGCACATCTCTGCTCTGCCTTGCTCTCTTTGTCTAGCACCACTCTTTTAAACGGACCAGTTCTGTGCGACTTCTCCAGTAGAATAAAAAATGGGTATTTCTCACCTCTTTTGCCGTGTGCTAGTGAAAACTCTGTGATGGGGGGACCATTGGAGAGAGGGCTGAACTAAATCCAGCAATCCCTTCACCTGAGTTCATGCATGGGGGGGTGGAGCTTATGGTGCCGGGGGGGCATACAGGACAGAGGTCCATAAAACGATGCCGCTTGTCGAGAAAGTCCTTTGCTCTCCCAAAGTAGTGGAGGGGCTCAGTGGTATAGCCTCTGCTTGGCATGCAGAAGTTCCCAGGTTCAATCCCCGGCATCTCCTGTTAAAGGGACTGGGCAAGTAGGTGATGTGAAAGACCTCTGCCAGAGACCCTGGAGAGCTGTGGGGAGGGGCTGTGGCTCAGTGGTAGAGCCTCTGCTTGGCATGCAGAAGTTCCCAGGTTCAATCCCCGGCATCTCCTGTTAAAAGGACTGGGCAAGTAGGTGATGTGAAAGACCTCTGCCAGAGACCCTGGAGAGCTGTGGGGAGGGGCTGTGGCTCAGTGGTATAGCCTCTGCTTGGCATGCAGAAGGTCCCAATTTCAATCTCTGGCATCTCCAGTTAAAGGAACCAGGCAAGTAGGTGATGTGAAAGACCCCTGCCTGAGAACCTGGAGAGCTGCTGCCAGTCTGAGTAGACGATACTGACTTTGATGGACCAAGGGTTGGATTCAGTATAAGGCAGATGCATGTAGAGGTGGGGGAATGGCTCAGTGGTAGAGCCTCTGCTTGGTATGCAGAAGGTCCTAGGTTCAATCCCCAGCATCTCCCGTTAAAGGGACTAGGCAGGTAGCTGATGTGAAAGATTTCAGCCTGGGACCCTGGAGAGGCGCTGCCGGTCCGAGCAGAAGACTGAGTTTGATGGACCAAGGGTCTGATTCAGTATAAGGCAGCTTTAGGTGTTCATGTGTGGCATCTGTTGAAGGTGATTAAGGCCTGACCCACCCACCCCCTAACCGTCCTGGAGAACCTTTGGGTCTGAACGTGGTATGGCCCTGGGAGAGGCTTGTGGCTTTCTGGCTGCAGCTGCTGCCAAGCCCCAGGGGGAAGCCAGACTGCTCCCGAGGGGATTCTCACCTGACTTAGGGAGGCTGTTTTCCTTTAGCCTTTATAGCTCAAGGACAGGTGCTGTCATCGGAAGGCGTTCCAGCAGGGTCTGAGTCAGATATGTGGCTGAGTAGTTGTTGCCGTCCCCTAGAACGCTGGGACTTGGGCTACTAGAGCACGTCCAGAAGGCAAGGGGCTGCTTCAGAAGGTAGCCCTCCATGTTCAGAGGGAGTCTACCTCTGGATAGCAGGTGCTAAGGGACAAACAAAACCGCATGCCAGAATGTTTGGTCCATTCCAGCAGGACTCATGGAGAAGAAGTGCATCAGCAGCAAGTAGCCTTAACATTAAGCGAAGCCTCCAAAATCAGGAGTAGTCTGTCTCAGAACAGCAGGTGCTGGAGGGGCGCTTTTGACCAGAGCCTGCTTACAGGTGCCCTAGAAGCCTCCAGCTTGCTAAAGAGGATGAAGGCCAATGGGGGAGGGGAATCTCAACATGAGCAACGTGGCTTAGAATCATAGAGTTGGAAGGGACCACCAGGGTCATCTAGTCCAACCCCCTGCACCATGCAGGAAATTCACACCTACCTCCCCCCACAAACCCCCAGTGACCCCTACCCCATGCCCAGAAGATGGCCAAGATGCCCTCCCTCTCATGAACTGCCTAAGGTCATAGTATCAGCATTGCTGACAGATGGCCATCTAGCCTCTGCTCAAAAACCTCCATGGAAGGAGAGCTCACCACCTCCTGAGGAAGCCTGTTCCACTGAGGAACTGCTGTCACTGTTAGAAAATTCTTCCTAATGTCTAGACAGAAACCCTTTTGATTCAGTTTCAACCTGTTGGTTCTGGTCTGACCTTCTGGGGCAACAGAAAACCACTCGGCACCCTCCTCTATATGACAGCCTGTCAAGTACTTGAAGATGGTTCCCATATCACCTCTCCATCTTCTCTGCAGGCTAAACACGCCCAGCTTTTTCAGCCATTCCTCATAGGGCTTGGTCTCCAGACCCCTCACCATCTCTGTTGCCCTCCTCTGGACACGTTCCAGCTTGCTTACATCTTTCGTAAATTGTGGTGCCCAAAACTGAACACAGTACTCTAGTTGAGGCCTTAAGTATTGTGTTCAGTTCTGGGAACCACAGTTTACGAAAGATGTAGACAAGCTGGAATGTCTTTACCCTTGCAGCAGCTCCTAAATGAAGATTGGGGTGGGGGAGGAGAGGCTTTGAATAGCAGGGCTCCCCCCCCAGGCAGTGTTCAAATGAGGGGAGAACCTGCTAATTCTTGTCCCCCCACCCACCCACCCATTTCTCAGGTGCAGCAAAGTAAAAAAAAAAAAAGGGGGGGGTCTTGATTTGCCCTGAGACTAATAAGGGCTCTTCAGAGACAAGTTGGTTTCCTTGCCAGCAGCCCCTTGCTATGCCCTGGTCATGCTGAATGGTCCACCCGTTGGCATCATTTTAGGGGGCACACCACAACGGGTGCACCGCACCTCACGACAACTTTGCCACGAGCGCTGTGCCCTTTTAACACAAGAAAGGCCCTGCTGGATCAGACCGAAGGCCCGTCAAGTCCAGCTGTCTGTTCACACAGTGGCCAGCCAGGTGCCTCCAGGAAGCCCACAAACAAGACAACTGCAGCAGCATTATCTACAGCACCTAACAGGCCTGCTCCTCTGACACTGGAGAGAACATGCATGCCTCATGACTAGTATCCATTTGGACTACCGGTAGTAGCCATGGACAGCCCTCTCCTCCATGAACATGTCCACTCCCCTCTTCAAGCCTTCCAAGTTGGCAGCCATCACCCCATCCTGGGGCAGGGAGTTCCGCAATTCAACTATGTGTTGTGTGTGGGGTAAGGCCCAGTGAAAACTCAGCGGAACGTCCGAATAAACCTGCGTAGGAACAAGCTGCGTAGCAATCCTTGCATCGGCTGGGTCGATTGCAGGATTCTGTAAATGCCCCCCCCCCCCCAAAATAAGGGCTTCCGTCATTTAGTGTGCAGGAAAGCCACAATGTCCATCACCCTCACAAAAGCCTCACTCTTCCTCCCCTTTTTGTTGAAATATAGGTTTTTTTTATTGCAATTCTGCCGGTTTTTACAAAAATATGACAAAAATAACTTAAAAAGAAAAGATCCTCCCGTTGTTCCCCCCTTTCTGTTTCCTTATTCAAGGCAAAATAAATTAATGCAGCAAATAAATAAGTTTTAAAAAATAACATTCCCTCCCCCAAAAAAAGGAATTTCCTCTTTTGTACAGTAGTAATTGCTCAGAGGAGTAAGACTTCGAACTGACAGCGTTGCATTTTGCTGTGGGGATAGAGGGCGGGGAATCTGGGAAGCGTCCCCCCCCCACTTCGAAGAGTTGTCCTATGTTTGACCGTTGCCTTCGCTTGGCTTCTCTGCACCAGACGGCTGAGCTCCAGCAAGCTGGACACCTGCTTAACATCTTCCGTGCTTCCGAGACGATGAAGCAACAACCTTGTGGATGGGAGCACGGGATCGGGGTGGTGGTGGTGGGGAGACCGTCCTTACACCAAGAGCCACAGTGTTTCGTCCTCTCCACGTGGGGAGAAAAGAGAGCAGAATCGGAGCGGTGCTTCATCCACTTGAGCAGGGAATAACCCCACCTGCACCACAAAAAGGCCGCGGCGGAGGGGAGACACCTCGGCATCTGTGCCCACTCGAGTGAACCGTCCCTTTCTTGAGACTGGCAGGTGGATTCTATCTTCGTCCTGCCTGGCAGAGATGGAAATGCCCCCATTGACAGCAGGATGAGTTGAATGCTTTTTGGGGTGGGGTGGGCATCTCCTCCTCGCCTCCACGTTTCTGTCAGCACGGAGAGCCCGCGAGGGCGTCAGGAGTCGAGGGCTGCCGCCACCCGCCAGAGCAGAGTTATTGCTGTCACGAAATGGCTTGGATGTGACATGAAAATGTCAGACGTGGAAGAACGGGATACGCAAAATGCAAACCGGTCCACCCTTCAGGATTCAGGCCCTGGCGGGCCGCCGCTTCAGCCAGGATTTCAGAACGGTTCAGCAGCTGGGGCGATATAACTTGGGATGCTTTTTCTTCGGAGGGTTTTTGGGATCGCAACCCTCTTCAACGAAAGCTGGCTGCGCAAAGGACTGAAGCACACCTGGCGCCCGCTCACCTGCCCATCATTGGAATGGCTTTTTGGGAAAACACACCTTTGTGTCAACGGTTTGCTGAGTCCCGCGTGATCATGGCTTCAGGGAATCGTTTGTGAATGGAGGACAGAGATGCATCTTTTCATTTTACAATGTCTTCTTCCCTTCCGGTGGGGGTTTGTGGAACAGCTGAGCCCCACAACAAACAAACAAACCAAACTTTTTGAGAGGTCCGAACCTGAGATCCATCCTTAAAATCGTGCCTCTACACTGCGGCCGTTCCACCGGAGGAGACCATCCTGATCCAACACCCACCGACTCCTGGGTTTGCAAAATTAAGAGCAAGGATTCTGGAGGTTGGAGACTGATCCCTTTCCTTTCTTTACAAAAAAAAAAAGAATAAACCAGAGCCAGACAGGCCCTGCAAGAGAGACGGGCATAGTGAAAGTCACAGATAAGCCAAAGAGAGGACTTTTGGATCGATAACCCAACTGGGAAAGATAACAAAGATAGTGTGAAACTACACACAGTACTGCCTACCAAGCCCACCCCACCCCACCCCCATTTCCAAGGGATTAAAACTTGCTACAACTAACCCCCCCCCCCCCCGCTACAGCAAATCTTTCCTTGCTTGCCACAGGCTGATTGGCTGAGCCCCCCTCCCTGCCCACCCACTCACCATTTCTGCATACCCTTAATTCTGGATTTTTAAAAAACAAAACACATTCCCCCCCGCATTACCAAACAGCAGGATCAAAAACCCTATCCTTGGCGTAGCAGTGATGAGGTCCTTATTGCGTGAGAACAGAACAAAAAAAGTTATTTTAATGGCCCCCGGCCACCCCAAAATGGCTCGTAAGGGCTTCCCTTCTCATTTGTTTTCCCTGCCAGTGAAAATTTTTAAATAAAAATCATGGAGTAGAGCTTCGTTGCCAGGTCTGCCAATGCCTGCCCCCCACCCCCACCCCACGGTCCAGTTTTGCAAAAGCCAAGGCAGTGGCCGCCGGCACAGTCCCCCAGCCATCCGCAGGAAAGGCGAAAGAAATCTTGGTTTAGTTTATAGTGCAAGAAATGTCAACCATGCATGAACTTCTGCTCAAAAGTGTCTCCCCCGACCCGACAATCTGGGTCCAGGGCTGCCCTCCAGGGCTGTTGTTCAAGCAGAAAGGGGGCAGTTTGCTACGTGAATTCTCCAGGAAGGGAGATGAGAGAGTGGCAGTGAGAGCAGGGAACTTTGCTCAAAGGCAGGCAGGCTTTGCATCTCTAATAGCGGGTCTGGAAATCGTTCAAGGAGTCGCCATGATGTGACTTGTTTTGGGTGTAAAATACAGGAAGCGCCAACAATTCCTCACCTTGTGGGCAAAACCCTCCCCACTGATTCCCACTGCCGAGCCGAAGCGCAAAAACAGCGTGGCACCGAGCTGAAAGGGCACGTCTGTCCAAATTCTAAACGTGGCAACGTTTCCGAATTCAGATGCTGCTTTTAGACTCCTGCACCTTTTCAGAATTGTTACGCTTTTGAGGTTCGCTGCAAAAAATTATGCTGAAGCATTTTAAGGCAGAGATATTAAAGTCTTTGTTTGCTAAATGAGATCGTTTTGGGTCTGTGAACCACATGAAATCCGTCAGGGTCTATAACTAGTACCGCTGGGCAGGGATGCGTGGGGTGGTGGTGGTTTTAAAACAGAATATTAACACTTGGAAGCAAATCTGAGCTACTATTTCCCCCCCTCCCAAACTAATTTTTGCTCTAATGTGGAAAATATTATAAATATGGGGGGGGGGGGGGGCGTCTGCAACAGTTTCCCAAATAACCCAGCCAAAAACTGGCTTTTGCCAAAGCTGCAAACCTTAGGAAAGGATCAGCCCCCCCCACCCCCAGATTCTCTTCCCTCAATGGTTGAGCTCCATTCTGTCGCTCCCCTAAAATTTCCCAAAAAATTAGTCCAGGAGGGGATTCTGGGCAGGTTTCCCACAGGGGGTGCTCCCTCCAACGACCCACAAGCATCAACACGCAAATAAACAGAGCCCTTCAGACGGAGCTTGGAGACCCGGGTCTCCGACAAGAGACGCGGGAGCAGGACAGAGACCCCCTGTGGGAAAGCAACCCATCGGCCACCCCCCTGCACTGGGGGTCTCTTTACTGCCCCCAACCCTGGAGCTGAACCACAGGCAGGAGGAGGAGCGCCTGCAGCTCTGCGCTGAAGTCACTACCCACCCTCGGCTTACCCAGCTGGAAACACTTTGGTTCTTGGGCCCCTCTTCCCCTTCCCTGTTCTCTGCCGTCAAATCCCACCTCAGGAGACTGCTTTTGCAACCAAAGCAAAATGACCCGGGCTGTGCCACATCCACGCAGCGTCCAGACCAAGGATGCCCCGGTTCTGCTTGAAGAACCAGCCCCCGCCCCACCCCTGCGACTCACGGCTGCGTCCCTCCGCTTCCCCTGCCCTCGCCCCCCAGCCCCAGGTTAGAGTTTATGGCTCGGACCCTCCTCCTCCACCATCGTTCGGATTTCGGACTCCTCGGCCGTCTCCTCGGCCACCATCCCATTGAGGTGTGACCTGCTGGCCGGAGGCCTCTCGCCGGGGTCTGCCGCGTGGCCGGGCCTGGACGCTGGCGGCGGCAGAGGGGCTCCGTTCCCCCCGTCCGACTTGCTGAAGTTGAAGAGTTTGCTCGGGTTGAAAGGTTTGGTGGGGGACTGCACCTTCTCCGAGTTGGCCTCCCGCTTGGTCTCCGGGGACTTCAGGAACTTGAAGCTCAGGAAGCCGGGCAGTTTGTTGTCTGTGCTGGTGGGGGACTGCGGGGAGCGGGCCGTCCCCATGCCCGCCGCCCCGGCGCCCCCCGACAAAAACTTCCCCTGCAGTGGGATGATCTGCTTCAGCTTCATCACGTTGTTGGTCGCCAGGAGGGAGCTGGGCCGCTTCGGCTTCTCGGAGCCGTGGCCCGACCCGCTCGACCCCTTGCCCTTGGGCTGGCTCTTCTCGTGGGCCGGGTCCGGCGCCCCCCCGTCGGCCTTGCCTTCCTCCCGGCTGCTGTCCCGTTCCTTCCGGGCGTGGTACTCGGCGTGCCGCTGGCGCTCCTCCTCTTCCCGCTTGCGACGCTGCTGCTGCTGGAAGTGGTGCTGAGCCTGCCGCTCGTGTTTCTGCGGGGGGGGGGCGAGAAAGACCACGGCTGAGAACGGGCCCCGATCCCATTAGTGCAGGCGCAAGGGAGCCCTCTGCCCTCCGCTGGCATAAGAACGTAAGAAAAGCCCTGCTGGATCAGACCCAGGCCCACCGAGTCCAGCAGTCTGTTCACACAGCGGCCAACCAGGTGCCTTCAGGAAGCCCACAAGCAAGACGGCTGCAGCAGCACCGTCCTGCCTGTATTCCTTTACAGCCCCTAAAATAATAGGCCTGCTCCTTGGATCCTGGAGAGAATAGGTATACATCATGACTAGTAGCCATTTGGACCAGTAGCCATGGATATGCCCTGTCCTCCATAAGAACACAAGGAAAGCCCTACTGGATCAGACCCAGGCCCATCAAGTCCAGCAGTCCGATCACATAGTGGCCAACCAGGTGCCTCTAGGAAGCCCCCAAACAAGACGGCTGCAGCAGCAGCATCCTGCCTGTGTTCCACAGCACCTAATATAAAAGGCCTGCTCCTCTGATCCTGGAGAGATCCATTTTGACTAGTAGCCATGGATAGCCCTTTCCCCCATGAACATGTCCACTCCCCTCTTAAAGCCTTCCAAGTTGGCAGCCATCACCACATCCTGGGGCAGGGAGTCCCACAATTTAACTATGCATTGGGTGAAGCAATACTTCCTTTAATCTGTTTTGAATCTCTCCCCCTCCAGCATCAGCAGATGACCCCCGCGTTCTAGTGTTCTGAGGGAGAAAAGCCTCTCCCTGTCCACTCTCTCCAAGCCATGCATAATTTTATAGACCTCTATCATGTCTCCCCTTAGCCGCCTTCTTTCCAAGCTAGACAGCCCTAAGCATTTTAACCGTTCCTCATAGCAGCTCCTTGCACTGCAGAAAAGAGCCACTGGGCACGGTTCTCCAGGTTAGAGTCCACCGCTCCTAACCACTACACCACGCCGACCTGATGAACTTGAAAGCGTGGCATCTCCTTTTAAAAGACGGCGGGGCTGAGGAGGCCCCTCACTGCCCCGTGGGTCCGAGGGCAGAATTCTGGGTTGGGCCCACGGATCTGCCCTGCTATCTTCTGTGGGGTCGGAGACCCAATTATTACAATTATCCCCTTACTGCAAAAAGGGAGAAGACAACTGCCCCAAGTTCCCTTCTGTGTTTCTGTCAGCGGTGGGATTTGAACCATAACTTCCTAATTTATAGCTAGCGCTACGGATCACTCGTCTTCAGTGGTGCACCTACGCCCCCCACTTTATTCTTCCTTCTCCCCACCCAATCAAGAAAGAAACAGCTTTTTAAAACCTTTTTTGGTCAGCCAAGTTTTAGTCCCCTTCCCGGCTCGCTGTGCCTGAACGGCGGCCGCAGGGCACCGTGTGTTCTGCTCTGGCAGAGGGGGAAACACGTTTGGACGCTCTCACCTTGAAGGCCTCACGCCGCTGATATTCAAGTTTTGCCATTTCTTCCGCCACCCAGGCCGGGATGTCCGGAATCGCCACTTGGATGATATATTTGAGCAAGAAGGCAAAATGCTGCAGGGAAGGGAAGGAGCAAATGCATGAGGAAAGGTGGCAAATGCACCAATTTAGGAAAAAGGTGGCAAATGCACCAATTTAGGAAAAAGGTGGCAAATGCACAAATTTAGGGGAAAAATTTTTTTCACAGTAAGAGTTGTTCGGCAGTGGAATTGGCTGCCTAGGGAGGTGGCGAGCTCCCCTTCGCTGGCAGTCTTTAAGAAGAGGCTGGACAAGCACTTGTCAGAAATGCTCTAGGCTGATCCTGCATTGAGCAGGGGGCTGGACTAGATGGCCTCTATGGCCCCTTGTTCCCAGCCTCCCCCATCGGATCTTGCTCTTCTGTGTGCTGGGATTCACAAGGAGAGCCAAAACCACCACTGAACTCTGTAGTTTTGACTGGTCCTGACTGCAGAAACCCGAGAGGAGGAAGAGAGGAGGATGCTAGAGAAAGCCGTTACCTCCAGCACCACGACGGAGATGATGGCCCCCTCGGGGCTGAGCCACGGGAACAGGCGCTGCAATTGCCCGCACTGGCCGATCAAGTAGAAGTTTACCACAATGGCGAGGACTCCCATAGCCTCCATCACTTTCTGTAGAGAGAAAAGAACAAACAGACGTGTGTTTCTTTGAGCGGAGCAGCGGAGATGAAAAGTGACTTAGGGAGAGGGGAGGGGCTGTGGCTCAGTGGTAGAGCAACCGCTTGGCATACGGAAGGTCCCAGGTTCAATCCAGTTAAAGGCAAGTAGGTGCTGTGAAAGACCTCTGCCTGAGACCCTGGAGAACCGCTGCCCATCAGAGTAGCCAATACTGACTTTGATGGACCGAGGATCTGATTCAGTACAAGGCAGCTTCATGTGTTCATGTGACTCATCTAGCAGATGACTTCTTCCCCTGCTTTCAGCATCTCAACAAGAGCTTGATCCTACCCTTCACTGAAGAAGAAGAGTTGGGTTTTATATGCTGACTTTCTCTACCACTTAAGGGAGAATCAACCCGGCTTACAATCACCTTCCCTTCCTCTCCCCACAACAGACACCCTGTGAAGTAGGTGGGGCTGAGAGAGCTGTGTCTAGCCCAAGGTCACCCAGCTGGCTTTGTGTGTAGGAGAGGGGAAACCAACCCGGTTCACCAGATTAGCGTCTGCTGCTCATGCAGAAGAGTGGGAGAATCAAACCCGGTTCTCCAGATCAGAGTCCACCGCTCCAAGCCGCTGCTCTTAACCACTAGACCACGCTGGCCTCTGAGGTCCACCCGAGGCTTCAGTTCTTGTTTTTCTTCTGCTAAGTGAGTACAACCTGGATGGGGGTGGGACAGGAAGGTGGGAATAACAACGAACATGCGGCCCCTCCTGACCTGCCACTCTCCGATGCTTTCCACGCGCTGCCCGAAAGGCCGCTGGAGCCCCGTGCAGAGCTTGAAGGCGTCGCTGCGGATCTCGATGACGTTGTTGATTAAGGCGCACATGGCAGCCAGCGGGAAGGCCGACGAGAAGAGAACCACGTAGCCGAACTGGATGAACATCTCCTGGTAGTCCTGGAATGTGTCCTGGGAGGGGGAGGCGGAGAATTAGGATCCCCCCGCCAAAGCCACCGCTTTGCCCCTTTGGGCTCTAAAGGGCACCCAAACACACCTTGGTTCAGTGCAGGAGCCTGAAGAACGGGGGCGGGGGGGGGTTCACTTTCGGAACTCATGGCCACAAGATGAAGAAGAAGGAGTTGGTTTTTATATGCCGACTTTCTCTACCACTTAAGGGAGACTCAAACCGGCTTCCAATCGCCTTCCCCACAACAGACACCCTGTGAGGTAGGTGGGGCTGAGAGAGTGTGACTAGCCCAAGGTCACCCAGCTGGCTTCATGTGGAGGAGGTTTACTCATTTGAAAAATAAAAAAAAACATTAAAAGAAAATAAAAGAAAAGAAAGCTGGTGGGGTGAAGGAATTTCCTTATGGGGGGGACCAACCTCACCCAGGCTTGCCAACTTCCAGGTGGTGTCTGGAGATCTCCTGGAATTACAACTGATCTCCAGACTACAGAGATGAGTTCCCCTGGAGAAGAAGGTTGCTGGGAGGTGGGGTAGACTCTGTGGCATCCCATACCTGCTGAGGCCACGCCCCTCCCCAAACCTGCCTGTCCTTAGGCTCCACCCCAAATCTCCAAGAATCCCCCAATTCGCAGCTGACCTCGTATTTCTTCATGCAGCTCTCCACCTCAGCCTGGGCAAGCCGGGTGGTGTAGTTCTCTTCCGGTGGGTCAATCCAAGAGGTCCTTGTTGGCTTCCGCTCATCCTCATAGTCTTCCTCCTCCTCGCCTTCCACCGGGTTCTTGGTGCCTCGCGGCCTCCTGCTTCGCATGACGACCATGGGCTCTTTGGCCTCTGGCGGGCCCCTGAGGGGGCTGCCCGAGGGTCCGTCGCTCTCCTCGTCATCTTCACACAGCTCGAACACGGAGTCCGGGTCCATCCCTTTCTCCACCATGGTGGGGCTGCCTTCTTCCGAGAAGCTGACCTCCTCCAGGCCCCGGAGATCCCCGGACCTCCGCTCGGCCTTCTCGATAAAGCTCACCTTAGAATCATAGAATCATAGAGTTGGAAGGGACCACCAGGGTCGTCTAGTCCAACCCCCTGCACAATGCAGGACATTCACAACTACCTCCCCACACCCCCAGTGACCCCTACTCCATGCCCAGAACATGGCCAAGATGCCCTCCCTCTCATCATCTGCCCAAGGTAATAGAATCAGAATTGCTGACAGATGGCCATCTAGCCTCTGCTTGAAAAACCTCCAGGGAAGGAGAGCTCACCACCTCCCGAGGAAGTCTGTTCCACTGAGGAACCACTCTGTTAGGAAATTCTTCCCAGCGTCTAGACAGAAATTCTTTAGATCTAATTTCCACCCGTTGGTTCTGGTCCGACCTTCTGGGGCAACAGAAAACAACTCGGCCCCCTCCTCTCTATGACAGCCCTTCAAGTACCTTCTTGAGCTTCAGCCCGCAGTCGAGGATGCTCTCGTCTTCCGAGTCAGACTCCTTCTTCTCCTCCTCCTCCTCGTCTTCGGGGACCCCGCACCCCCCGTTCAGGCATTTCTTCTCCCCCTTGGGGGCCCCCTCTGCCGCCTCGGGGGGCTCCAGCCCGTGTCCCGCCTGCGGGTGGCCTTGCCGGGGCTGGGGCCCGGCCCCCGGAGGTCTGGCCGAGGTGTACTTCTGGGTGAGCAGCCGGAAGAGCGTGTGGCCAACCTCCCGGAGGTTCTGGACACTGAAGTCCCCTCGCTTGAACTTGCTGTAGAGGTGGGGCTGAGAGACCTCCTTGATGTTCTGCAGGAACTGACGAGTGATGAGCAGCGTGGCCAGCATCTAAGGGGGACGGCAGTGAGAAAGACGGGGTTACAAGCCAGCCACGGTGAAGACGAGGAAACCGCGCGCCCTTCCTCGCTAGAACGGCAACATTGCCCCAACCGGTTCCTATCCCCGTCTGAGCTAGTGGGTGCGTGCACGCTAAATTCAGGGCCAGGAATATATTATCCGAGAAAAGATTATGTTTATGCGGTTTGACTCAACATGATACACTTCAGCGTATAATCATACATTGTCTTCTGCATGATGGTCCTCGTAAGAAAACAATTTTAAACTTGATTGATAAAATGAAATCTAGCCAGGAATCTTTCGTATGCCAGTTTCTAATGAATGACTCTCTCCCTGAAGTCACACTAAAGGTGGTGGAATTTTTGACGGAAGTAGTCAAGACGAGGATCAAAGTTTAAATTATATTTACATGGGAAATTTATGGTTTGAAGATTCTTGTGTACTGTCTATGCTAAATTTCTGAGAATATGCCAATAAAGGTCGATTGATTGATTGATTGAATATATTATGCAAAGTAGGCCAATCATTTGCACAAATTCCGATCCCAAAATGAAAAGATTGACCATATGGTGTTGATTTAACCATATGGTGTTGATTTACACGAACTGAATAATGCACTTTCAATTAGCTTTCAATGCACTTTGCAGCTGGATTTTACTGCGTGAAATGGCAAGATCTATATTTATTTGTTTGGTTGTTTATTTATTTATGGTTTTTACTTACTATCTCGCTCTCCCTGGGCCAAGGCCAGGCTCAGAGAGGATCACAAAGGAATAAGCATCCTATTATATAAATAAAACCTTAAAACAACAGTTAAAAGCCCTAAAAAACAATTATATCAATAATGTCTTAATGTCTACTTGCGAACTATTGTTAAAGTGGATTGAAAGTGCATTATTCAGCTTGTGTGAAAGCACCCAATGACACATATTTGCTCTATCTATCATCTATCTATCTATCTATCTATCGGATTATATTCTCTTATAACCACTGTGTTAATGTATGCTTTATTCTGTTGGTCTATGACTGTAATAAATCGATTGATTGATCGACTGAAAACAAGTTTGGCCAGCCCCCCCTGTACCCCCTCTAAGCCCTTCTCCTCCTCTGGCTTTTCCCTTTCAGTCCCTGCTTTCAGTCCTCCCCCCTCCGCCTCTGCCTTTTCCTCACCATCAAACCCATCCCTAAGCTCCGTGGGGCCTGACACTCCTTCTATGCTAGTTGCAATGATAGATTAGTAGTAATAATAATACTAAATAACCAGACTGGTAAACAACAAAAGAAAAAACAGGGTGAAATGGATAGGCCAGGAAGAGAGGTAGAGTCCAGAACCGCACTAGAGCCAGGAGGACTGGGCTGACCCCTGGAGAGCAAAGGGTCCTGCCAGCAGGGTTGCCAACTTCCTGGTGGGACCTGGAGATCTGCTGGAATGACAGCTCATCTCCAGACCAGAGAAGTCGGTTCCCCTGGAGAAAATGGCGGCTTTGGAGGGTGGCATTATATTCTGCCAAGGTCCCTCTCCTCCCGCCTGGCCATCTGGATGCAAACTAACTGACTAATAGAATCACAGAATCATAGAGTTGGAAGGGACCACCAGGGTCATCTAGTCCAACCCCCTGCACAATGCAGGAAATTCACAACTACCTCCCCCCCAAACCCCCAGTGACCCTTACTCCATGCCCAGAAGATGGCCAAGGTGCCCTTCCTCTCATCATCTGCCTAAGGTCACAGAATCAGCATTGCTGACAGATGGCTATCTAGCCTCTGCTTGAAAACCTCCAGGGAAGGAGAGCTCGCCACCTCCCGAGGAAGCCTCGTTCCACTGAGGAACCGTTCCGACTGTTCTTCCTAATGTTTGGAATTGCCAACTTCCAGGCGGGGCCTGGAGATGGGGAATTACAACTGATCTCCAGAATACACAGACCGGTTCTGGTTCCTCCAGTGGAGGAAATGTCAGCTTTGGAGGGGAGGGGGGGAAACTCTATGGCATCACATTGCAGCTCAGCTCCCCCCTTGAACTCTGCCCCCAAACCTCCAGTAATTTCCCAGCCCAGAGCTGGCAGCCCCGATGCCAAACTGTCTAATGGTGAGGGCAAAGGTCCTGCCATGCAGAGATTCCAGCCCAGCCTGCTTCCCCCCCACCCCCGCCCCCTTTGGTCTTGCACCCAGCTCCTACTTTGGAGGATCCCCACTGCCAGGAAAAACTCAGCAGGCTCTTAAAGGAGATGAGAGAGAGGTGGAGGTGCAGAAAGACAGTTGGGAGCAGGGCGTCTTTGAACTGACGCACCAGGCTTTGGAAGAGAGAAAAGATGAGCAGGAGCTGTTGATTTGTGGGGGGGGGGGGGGGAGAAAGAGAGAGAGGGAGAGAGAGGAACGAAATTAAATTAAAGCGAAAATTAAAAGTAACATCAACTCTAATCGGAAAATGAACACAGGAAAACTAGCCATTCCGGTGTGGCTTTCAAGCCAGGATCATTTCCTTCAAAACTAAACATCCGATAAACCCGTAAATAAAACATTTGGCAGAAAACAAGGCATGTGCAGTGTCTTGTTTGGAAAAAGGGGGCGGGGGGCAGATCAAGAAGTCATTTTTGCCTAAGAAGTCTGGGGGGGGGGAGCGGACTGCCTGGCCCCCCCACACACAGACCGGACCTTCTGCTCAGCGGTCAATCTGGAAGATGAGCAGCGTCTCGATCGGTTGCTACCGCTCGGGGCGAGAGCTTTGGGCACGCAGGGCTGCCCTCCCCACCCCACATCCCCACCCCTATCCGATGCCTCTGAGTTGCCCGTCCTGGCCCGGCCCTACCTCCTTGAGGCGCTCCATGTCCTTGAGGTAGAATCCGATGTAAAAAAGACTTAGGTATGAATTTACAAACTGAAACTGCAGGAAAAGCAGAGAGGGAGAGAAAAGGAGTTGCAGCACCATTAGAGGACATTCATTTATCCATTTATTTAATTCATTTGAAGAAAAAGAATGAGAGTTGGCTTTTATTTGCTGATTTTCTCTACCACTTAAGGAAGAATCAAACCGGCTTACAATCGCCTCCCCTTCCCCTCCCCAAAACAGACACCGTGTGGGGTAGTTGGGGCTGAGAGAGCTCTAAGAGAGCTGTGACTAGCCCAAGGTCACCCAGCTGGCTTCGTGTGGAGGAGTGGGGAATCAAACCCGGCTCTCCAGATTAGCCTCCGCCGCTCATGTGGAGGAGTGGGGAACCGAACCCGGTTCTCCAGATCAGAGTCCACCGCTCCAAACCACTACACCACGCTGGTGGCCTACATCATGCTCCTCTCCTCCTTTTTTACCCTCACAACAACCCTGTGAGGTAGGCTAGGCTGTGTGACAGGCCCAAGGTCACCCAGCGAGCTGCCATGGCAAAGTGGAGATTCGAACGCGGGCCTCACAGATTCTAGTCCGGCACTCTTAACCACCACACCAGGCTCCAGACTCCTTGGTGTGCCTTGCTCCCTGCAGCTGTGCCCCCCACCCACCCAGGCTCTCCACCCTCACACGGGCCCAGCCCTGGCCCGCGACAGGTCCTGAATTCGGGTTCTACAGGCCTCGCCTCCATGCCACCCACTAATGACTACTTCAAACCACCTAAGCGGGCTGCCGGCCAGCCCCCTTAGAGGGAGACCCAGTGGCCGTTCCAGGGAGAGTACACTTCCACTTCTGGGAAGCCCACAAACAAGGCAGAAAGAGCAATGCCCTGGCATGTGCCCCCGCCCTTGGGGTTTCAGGGATAGACTGCCCCAGGGCCTGGAGGTTTTAATTTAGCTCTCATGGCTTCTAGCTGGAGGTAGAGCCATCCTCTGTCAAGATGCTTAAAGCTGTCCAAGGAGGGTTGCCCACCTCCAGGTGGTGGCTGGAGATCTTCTGCTATTACAACTGATCTCCAGGCAACAGAGGTCAGTTCACCTGGAGAAAATGGCCACTTTGGAAGAAAAAGAGTTGGTTTTTAGATGCCGACTTTCTCTACCACTTAAGGGAGACTCAAACCGGCTTACAAGCACCTTCCCTCCCCCTCCCCACAACAGACACCCTGTGGGGTAGGTGGCATTGAAGTCCCTCCCCTCCCCAAACCCCACCCTCCTCAGGCACCCCCCCCCAAATCTCCAGGAATTTCCCACCCTGGGTCTGGCAACCCTATGTCCAAGTGAGATTGCCGGGGGGAGGTGGGGAACGGGACCGGATGGACGGACGGACATGGAGGACCAGATTCCCAAAGCCCTGCATGTCAGCCCAACTTACCAAGACCATTTTAATGATGAGGTGTTTTTCATAGGCACTCTGCAAGCGGTAATTTTCTGCCAGAATGAAAAAAAAGAGGGTGGTGAGAAAGCATAAGAGGCAAAGCAGCAGGTCTCTAGAGCTGCCGTGGATAATTCCTCAGTCCCACCCCAGGGAGGAGAAGAGGAAGAGTTGGTCTTTATAAGCTGACTTTCTCTACCACTTAAGGAAGAATCAAACTGGCTTACAATCGCCTTCCCTCCCCCTCCCCACAACAGACACCCTGTGAGGTCGGTGGGGCTGAGAGAGCTCTGAGAGCTGTGACTAGCCCAAGGTCACCCAGCTGGCTTCATGTGGAGGAGTGGGGAAACCAACCCGGTTCACCTAATCAGCGTCTGCCGCTCATGTGGAGGAGTGGGGAATCAAACCCGGTTCTCCAGGTTAGAGGCCACCGCTCCAAACCACCAGTCTTAACCACTACACCACGCCGGCCACGTTATGAAAAGACATGGCTCATTGGAAAAGCAATAATACTGAGAAAAGTGGAAGACAGCAGGAACAGAGGAATTGGATTGACTCTATAAGGGAGTTCACCCTTATATTATGTTCACCCGATTAGCCTCCGCTGCTCATGTGGAGGAGTGAGGGATCGAACCCGGTTCTCCAGTTCAGAGTCCACCGCTCTGGACCACTACACTATGCTGGCTAAGAGATGCTAACAAGCCTAAATGCCAAAATCCCCATATTCAGAAAGTGAATACTCAAAGCTTGCAATTCGGCAGAGCGGAGGTGAAAATTCAGCACGGTGTGTGTGTGTGTGTGTGTGTGTGTGTGTGTGTGTGTGTGTGTGTGTGTGTGCAGAAAAAGCAGGATATATGAGTGAGCAGGTCACTCACCCATGTCGTTGAGCCAGTAGGCGATTTTCTTGTAAACTTCATCGCAGGCCGTGACGATGACGGCCAGCAGGATCTTCGGCAAGAAGCGCACAATCCGGGGGAGCTCTTTGATGCTCATTACAAACTCCTGAGTGGGGAAAGAGGAAGACCCAACGGGCAGTGGGGTGGATGCAGCGGGAACGCCCGCCCACCAACCACAAGGCCCGCAGGGTTACACCGCCCTTGCCGGCTCGTGCTCAGAATGCCAGAAGTCAAGCGTCAGTTTTGAGCTTTTTTAGGTTCAAGATCTGACAGAAGACAAGAAGGGACAAACCAAAGCGATGCTGGATTTCATAGAATCGTAGAGCTGGAAGGGAGCCACCAGGGCCATCTAGTCCAACCCCCTGCACAAGGCAGGAAATTCACAACTACCTCCCTCCAGTGACCCTTACTCCATGCCCAGAAGATGGCAATAAAAACCCTCCAGGATCCCTGGCCAATCTGGCCTGGAGGGAAATTGTTTCTCTAGGTTCTTCTGGCCTCAAAAATTCCCATTGCTGCTGTTTTTCTTTTCCCTTGTGCAGGGAATTTGCTTCAGCTTTGGCCTCACCTGGAGGCTGGCAACCCTACCCACAAATCCTTATTTTTCACAATACTCCCGGGAGGTGGTAAATGCTCCTTCCCTGGAGGTTTTTAAGCAGAGGCTAGATGGCCATCTGTCAGCAATGGTGATTCTATGACCTTAGGGAGGGCATCTTGGCCATCTTCTGAGCATGGAGTAGGGGTCACTGGGGATGTGTGTGGGCGGTAGTTGTGAAATTCTTGCATTGTGCAGGGGGTTGGACTAGATGACCCTGGTGACCCCTTCCAACTCTATGATTCTATGATTTTATAAGGAAGGCCCTGCTGGATCAGACCAAAAGCCCATCAAGTCCACCAGTCTGTTCACACAGTGGCCAACCAGGTGCTTCTAGGAAGCCCACAAGCAAGACAACTGCAGCAGCACCAACCTGCCTGTGATCCACAGCACTGAATATAATAGGCCTGCTCCTCTGATCCTGGAGAGAATAGGTATGCATCATGGCTAATATCCATTTTGACTAGTAGCCATGGATAGCCCTCTCCTCCATGAACATGTCCACTCCCCTCTTAAAGCCTTCCAAGTTGGCAGCCATTGCCACATCCTGGGGCAGGGAGTTCCACAGTTTAACTATGCGTTGTGCAAAGAAATACTTCCTTTTAAGTAGCTGCATGAGTCTGTTACAGAAATAACAAACGGGGGCCCAGTGGCAGGCATTTAGGAGCCTGCTTCGTCATACAGGATGTAGTATATGAATTGGGCTCCAGTCTGCAGAAGTTTTCTTTGGCATCATTTTCCGCTCTGTGTTTACCTTATAAAATGTTTGCATTTTTCACTCTGGCATCACGTCAAAAATGTCAAGCGATGCTAACGAGCCTCTTAACCCGCTTGACTTTCAAACACACTGTCAAAATATCCCCCCATTCAGTATGTGTAAAGTGCCGTCAAGCCGACTTATGGTGACCCCTTTTGGGGTTTTCATGGCAAGAGACTATCAGAGGTGGTTTGCCAGCGCCTTCCTCTGCACAGCAACCCTGGTCTTCCTTGGTGGTCTCCCATCCAAATACTAACCAGGGCCGACCCTTCTTAGCTTCTGAGATCTGATGAGATCAGGCTAGCCTGGGCCATCCAGGTCAGGGCTCCCCATTCAGTATGTCTGTGCAAAGTCGGAACATCAGCATTATGTGTCTACTACACGTATTGTTCTGTAAATACAGGAGAAATTGTGTACAAAATCTGCAGAAAGTGTACAGCAATGACAAAATTGACAGTGGGAAGCAGAAAATCGAAGCCGGTGGAACAAAAGATGAATGCATATAAAAAAAGAAATGGAATTTGTAAACAGTAAGTATTTTTTCTTTTTCTAAAGCGTTCATAGAATCATAAGAGTTGGAAGGGACCACCAGGGTCATCTAGTCCAACCCCCTGCACAATGCAGGAAATTCCAAACTACCTCCCCCACACACCCCCAGTGACCCCTACTCCATGCCCAGAAGATGGCCAAGGTGCCCTCCCTCTCATGATCGGCCTAAGGTCATAGAATCAACCTAAGGTCATAGAATCAGGGTTGATTTTCCCTGACCCGGATGGCCCAGGCTAGCACAATCTCGTCAGACCTTGGCTGCTAAGCAGGGTCTGCCCTGCTTAGTACTTGGATGGGAGACCCCCAAAGAAGTCCAGGGTGGCTAAGCAGAGGCAGGCAATGGCCAAACCACCTCTGAACATCTCTTGCCTTGAAAACCCTATGGGGTGGCCATAAGTGGGCTGTGACTTGACAGCTCTTTCCACCCCCCACCCAAAGATTGGTAGGGTAGACCCCATCAAATGGAGTATTCCATCCAGCTTGAAACCTGATTCATGGTTTCCTACCAAGGAACCCTGGGGTGCAGGTGCGGTCCTAAGCGGAGTTACTCCCCTCCAAGTCTGTTGACTTCAAGGGGCTTAGAAGGGAGTGATTCTGCTTAGGATCTCTCTGCTAGTTATCCAGAGACGGCCACCGAGGAAGGAGGGCTGGCGCTCACAGCAAAATTAGAATTCCCAGGTCTCTCTAAGGCTGCCTATCGCAAACTGTTCAGATTCAAACCGGTTTAAGTGTCATTATATGAATGTACTTCCAGAACAGAAATACACACGTAGCTTTCCTAATTTTTCTTTGGCTTGGATCCTAGGACACCGTTCCCCTCCCCTCTGGCCACTGCAGGGTCTTTCTTCCGCTCCAGCCCTTGCTTCATCTGCCAGCAGTATTCCTGTGCGCGCAAGGGACTAGCAGCAGAGGAAACCGTCTCTGCGGCAGACAGACGCCTCTGCCGCCACCAGAGAGAAGCGCCGGGGGAACGGTGTTACAGGATCCAAGACTTCATCTTCTCATACCACAAAATTTGCCTATTTAGCTCCCGCCTTTCCCTCAGAAAGGCTGGAGGTGGCTTACAAAAAGGTGCATCCAAGAACAGAGAAAAATCAACACTTAAACCTGAAAGCACTTAAAAGCAAACAATCCACCCACCATCAACACCCACCCACCCCAAATCACTGAAAGGCTCTAATTCTTTCTCAGATCCAAAGGTGAAGAGGTCCTCCTTGCTTTGGCCAGATGTTTTGAGGAAGAAGAGGAAGAGTTGGTTTTTATATGCTGACTTTCTCTACCTTTGAAGGGGAATCAAACCGGCTTACAATGGCCTTCCCTTCCCCTCCCCACAACAGACAACCTGGAAGGGAGGTGGGGCTGAGAGACTTCAGAGAGAACTGTGACTAGCCCAAGTTCACCCAGCTGGCTTCAATGAGGAGTGGGGAATCAAACCTGGTTCTCCGGAATAGAGTCCACCCCTCTTAACCACTACATCAGGACAGACAAAAGGAAATACTTCTTTACACTGTTAGAATTGAGACCAGTAGCACCTTAGAGATCAACAAGAGAGGGATGTAGAAGAGCGGGTTTTCATACCCCGATATTCTCTCCCTATAAGGAGTCTCAAAGCAGCTTACGATCGCCTTCCCTCCCCCCTCCCACAACAGGCACCTTGTGAGGTAGGTGGGGCTGAGAAAGTTCGGAGAGAACTGTGACTGGCCCAAGGTCACCCAGCTGGCTTCATGTGGAGGAGCGGGGAAACCAACCCGGTTCACCAGACTTGAGTCCACCACTCTTAACCACTACATCACACTGGAATCCAGCAAAACGAAGTGCAAAGGCAAAGTCCCTCCTCTGTAATTTGCTCCTTTTCCCCAACTCAGAGGTATACTGTCTCTGATCATAGAATCATAGAGTTGGGAGGGACCACCAGGGTCATCTAGTCCAACCCTGCACAATGCAGGAAATTCACCACTGCCTCCCCCCCACACCCCCAGTGACCCCTACTCCATGCCCAGAAGATGGCCAAGGTGCCCTCCCTCTCATCATCTGCCTAAGGTCATACAATCAGCACTGCTGACAGATGGCCATCTAGCCTCTGCTTCAAAACCTCCAGGGAAGGAGAGCTCACCACCTCCCGAGGAAGCCTGTTCCACTGAGAAACCGCTCCGACTGCTAGGAAATTCTTCCTAATGTCTAGATGGAAACTCTTTTGATTTTTGATCATAGAGGTTCCATTTAGCTGTCATGGCTGACTGATCTTGATGGATCATGAATTTGTCTAAACCTTTTTGTTTTTAAAGCTAGTGCCCATCACAGCATCTTGTGGTGGAGGGTTCTGCAGGCTCGTGATCTAAATCCCACCGCCACCACCCTGAATTTCCCTCCCCCCCACACCTTTCTTTCTGCCGCTCTCCCAGAGGTGCCGGGGGGTCTCACCTGCAGCTCGAAGCAACCCAGCATGGCGAGGAAGACAAAGATGAGGCAAAAGAGGCAGACAGGGAGGCTGACAAAGGCCTGGAACAGTAGCCGCTTCCACGGGGGATAGTAGAACTCTTCGGCGTTGGTCACCGGGCTGATGTGCTTCACACCCTGGAAAAGGACGGGCGGTGTTAGAGAGACCCACCAAGCTGCGGTCGGGCAGCAAAACAGTGCAGGGCCCGGCAACCCCCTTTGGCACCACTGTAGCCACGCCTGAGCCACAGCACCATCCCACAAGAGGCCACGTTGGCCGGCCACACCTGGCCAGGTGAGCCTCTTGGGAAACCCCGTTCAGCCCACAGGCCATGAACGCATGAAGCTGCCTTACACTGAATAAGACCCCCTTGGTCCATCAAAGTCAGTATTGTCTACTCAGACCGGCAGTGGCTCTCCAGGGTCTCAGGCAGAGAAAGGTCTTACACACCACCTACTTGCCTGGTCCCTTTAGCTGGAGATGCCACTGGGGATTGAACCTGGGACTTTCTGCATTGCCAAGCAGAGGCTCTGCCACTGAGCTACGGACCTTCCCCATAACATATGAACACATGAAGCTGCCTTATACTGAATCAGACCCCCCTGGTCCATCAAAGTCAGTATTGTCTACTCAGACCGGCAGCGGCTCTCCAGGGTCTTGGGCAGAGGTCTTTCACATCACCTACTTGCCCAGTCCCTTTAACGGGAGATGCCGGGGATTGAACCTGGGACCTTCTGCATGCCAAGCGGATGCTCTACCACTGAGCCACAGCCCCTCCCTCCACTGGCTGTTGGCCTGCCCTCTGCCTGGTAGTCCTGGCTCCCTCCAGGTTCAGGGCCAAGAAGAGAGGCCCCACTGACCCGGAACTGTGGCCGCGGCTCCTCGATGGACTCCGCGGGAGTGTCCAGGGTCCCCCACTTGTAGGCGAACTCAGCCCCCCGGCGCTTCCACTCCTCCAGGAACAGCGTGGACCAGATGACGTTGAAGACGGCGAAGATCACGCAGCAGAGGTCCCGGCTGGTCTGGTTGGGTTGGGGGCGAGGAAGCAAAGAAGACTGAGCAGCGGGAAGGAAGCGCGGAGAGCCCGGCTGGTCAGCCCGCCTGACCCGACAAGCAGGGCTGCCACCGTTGTGCCTTCCCGGGGCCACACAGAAGCCACAAGAGCAGCCCCGGACAGACCAGACCATCTTTGCCCCTGCCCAGCTCCCGTTTTCCAGCAGGAGGGAGCCGGAGAGCAGCTCAAAAATGGTGGCATGCAGGCAGCAGCCCTCTTCCGCTGCTTGTCCCCCTCTCCCAAGTAACACATTCAGAGGTAAAGGTAAAGGTCCCCTGTGCAAGCACCGGGTCATGCCTGATCCATGGGGTGACGTCACATCCCGACATTTCCTAGGCAGACTCTGTTTACGGGGTGGTTTGCCAGTGCCTTCCCCAGTCAGCTTCCCTTTACCCCCAGCAAGCCAGGTCCTCATTTTACCGGAGTGGAGTGCTATGCCACAGCAGCTTATGGAACTCAGTGACACAAGTCACAGCGGTTGTGATCAACGTAGATCCTTTTCTTTTTAAAAAGAAGACCGGGCAAATTCATAGATAAGTCTTCCCAATGGCCATTGTTGGAAACAGAGTGCTGGGTGCGATGGCCTCAGGCTTGCCAATCTCCAGGTGGGGGCTGGAGACCTCCCGGAATTATGGTAGATCTCCAAGCAGAGGTGAGTTCCCATGGAGAAAATGGCTCCTTTGGAGGGTGGGTTCTATGGCATCACACCCCTGCTGAGGTCCCTCCCCCGCCTCAAACCCTCAGGGAGCTGCTGAAAAGCGGACTCCGAGTGTACTGAATGGTGCGATCAAAATCAGTAATGAGGACAGCAAAGATCCCTGCCTTTGGTATAGTCACAAATGAACACATGAAGCTGCCTTGTGTCGAATCAGTCCCCCCTTGGTCCACCAAAGTCAGTACTGTCTACTCAGACCGGCACCAACTCTCCAGGGTCTTTCATATCACCTACTTGCCTCTGAACAAGCACCTGCTGTTGCCTCTAGTCCCTTTATCTGGAGATGCCGGGGACTGAACCTGGGACTTCCTGCATGTTGAACAGAGGCTCTACCACTGAGCCACAGCCCCTCCCCAACACCTGAAGCTGCCTTATACTGAATCAGACCCCCCTTGGTCCATCAACGTTTGTATTGTCTACTCAGGCAGGTCTTTCACATCACCTACTTGCCTTGTCCCTTTAAGTGGAGATGCCGGGGATTGAACCTGGGACCTTCCGCATGCCGAAGAGATGCTCTACCACCGAGCCATGGCCCCTCCCCAGCATGTGGTGGGGGTGATGTCACTCCAGGGTGTCCAAACTCCCCCTTCCCCACCCTGCCATCCCTGAGGTGTCCCTCCTTCCCCCGGCCCTGCTCTCACCTGGTCATTCTCTGAGAAGGTGTAGAGAAGCGAGCCAAAGACAGCCGGGTACACCATGGCTGACGTGTAGAAGCCCAGCCAGGCAAAGTACATGGCAATCTTCACGCCAAAGTACTCGCAGATTTCATCTAGAGGGGGGCAAGAGAAGAAGGGGGCAACTTCAGCAGGGCAAGACGGCTCGAGACAGAGTCCCCCTCCAGGGCTGGCAGATCCTGGACTGGGAAAAACTAGAATCCTAGAACCATAGAGTTGGATGGGACCACCAGGGTCATCTAGTCCAGCCCCCTGCACAAGGCAGGAAATTCACAACCACCTCTAACCCCCACACCGCCAGCGACCCCTATTCCATGCCCAGAAGATGGCAGAAAAACCCTCCAGGATCCCTGGCTAATCTGGCCTGGAGGAAAATTGCTTCCTGACCCCAAAGTGGCGATCGGCACTACCCTGGGCATGCAAGAAAGGGCCCCGAGAGCCAAACACTGGTGCAACTCCTTCCTGCCCTCCCTCTTGTGATCTGCCTAGGTTTCGTGAGCACAAATGCTCAATTTTTTCAAAAATTCCCATTTTGGATGCACAGTCCCTTTTTATCCTGAACCATGTAATGACATTGGATAGACATTGGATAGAGTGATCTCTGTTAAAAGTGCCGACTGTTTTTGTTATCAGCTTTATAAAAATGGCATAAAAAGGTGCAAACCGGCACCTGGGAAAGAAGCTAGCCACAAAAAAAAGGGCAAAATGAAAAGGTCACAAATCACAGGGGGAAAACCCCCAACAACAACCAGAGGGAAGAAAAGAAACAAAAAGAGCATCTCTGGATATGTCTATTCTGGAGGGCGTTGAAAGAGTCCGTATGTGCATTTTAGCACCCTCTATATCAATGACTCGCACCCGGTGCCATTCTCATTCCCTGCCCGCAAAAGAACTCAAATAGTTTCGGAGAGATCCAAACCATTGCTAGCCCTCCGCTTCAATCTGTGCTTGTCAGGAGAGTGGTTTTGGAGGACAAAATACATTTCGCCTCCCTGTAGTGTTTATAATTGGGGGAATCCTTCTCCAACCACATAACGACTATTTTAAAAAATCGCCTTTGAAGCCTATTTTGAGGAGAGGGGTTCTCAATTTGCAGAGGTGGATCCTGTAATTCTCTCCTTATCCTTCAGGGTCATGCCGTTATTATCTTAAAATCAATCACACGCACACCCTAATGCGTTACACGCTGAAACTTTTTTAAATATTTAAAGTAAAGGTAAAGGTCCCCTGTGAAAGCACCGGGTCATTCCTGACCCATGGGGTGACATCACATGCCGACGTTTACCAGGCAGACTTTGTTTACGGGGTGGTTTGCCATTGCCTTCCCCAGTCATCTTCCCTTTACCCCCAGCAAGCAGGGCAGTCTTAACAGCATTATGGGCCCCTGGGCAAACCAGTGTGCTGGGGTCCCTACGACAACCACTCATAGGAATAAAAAGTTTAGTATAGTCTAGACTACTGTGTAGTAGTATTTATTTATGGCAAGTCACTTAACATACACAGATTAGAATAGGGCCCCTATGCTCGTGGGGGCCCTGGGCAAGTGCCCATCGGGCCCATGCGTTAAGATGGCCCTGCCAGCAAGCTAGATACTCATTTGACCGACCTCGGAAGGGTGGAAGGCTGAGTCCACCTCGAGCCGGCTACCTGAAACCGACTTCTGTCAGGATCGAACTCAGGTCGTGAGCAGAGCTTGAACTGCAGTACTGCAGCTTAACCCTCTGCGCCACGGGGCCATGGAAAAATACCTGCCTGCTCTCTAACGCCTCTTCCCGTCACTCTTGCTCATTCCCAACATATGATTGGGTTTTTTGCAGGTATGATGAGTTTTAGGATGCACCCCCACCCCACTCTCCCCCCACTGCCCATGAGCTTTGCAAAACAGGGATGGCAAGATATTATGGGTGGAGTGAATGAACGCTGCAGCCCCTCGAATGAGAGCTAAGCAAGAACCTGTTTTGTTTGGCTTTTTATTGTTCCTGTGTGTTATTCAATTTGTTTCCATTGGTTTCAATGGGAAACACGTCTGCTTTTTACGGCTTTGTTTTGCACCTCGCTTGAAGTAAAACCTCAAGCCCTGCTCCCCTCCTTCCTCAAGGGATACTCCCCGCCACGTTTTTTGACACAGGTGTTTGCAAGACAACGAAAGGCCACGCAAATGCCCTGGCCTCTAGAGGCAAAACCGGGGGACATTCTTTTTCCTGTTGTTTTTTCCTGCAAGTTTCAGTTACTCCCAGAAAGGTTTTTTTTAGTTTGCTTTTGCAATCATTCAGAAATGACCGTTCACCTCTCATTTTAAACCTGAAGGTCCTTTACTTGCCAGCAGGAGAGCAGAGTAAAACTGTTGCTCACAGACCCCTCATGGCTAAGGGTTGTGGAACCCAAGAGCACCCATAGATCCCAGAGGTGCAGGTAGACTCCCTCTGATATCAACCCAATGAATCGTCATCATGATTCACTTTACTCTGCTCTGGTTAGACCTCACCTAGAGTACTGTGTTCAGTTTTGGGCACCACAATTTAAGAAGGATGTAGACAAGCTGGAACGGGTCCAGAGGAGGGCAACAGACATGGGGAGGGGTATGGAGACCAAGTCCTATGAGGAAAGGTTGAAGGAGCTGGGTATGCTTAGCCTGCAGAGGAGAAGGCTGAGAGGGGATACGATAACCATCTTCAAGTACTTGAAGGGCTGTCATAGAGAAGAGGGGGCCGAGTTGTTTTCTGTTGCCCAGAAGGTTGGACCAGAACCAGCGGGTTGAAATTAAATCAAAAGAGTTTCCGTCTAGACATTAGGAAGAATTTCCTAACAGTTAGAGCGGTTCCTCGGTGGAACAGGCTTCCTCGGGAGGTGGTTGAGCTCTCCTTCCCGGGAGGTTTTGAAGCAGAGGCTAGATGGCCATCTGTCAGCAATGCTGATTCTATGATGATGAGAGGGAGGGCACCTTGGCCGTCTTCTGGTCACTGGGTGTGTGTGTGTGGTGGGGAGGTAGTCGTGAATTTCCTGCATTGTGCAGGGGGTTGGACTAGATGACCCTGGTGGTCCCTTCCAGCTCTATAGTTCTAGGATGACATGCAATTCAGCCCATCTTCTCATGCCCCCCCCAAGGAAAGCCGGCACATGCCCTAATTGGGGGGTCCATGAAGTGGCTCTCTGGGCCACATCAGGCTTAGGCCAGGACAAACAACTGGGGCATACAGGGCAATCACTCCATGTAGAAGAAGAAGAAGAAGAGTTGACTTTTATATGCAGACTTTCTCTACCACTTAAGGGAGACTCAAACCTGCCTTACAATCTCCTTCCCTTCCCCTCCCCAAAACAGACACCCTGGGAGGTAGGTGGGGCTGAGAGAGCTCTAAGAGAGCTGTGACTAGCTCAAGGTCACCCAGCTGGCTTCGTGCATAGGAGTGGGGAAACCAATCCAGTTCACCAGATTAGCCTCCGCCGCTCACGTGGAGGAGTGGGGAATCGAACCCGGTTCTCCAGATCAGAGTCCACCGCTCCAAACCACCGCTCTTAATCACTACACCACACTGGCTGTATCATGTCACTTGAGAATATCCCTCCCAACGCTGCCTGGCCTGGAAAACTAATCAGATCCTCATTCAAAAGGATAACGTCATCTCTGGCCCCATTCGCCTCTCCTCCACAGTAACAGCCATACCCCGAGTTTGGTTTCCTCACTACTGACAGAAAAGGGGCAAATTTAGGGAATAAAAGAGACTCCCTTGGCCCCCAAACATCTTGAGAAGGCACCCCCCAACATCTTGAATTGGACCCCCACACACACCTTCTTCCACCACCATCATGAGAACACTGACCCTTCAAGGTAGGCCAAGAATGGCTTAACTTCTACCATACTGCTTCCTTCCCCATGCTTTGTCCTCACATCCTCTTTTTCTCCCCCTTGCGCTACGGAGCATGCCCTTCCCTTGGGGCCACATGTCCCTGGCCGCATGTGGCATGGCACACCTTCCTACATTCCCCAAACCCCTCTCCCATGCCAGCCATGCTCTTGATCTCCTGTCCTATCTAAGACACACACACCCCCGGGTTTCTCATCCCGGTTAGAATAGACGCACTCCACCCTCCTTCTACCGGTGGGTTTTCTGTGGACACGCTGCATGTGGAACACATTTTTGGGGCTAAATTCTAAATTAAATTGGGCACCAGGGATTTGTGGCCGAATATCACCACTGCATTTTGGAATCGCCTGGAGTACATTGCTATTCTTGGAATTGCTTCCAATTGCCTTTCAAACTGTCTCTGGTTAGAACTGCTTTTTATTTCTCCATTGATTTCACACTTCCCTTTATGTTCAAACAATTATCATTTAATTTATCTGCTGCCTGGTAAAGATAAGGCTGTTACTCTACCTGTAGTTTATTATCTAATGGCTGCCTTGATGATACACCGAAATTTATAATCCAGTTACGCCTGAATGCTGATATGCATACGGGCACTCTTTTTGTACTGGAACTGGACTTTAACACAGCTGTGCCATTTTCCTCTTCATTCATGCTTTATACTCTTCATCCAGCCGATAAAGATAAAAATGGGTCATGTATCTGTTTCTCTCTCTCTCTTCTGGGAAGGATATGAAACCTGAGCTGTGCCTCTGGACAGATGGACCCACACGACCTCTGGGGCTTGCATGCGAGGACGGGTCTATGAGCAAACACCTGGCCATAGGTCTCCTCGGCCGGTAACGTACCTAGAGGCTGTGGCTCGCAGATGGCTTGTACCCAGGATTTCATCAGTCGGTTGAGGATCCGTTGCTCATGGATGGGGAAGACCTGCTGGAGAATGCCACGTGCGGCTAATTCTGGGACTGCAGAAAGAATCGGGAAAAGGATGAAAGAGCCAAGAGGAGCAGAAGCTCACCCTCCCTGAGGACCATGACCCCTCAAAGGAAAATACACACATGCCCACAGATTCAGGGCCAGGGATACATAGAATCATAGAGTTGGAAGAGGCCACCAAGGTCATCTAGTCCAACCCCCTGCACAATGCAGGAAATTCACAACTACCTTCCCCCCACACCCCCAGTAACCCCTACTCCACGCCCAGGTGGCCAAGATGCCCTCCCCTCTCAGTCTTCTCCTTTCCAGGCTAAACATACCCAGCTCCTTCAACCTTTCCTCATAGGACTTGATCTCCAGACCCCCTCACGATCTTTGTTGCCCCCCTCTGGACACGTTCCAGCTTGTCTACATCCTTCTTAAATTGTGGTGCCCAAAACTGAACACAGTGAGGTCTAACCAGAGCAGAGTAAAGTGATACCATCACTTCATTCAAGAATTGATATGTGTTGGTTTTCAAAGACATTACTAAATAATTTAGAAACCGTAGAAGTTTTACCAAAACTGCTTTCAGATCATAATCCAATTGAACTGACTTGGAAATATGGGAGATCGGGAATTAGGAGATGGAGACTCGACAATAATCTGCTACTGAAAGAAGAGGTTATACATCAGTGCAAAAAAGAATTAAAAGAATTTTTTGAGATATATTGCTCATCGGAAGTTTCGATCAGAACGGTGTGGGATGCTAGCAAAGCTTTTATGAGAGGAAGATTGATTGCTATTAACTCCAAACTCAAAAAACAAAAAAGACAGCGCAGAGAACATTTGATAGAAGAGCTTCAAAAACTAGAAGAACAGTATGTTAAAGTGGGCAAAAGGAGTATCCTGAAAGAAATAAAAAAGGTAAAAACAGAAATCGACATGATGGACACAGAAGAGATGCAAAAGAAAATCCTATTTGCAAAACAGAAGTTTTTTGAACACGCAAATAAACCTGGAAAATACCTAGCTTATTATCTTAGAAAACAAATGGAAAAGAAGACAATAACAGGTGTCAAGATAAGGTACAAAGTCAGTTTTAAAGAAAAAGACATTAAAGAGCAATTTGTAAAATATTTTGAGAATCTATATCAATCTCACCTGGACATAATCAAGATGAAATAGATAGTTATATCAAGGATTCCAAGATAAAAAACATTTGAAAAAGATGATTCTTGGTGGAATCAGAATATTACTATGCAAGAGTTACTACAGCTATTGCAAGTCAGAAAACGGATAAAGCACCCGGACCGGATGGTTTGACAGCACGATACTATAGATGCTTTGAAGAAGAACTAGCTTTACATCTTAAATTGATTCAGAGCATTTATCAGCAACAATCAGCGAGATTGGTTATCAATGGGAAATTATCAGAAAAATTTGAAATCAAGAAAGTGTAATGTTCTACTTCCTTA
Source organism: Euleptes europaea (assembly GCF_029931775.1). Lineage (NCBI taxonomy): Eukaryota > Metazoa > Chordata > Lepidosauria > Squamata > Sphaerodactylidae > Euleptes > Euleptes europaea. The sequence continues at coordinate 1,389,339 of NC_079313.1, forward strand.
TTGTATTAATATTCAATCACAATAAAACAGTTGGAAGCTGAAGAATCAAAGCAGGTTATTTTATTGGCCAATATAACAAAATGCTGGTGAAAATTGCCTAAAGCGCAGAGCAATTTCCACACACATCAAAGGATTGCAAGCATGGATATAGACTTTGATGATGGGTGGTTACAGAAACGTAATACACACGTAACACTGAACTGTTCAATAAACCTCTTGGACGTATAAGCAATTATTTGCATATCCAATAGAAAATGCTCTTCAAGGCGTTGCCTAATGGTTAATGAGGAGGCACAGCTTCACATTCCAAGATGACATGTCTTGTCTTAAATCAAAGCTCCAGGCTTAATTAAGCAACCTGCCTGTACCAAGAGGGAATGACCTCACCTAGTCAGCTGCCTGCAAACTGCTTGCTGGGTCACTCTGACCCAGGCTCCTCAGCAATGAATGTAGCTTGACCAAAGTACATGTTACCCATAATGCAAAGTGATTCTAGACTTGTACATAAGAATCTATATATGTGTGTGTGTGTTATGCTATGTGAATATGCATATATGTGACAGCATATATGTTTTCTCTATAAACTAAGTTAATTAGGGCACTACAAAAGGCACAAGACAAGGATGCCCACTATGGCCGTTGTTATTTAATGTGGCTTTGGAAGTATTAGCAACCAGAATAAGACAAGATGAGAAAATTGGTGGACTGAAAGTTGATGGAGAGGAATATAAACTAAAATGCTATGCCGATGACATGGTCTTAACATTGGAGAACCCTGCAGAGTCAATAGAACATTTTATGGAGGAAATAGAGAAATATGGTCGAGTATTGGGATAAAGAATAAACAAAAATAAAACCATCACTTCATTTTGTCTGGCTGGTGCCGTACCAATAAATATCTTGCTGGACCAGACCGTTTTCTGTTGCCCCAGAAGGTATGTTTAGCCTGAATAGGAGAAGACTGAGAGGGGATATGACAGCCATCTTCAAGTACTTGAAGGGCTGTCATAGAGAGGAGGGTGCCGAGTTGTTTTCTGTGGCCCCAGAAGGTCGGATCAGAACCAAAGGGTTGAAATTAAATGAAAAGAGTTTCCGTCTAGACATTAGGAAGAATTTCCTAACAGTGAGAGCGGTTCCTCAGTAGAACAGGCTTCCTCGGGAGGTGGTGGGCTCCCCTTCCCTGGAGGTTTTGAAGCAGAGGCTAGATGGCCATCTGTCAGCAATGCTGATTCTATGACCTTAGGCAGATGATGAGAGGGAGGGCAGCTTGGCCATTTTCTGGGCATGGAGTAGGGGGTCACTGAGGGTGTGGGTGTGGGGTGGGGAGGTAGTTGTGAATTTCCTGCATTGTGAGGGGTTGGACTAAATGACCCTGGTGGTCCCTTCCAACTCTATGATTCTAAGGTCGGACCAGAACCAACAGGTTGAAATTAAATCAAAGGAATTTTCGGCTAAACATTAGGAAGAACATTCCTCAGTGGAACAGGCTTCCTTAGGAGGTGGTGGGCTCTCCTTCTTTGGAGGTTTTGAAGCAGAGGCTGGATGGCCATCTGACAGCAATGCTGATTCTGTGAACTTAGGCAGATCATGAGAGGGAGGGTAGGAAGGGGTTGCGTCAGTGCTTGGCTCGTGTCCCTTTCTTACATGCCCAGGGTAATGCTGATGGCCACTTTGGGGTCAGGAAGCAATTTTCCTTCAGGCCAAATTGGCCAGGGATCCTGTAGGGTTCCCTCCTCATCTTCTGGGCATGAAGTAGGGATCATTAGGGGTGGGGGCGGGGGGAGGTAGTTGAGAATTTCCTGCATTGTGCAACGGGTTGGACTAGATGACCCTGGTAGTCTCTTCCAGCTCTATGATTCTCTGGTGTCAGGGTGCATGTCTGAACCCTGCTCCTGTGTACAGAAAAACAGCTAAGCCCTTTTCCTAACAAGCTCACTTTCCTTTGCACAGTGTTATTTTGGGGGTGGGTGTTTCCGGCACATTCAGACATGCGCTCTCTCTCCAGCCTGAAGTGATACAGTCCAGGAAAAGCTTTACCAATCGTCCCCGTTCAACTGGCAGTTACAAACGAGAGGAAGAAGGAAGATGCTCAAGGAAATCTCATTAGCTGGGCTTCGGCTCCCAAGCGTTCCGATTTACATCTGCCTCAGAGGAATTCTGTTTCGTGCTCCAATTTAGAAGATGCCCTTGCAAGAGTGTGTGCAGGGAGTGGGGAGTCAAGAAACTCTCTCCTTGGTTGAGTGGAGATCTGATTATTGGTAATTCCCTGGAACTAAATTTGTGAGAGGCTTTGAGAAGGGCAGGGGTGTGTGTGGGTGGGGAGTCCTTCTGCTGCGGGTTGCTCCTTCGTGCACAGCTGCTGGGTTTCCACGGCTGGCCGTGCCGAAAAGGACACGGGTTTCCCCATGAAAATGTAACAAGGTGAGAGTTTGGGGAGCATGCCTTGAAGCTCCTCAAAGAGGCAGAAGACTTTTGATTTTTCAAAAACACGGAGCACCCTTGCCCTGCTGAATAGTCCATTTCCAAACTGAAATTTGAAAATGGCCAGAATTCAGAAAGTCAACGGCGGATTGTGTCTTCTGGGGGTTGGTGCTGAATGTTTAAATAGTTAAATTAAACTAGTTAAATTGTGGAACTCCCTGCCCCAGGAGGTGGTGATGGCTGCCAACTTGGAAGGCTTGAAGAGGGGAGTGGCCATGTTCATGGAGGAGATGGGTATCCATGGCTACTAGTCAAAATGGATGCTAGTCATGATGCACACCTATTCTCTCCAGGATCAGAGGAGCATGCCTATTGTATTGGGTGCCGAGGAACACAGGCAGGATGCTGCTGCTGCAGTCGTCTTGTTTGTGGGCTTCCTAGAGGCACCTGGTTGGCCCCTGTGTGAACAGATTGCTGGATTTGATGGGCCTGGGTCTGATCCAGCAGGGCTTTTCTTATGTTCTTATGAATAATAGTCATGATGCATACCTATTCTTTCCAGGATCAGAGAAGCATGTCTATTATCTTAGGTGCTTTGGAACACAGGCAGGATAAATGCTGCTGCAGCTGTCTTGTTTGTGGGCTTCCTGGAGGCACCTGGTTGGCCGCTGTGTGAACAGACTACTGGACTTGATGGGCCTGGGTCTGACCCAGCAGGGCCTTTCTTATGGTCCTAATTTTAAAGTTTGTGCAAAGTGTTGGTCCCACTCTATCTGCACATGCATTCCTTGTAGGTTGCCAACTCCAGGTTGGAAAATTCCTGGGGATTTTGGGGGTGGAGCCTGGGGAGGGACCTCAGTGGGATGGCATAAAGTCCCCCGTCCAAAGCTGCCATTTTCTCCAGGGGAACTGATCTCTGTCGTCTGGAGATCAGCTGAAATTCCAGGAAATCTCCCTGCTCCACCTGGAGGTTGGCACCCCCAACCCCCACCTCAGGGTCCCAGCCCTCACTCACTGATTGGCTGCCCCTCCAGGAAGTGGACGTTGTGCAGCATCTCGCCCTGTTTGGCTCGCAGGTTCTCCAACCAATACCTGATGACATTCTGCCGTTCCTGCAGACAGGACAGGAGAAGAGCAGCGGTTAGTGGGGCTGGGATTGCCAGTCCCCCGTCCCGTCTCTGCTGCACTACGGGGCAGCCCCAGAGTAGACCCTGCTCCTAGAGATTGAGGATATCCAGACCACAGCATTCCATCTGACTACAAACAGAAAAAAATACACAACATAGCCAGGAAAAGGGGGCGTGCATTATCCCCAAATGGAGTAGGGGGAAGAGGAAGAGGAAGAAGAAAAGTTGGTTTTTATATGCCAAGAGTAGCAATCTACACATCCAAAGGATAGCATCGGAGCAGTAGAAGAAGGCATGTTCTGTCTTTGGGGAGGGGCTGTGGCTCAGTGGAAGAGCCTCTGCTTGGCATGCCGAAGGTCCCAGGTTCAATCCCCGGCATCTCCTGTTAAAGGGACCAGGCAAGTAGGTGATGGGAAAGACCTCCTCTGCTTGAGACCCTGGAGAGCTGCTGCCGGTCTGTGTAGACCATACTGATTTTGATGGACCGAGGGTCTGATTTAGTAGAAGGCAGCTTCATGCGTTCTCTGCCACTTAAGGGAGAATCAAATCTGCTTACAATCACCTTCCCTTCCCCTCCCCACAACAGAGACCCTATGAGGTGGGTGGGGCTGAGAGAGCTGTGACAAGCCCAAGGTCACCTGGCTGGCTTCATGTGGAGGAAAGAGGAAACCAACCCGGTTCTCCAGATTAGCCTCCGCCGCTCATGTCGGGGAGGAGTGGGGAATCAAACCCGGTTCTCCAGATTAGAGTCCACTGCTCCAAACCACCGCTCTTAACCACCACACCACACTGGCTCCCAGCCAAGCTGCCCCAGTGGCAAGTTCAGGAATTATTCCTCCTCCATGCAGGGCAAAACTGGCAAGTGGAACTCACTGCCACATAAATAGTGATAACCGCATAGCTCAGGCTTTTAAAACGTGCAGACAGACTAGTGGCGGGAGACGGTCCCGTCGCCTGCTGCTGAGAGCTGGACGGAAACTCCAGGTGCCGGGTCAGCCCGGAAAAGTCCTGTTCTGATATTCTGATGTCTCTCTTCAGAAGAACTTATTGACAAATTGATTCTTCTGCCCGGCCCTGGGGAGCAGCCAGCCAGCCCCCCCACCACAAACACTCAGGCACGACACGACAGCTTCCCCTTCCCGCTTCCCTCTCCCGCCCTCCCAACAACCCTGCGAGGTAGGGGAGGCTGAGAAAGGGCGGTCATCCCAAGGTCATCCCATGAGCTTTGTGGCCAAAGAGGTGGTGGTGCTGAATGTTTAAATAGTTAAATTAAACTAGTTAAATGGTGGAACTCCCTGCCCCAGGATGTGGTGATGGCTGCCAACTTGGAAGGCTTCTCGCCTGGCTGCCTGGCCAGAGGGGTGGGGGGGCTCACCTGAGAAGTGAAAAAGTGCAGCTCGTTCTCGATGTTCTCGTAGATGTAGTCCTCCTCGCAAGAGAAGCTGCGGGTGCCGCCCCCAAATTCGGCCTTCACCGGCTTCCGCAGGCCGATCTCGTCCGCCCCTCGTAGCAAACTGCCAAGGAAACGGGCAGGGCAAGAACACTCAGGCACGACACGACAGCTTCCCCTTCCCGCTTCCCTCTCCCGCCCTTCTTGTTCCTCCCGCCCTCCCAACACCCCTGCGAGGTAGGGGAGGCTGAGAAAGGGCGGTCAGCCCAAGGTCATCCCATGAGCTTTGTGGCCAAAGAGGTGGTGCTGCTGAATGTTTAAATTGTTAAATTAAACTAGTTAAATGGTGGGACTCCCTGCCCCAGGATGTGGTGATGGCTGCCAACTTGGAAGGCTTGAAGAGGGGAGTGGACATGTTCATGGAGGAGAGGACTATCCATGGCTACTAGTCAAAACGGATACTAGTCATGATGCATACCTATTCTCTCCAGGATTAGAGGAGCATGCCGAATATATTAGGTACTGGGGAACACCGGCAGGATAAATGCTGCTGCAGCCGTCTTGTGGGGCTTCCTGGAGGCACCTGGTTGGCCACTGTGTGAACAGACTGCTGGACTTGATGGGCCTGGGTCTGATCCAGCAGGGATGTTCTTACGTTCACCCATCCTTTTCTCTCTCTTGGTCCCAGAAAACCATACCGTTTATCTACACACACACACACACACACACCCCTACCCCAGCCACCCCCAGGTGGGACTTGCCTCTCATAGGTAGCCGTGACGAAGAGGGCGTAGACTCGCGTGTGCTTGTGATGTCGGATCTGGATGATGAGCTCGGGGATTCCCAGCCGAATGTGGTTCAGCAACCACAGGAGGGTGTGGTCGTCCGTCGTGTCTGGTGGGAGGCAGTTGAGGGGTGGGGGGTGGAGAGAAGACACAGTGCGGGGACAAGTCAATTAATTAACACAGAATCATAGAGTTGGAAGGGACCACCAGAGTGATCTAGTCCAACCCCCTGCACAATGCAGGAAATTCACAACTACCTCTTCCCATGCCTCCAGTGACCCCAACTCCATGCCCAGAAGATGGCCAAGATGCCCCCCCTCATCATCTGCCTAAGGTCACAGAATCAGCATTGCTGACAGATGGCCATCTAACCTCTTCTTAAAAACCTCCAGGGAAGGAGAGCTCACCACCTCACGAGGAAGCCTCTTCCACTGAGGAACCACTCTGACTGTTAGAAAATTCTTCCTAATGTCTAGACGGAAACTCTTTGGATTTAATTTCAACCCCTTGATTCTGGTCCGACCTTCTGGGGCAACAGAAAACGACTCGGCACCATCCTCTACATGACAGCCCTTCAAGTACTTGAGGGTGGTTCTCATATCCCCTCTCAGTGATATGTTGGGTAAAGTAATTAGGAATACTATTTGCATTAAAAATAACTTAATTATTTTTAATGCAAGTTCTTTAAGAAAGGAAAATGGCCGACACCACCTTCAAAAAGGCATACCCCACCTTCTCCCACCCACAGGAGGAAATCCCTCTCAGAAGACAGGGTCTATACCCATCCCTTCAGCCACAAGAGGACATCTCATCCCCCTCTTTAGTAGGAAGGAATCCCTCTCTTAAGACAGAAAAAAAAATGTGCAAAGCACCAGAGGTTACAAAGCGTTTATCTAATAACTTGTAGCTACTCCAAAGTTTTGCAAAACAGTAATAACAAGAAAGGTTCAAATAAATTACAAAACATGTATTAAAGTACACAAATCATGAGCAAACACAAAAAGCAAAAGTGTTGGTAAAATAACACAAAACCACAAGAGTGACAGGTTTGCTGGCTAGTATCCCGTTTGCTCACTGTTTGTATACTGTAATACATGTTTTGTAATTTATTTGAACCTTTGTTGTTATTACTATTTTGTAAAACTTTCGAGTAGCTACAAGTGATTAGATAAACGCCTTGTAACCTCTGGTGCTTTGCACATTTTTTTCCCTGTCTTCTATCAGAGGTTTCTCCCCCTTCTTTTTTTCTGTATCCCTCTCTTAAGACCAGCTATTTTTCCTTTCCCTACCCCACAGGAGAGAATCCTGCCCCCTAAAATGAGGCATCCCCCCCTTCCTCGCAGGAGGGAAAGCCTCTTCTCAGATGAGTCAAAGGGTCTGTAATGGCAGATGGAGGACCGGATTTAGCAGAAGGCAACTACACATGCTCATTTGACACACCACTATTAGCACATACGCACATGGCCCATACACGTGCCAAGATGATCCCTATGTCTATTTTGCAGTATAGGAGGGTATGTTTAGCCTGAAAAGGAGAAGACTGAGAAAGGGATATGAGAACCATCTTCAAGTATTTGAAGGGCTGTCATAGAGAGGAGGGGTGCCGAGTTGTTTTCTGTTGCCCCAGAAGGTCGGACCAGAACCAACGGGTGGAAATGAAATCAGAAGAGTTTCCGTCTAGACATTAGGAAGAACTTTCTCTAACAGTGAGAGCGGTTCCTCAGTGGAACAGGCTTCCTCAGGAGGTGGGGAGCTCTCCTTCCTTGGAGGTGTTTAAGCAGAGGCTAGATGGCCATCTGTCAGCAATGCCGATTTTATGACCTTAGGCAGATGATGAGAGGGAGGGCATCTTGGGCATCTTCTGGGCATGGAGTAGGGGGTCACTGAGGGTGTGTGTGTGTGTGTGTGTGTGTGTGTGGGGAAAGTAGTTGTGAGTTTCCTGCATTGTGCAGGGGGTTGGTTAGATGACCCCGGTGGTCCCTTCCAACTCTATGATTCTAGGATTACATAAAGCTGTCTCCTATGCAACCACACCCCTGGTCCATCAAAGTCAGTATTGTCTACTCAGACTGGCAGCAGCTCTCCAGGGTCTCAGGTGGAGGCCTTTCACATCACCTCTTAGCTGGGGGGAGGTGGTTGTGAATTTCCTGCATTGTGCAGGGGGCTGGATTAGATGACCCTGGTGGTCCCTCCCAACTCAATGATTCTATGACTTGCACAGCGAAGTACCTCCCTGGAGAATAAACCCTGCGTCCAAATCATTCCGTGCGGAGATAGACATGAATAACCACCACCCCATCCCCAAACACGGTGATTCTGTATCAGCTGCTAAGATCTGCAGGGCATCAGGCGCCGCGTGACGCAATTCCCACGGAGGGCTGTTGGCAACCGGCAGCACCTCTTCCCAGGCAGCACTTACGGGAGGATCCGAAGGTTTTTCTCCTTGGCGCTCCATTACAGCCTGGCACCCTGCCCAGACTGGTATCCCCTTACAAGCAACCAACCTGCAACCCTGAGACGCTGCCAGAAAGGGGGAAAAAACCCGGCCCCCTGCACAACGAGGCTAGCTTGGAGACAGCGGGTTCATCTGGAGAAGTGAGAAAAGCTCGGGGGCCCTGCTGTGGCTAAGGACTCCTGGGCTCTCTTCACAGGCTGATCCCTCTGAAATAGAAACTCCATTCTGAGCGGAGCAGGGGAACTTCAGCAGTTGGAGGAGGAGGAGGAGAAAGAAGAAGAGGAAGAAGAAGAGGATGAAGAAGAAGAGGAAGAGGAGTTGGTTTTTAAATGCCGATTTTCTCTACCACTTAAGGGAGAATCAAACCGGCTTACAATCACCTTCCCTTCCCCTCCCCACAACAGACACCCTGTGAGGTAGGTGGGGCTGAGAGAGCTGTGACTAGCCCAAGGTCACCCGGCTGGCTTCGTGTGGAAGAGTGGGGAAACCAACCTGGTTCACCAGATTAGCCTCCGCTGCTCCAAACCACCGCGCTTAATCACTACATCACGCAGGCTCTCAAACACAGTTAACTATTTTCAGTATAAAGGCACTTATATTTTCAGTATAAATACCCCACTTTAGAAGAGGCATTCCCACTATAACTCTCTCAGGCAGAAGGGAATGCCTCTCCTAACAAGGTTACCGTGGCAGTGCTTCATTTAAAAACAGATAACGTTTCGGAACTCTTATCTTTATTCATGTGTAAATGTATGCTGAGGCGTGCAAGGAATTTCATTAGCATCGATCAACGCTCATGCAATAGATTAACAAAGACGGCGTTCGTCAGGTGAGATCCCAACATATTTTTCCTGCCCGGACTGCTTTAACAGCGGCATGAACAGCAGCCATTTAACCAGCGAAGCCCAGTCCTGGCCTAAAGATGAATTGATGGGGGCAGGCTATGCCAGTTGAATTTCTTCCTGCATTTAAAGGTGCAGTTAATTTGGCAAATTCCAGTCCAAGAGAACTGCAGAACTACAGCTTTCAGGAAGACCTGGAGACCCCCCCCGCCCCAGAATTACAACCGATCTCCAGACTAGAGATCAGTTCCCCTGGAAGAAGTTTCGGAAACCGCGTGGCATCACATCCCTGCTGGGCTTCCTCCCCTCCCCTCTACAGTAATCCCCAGCCCAGAATTGGCACGCCTCCGCCCCAACCCCACGTACCTGGCAGAGTCATGAGCACGTCGCAGTTCTCCGTGGGCACGGTTTTCATCCAGGACTTATGCGACATGACGTAACGCCCGGCCTGCAGCAGCCGCTTCCCGAAGAGCTTGTCTGTAGGGAGGCAAAGAGCACGGTTGAAAGCCAAAGGCAGGAGGGCGGCCAGCTCCCCACACAAATCTGCTCCCGTGTGTATGAGGTGCAGCGTCTTCACCATCTGTGAAAATTGGGCAATCTTATGGCAGAAGGACCTCTCACGATGTGCTAAAGGGGTGGTTACAACGATTCCTAGGACATTTATGCACGGGAGGTTTTGCCTCGGATTTGCTGCTCTCTAGATGCCCATTTCCCCCATCCAAATTCTCAAAACTCAACAATAAGCCTGATGCAGAGTTCTGAGAATCTGGATGGGGAAAATGTGCATCTAGAGAGTGGCAAATCCAAGGCAAAACCTCTCGTGCATAAATGGCCCTACACAAATGTGTAACACTGTCCCTTACTCACACACACACACACACACACACACACACAAACAAACTGTGTCGGACTGACTTGACAGGGCTACAAACCGTGAGGTCCTATTCAGCAACCACTGGCTATGCTTGATCAGTCATAGAATCACAGAATCCTAGAGTTGGAAGGGACCACCAGGGTCATCTAGTCCAACCCCCTAGTCCAGCGTACTATTTCCATCAATGACAAGCCAGAAGCTGGTAGGCAGAAGAAAGACTTCTTCTGTACCTGGAAGTTCCACGGTCAACCACCATGGTTAACAGCCGCTGATGGACCCACTTAAGAATGCAAGCAAATGTCTGTCGCTGGTTGGCAGCACATGGTATTCAGAGGAAGACTGCTCCAGAACATAGAGTTTCCATTTAGCCAGGGGTGAAATGACACTTTGCCCCAGGCAGCTGTGAACAAAAGGCGAGTCTCGAACGGGTGCTCTGGGAACATTCGGTGGCTAAACTTAAAATGGCCTTGATGGGTAGCCCAAAGGTTGCAGAACAAAGGGTCCCTTCCTGCTTTTAGACAGTCAGGTTCATATGCCAAAGGAAGTTGCCAGGAAAATAAGAGACCTGCTTCAGGGGCCTGGAGAGAACAGCAGGGCCCTTCTTATTTACTTATTTGTTTGTTTGTTTGTTATTTCAACTTCTACCCTGCTGTCCCCAGCCAAGGCCAGGCTCAGAGGAATAAAACATCCCCTTAAATAGATAAAACCTTAAAAACAACATTTAAAATAGCCCCATAAAACAATCATACCAAACAGAAATGTCTTAAGTTATCTGGCGCCTCTGAGATGTAACATAAAGCTAAATCTGGCAAGCAGACGGGTAAGATTGTGGCTCAGTGAGGGGCTGTGGCTCCATGGTAGAGCGTCTGCTTGGCATGCAGAAGGTCCCAGGTTCAATCCCCGGCATCTCCAGTTAAAGGGACCGGGCAAGTAGATGATGAGAATAGACCTCAGCCTGAGACCCTGGAGAGCCGCTGCCGGTCTGAGTAGACAATACTGACTTTGATGGACCGAGGGTCTGATTCAGTAGAAGGCAGCTTCAGGTGTTCAAGATCCCAGGCTGGAATATAGCGGGGGGGGGGGGATATAATAGTTGTGGAGGTTAGGGGAGGCCAGCATTTATCTATATGGGAACTGTAGCTGGCCTCAACCGTAGGCCTGGCGGAATAGCTCCGTTTTACAGGCCCTGAGGAACTCTCCAAGGTCCCGCAGGGCCCTGGTCTCACTGGAGAGGCTATTCCGCCAGGCAGGGGCCAGGACAGAGAAGGCTCCGGCCCTGGTCGAGGCTAGCTGGACGCTCCTCAGGCTGGGGACCACCAAAAGGTTGGTATTAGATAAAAGAAGAGTCCTCTGGAATTGCTTTTCTTTTTCTTTCTTTTTTTTAAGACGGTGACTTTCAGCTAGGCAAAGATGGGGAGTGGGCTTCATAGGAGAACACGCCTTGCACACAGGATCAGACCAGAGCACAGGAGCCGAAAAGGAGGAACGCCAACAAGATGGTGGAGAAAGGTAAAGCCACCAGAAATCTGGAAACATCAAGGTTATTCCGCCTACTTCTTACTTCATAGAATCATAGAGTTGGAAGGGACCACCAGGGTCATCTCATCCAACCCCCTGCAAAATGTAGGAAATTCACAACCACCTCTTTCCCCCCCACACCCCCAGTGACCCCTGCTCCACACCCAGAAGATGGCCAAGATGCCCTCCCTCTCATGATCTGCCTAAGGTCATAGAATCAGCATTGCTGACAGATGGCCATCTAGCCTCTGCTCCAAAACCTCCAGGAAAGAAGTGCTCACCCCCTGTTCCACCGAGGAACCGCTCTGACTGTTAGGAAATTCTTCCTAATGTCTAGATGGAAACTCTTTTGATTTAATTTCCACCCGTTGGTTCTAGTCCGACCTTCTGGGGCAACGGAAAACAACTCGGCCCCCTCCTCTCTAGGACAGCCCTTCACCATCATGCGGGTCGGTTTTAGACCCACGGCGAGTTGATGCGGATATTACCCATTGTGTTTCCCTCTGCCATATTCCAGTAGTTAATGGCTGCCTGAATTGAACCCAATGTATGTTTTCCTTGCTACCCTTTCCCTTGTTATCACCAGTCTCTGCACCTATTTATGTTCACGGTTATCAAGATACAAAGAGAAGCTCGGGAGACGTCTGTTTGGGGAGGAGAAGGAGAAGGAGAAGGAGAAGGAGAAGGAGAAGGAGGAGAAGGAGAAGGAGAAGGAGAAGGAGAAGAAGAAGGAGAAGAGTTTCTCTTACCACTTAAGGAAGAATCAAACTGGCTTACAATCACCTTCCCTTCCCCACAACAGACACCTTGTCAGGTCGGTGGGGCTGAGAGAGGTCTAAGAGAGCTGTGACTAGCTGGCTTCGTGGGGAAGAGTGGGGAAAAGAACCCGGTTCACCAGATTAGGGTCCGCCGCTCATGGGGAGGAGTGGGGAATCAAACCCAGCTCTCCGGATCAGAGTCCACCACTCCAAACCACCGCTCTTAACCACTACACCACGCCGGCTCTAAGGGATGAGATTCCCAAGGTTTCTCCTGAAACCTTGGTGGTTTGGCGAAGAAGGGTGACTTTTGAGATGGAGCAGAGTCTCCTCAGAGGCAGAGCTAAAGGGCCAGGAAGAACAGGTTACTAGACATAGATACTCCCAATTCCCAACATGTGGGTGTCCACAAAGACAAGTCCTGTAAGTCCCAGACGGTGAGGAAGGAGAACAGTGAGGACTAGCGGCTTGAAAACTGGGCCAGCTGAGGTAATTCCACATCCCATGAGGTAAAATGAGATGTCTGGGGGGTGGGGGGCTTTTTACTACATGGATATTGGCAGACCTCCACTAATCTGGCCTATTAAAAAATAAAGCTGCTGACTAAGTGGGTCGCCGTCGCCGCATCTTGTGGCAGTGAGTTCCACACGTCCCTGGGACTACTTCCGGAACTTGATTGAGTGGCTGGGCCTCCTCTAGTTTTGGAATGGGTTAGAGTTATGGCCTCTTGACCCGATATCAAGTCCTGGAGGAATGATAAACTCTGTTGAGGGCATGGCGTTCATGCCCGTAGAGTCTCCCAGCATGCGGGCACAGCCAGAAAGCAGTGGGCTGGCACGACGTATGTTTCTTTAATTGAACGTGTGTGTTTGGATAAGGGGTGTAGCCCCAGGGGTGCCAGGCGGCTGCTCTTTTAAATCAAAAGAGTTTCCGTCTAGACATTAGGAAGAATTTTCTAACACTTAGAGCGGTTCCTCAGTGGAACGAGGCTTCCTCGGGAGGTGGTGAGCTCTCCTTTTCTGGAGGTTTATAAGAAGAGGCTAGATGGCCATCTGTCAGCAATGCTGATTCTTTGACCTTAGGCAGATCATGAGAGGGAGGGCATCTTGGCCATCTTCTGGGCATGGAGTAGGGGTCACTGGGGGTGTATGGGGGGGAGGTAGTTGTGAATTTCCTGCATTGTGCAGGGGGTTGGACTAGATGACCCTGGTGGTCCCTTTCAATTTTATGATCCTATGATCCTATGATCCTATGATTCCTTCCTTCCTTCCTTCCTTCCTTCCTTCCTTCCTTCCTCGGGAGGTGGTGAGCTCTCCTTCCCCGGAGGTTTTTAAGCAGAGGCCGGATGGCCATCTGTCAGCAATGCTGATTCTATGACCATAGGCTAGGGTTGCCAACTGCCAGGTAGTAGCAGGAGAACTCCTGCTAATACAACTGATCTCCAGCCGACAGAGATCAGATCACCTGGAGAAAAATGGCCGCTTTGGCAATCGGACTCTATGGCATTGAAGTCCCTCCCCTCCCCAAACCCCGGCCTCCTCAGGCTCCGCCCCAAAAACCTCCCGCTGGTAGTGAAGGGGGACCTGGCAACCCTACCTTAGGCAGATCATGAGAGGGAGGGCACCTTGGCCATCTTCTGGGCATGGAGTAGGGGTCACTGGGGGCGTGGGGGGGAGGTAGTTGTGAATTTCCTGCATTGTGCAGCACTCTAGGATAGGGGTGTCAAACTCATTTGTTACGAGGGCTGGATAGGACATAAAGGCCACTTGGTCAGGCTGGGCCATCCCTCACCAGCCCAGATCAAAAGTGTGTGTGTGTGTGGGGGGGAGGTCTACCTCTGCTAGTTTGCAGGCCAGATAAGAGCTCTCAAGGGGCTGCATCCAGCCCCCCGGCCTTATGTTTGACAACCATGCTCTAGGAATTTCCCCAATCTCTATGGTTTTTGCCACAGAGTTTTGGGGAAATCGTAGAACACTATGCAACACGACATCACTTCTAGTTAGGCAGCCGGAAGTGATGTTGTGGCATTGCGTCATGCCATTTTACCATTGGGGAGGGGCCATGGCTCAGTGGTACAGCCTCTGCTTGGCATGCAGAAGGTCCCAGGTTCAATCCCCAGCATCTCCAGTTAAAGGGACCAGGCAAGTAGGTGATGTGAAAGACCCCTGCCTGAGACCCTGGAGAGCCACTGCCGGTCTGAGTAGACAATACTAACTTTGATGGACCAAGGGTCTGATTCAGTAGAAAGCAGCTTCATGTGTACCAGGTCTCCCCTAACCCACCCCAGTCTCCAGCAGTTGCCAGGGCCTGGTGTGCGTCCGCAGACTTCATAGAATCACAGAGTTGGTAGGGACCACCAGGGTCATCTAGTCCAACCCCCTGCATAATGCAGGAAATTCACAACTACCTCCCCCCCACACCCCAGTGACCATGCCCAGAAGATGGCCAAGATGCCCTCCCTCTCATGATCTGCTTCCTTCTCATGCTCTCACATCTGCAGACTTGAAACCCCACCCCGTACTCCCTGGCCTGGATCCTGGAGTCCCTAAAACTGTGGGGTCCCGTTCAGTATTGGCCATCCCTGGCAGATGTGGTCCAGCGGCAGGTTACACACTCAGGCATAGCCATGGCACAGAGGGAGGGGGAGAGGCAAGCAAACCTGACTCCCCCTCAGTATCTTTCCTTGTCCACCACGCAGAAGAGGAACCGTGCAAGAAGCCTTGCATGCTGAGGAAGGAGGGACGGGCAGACCCAATCCGACCATTGAAACCACCCAGACTGGGAGGCCGTCAGCCACGGATCTTGCTGCAGAATGGTGGTTGACCCCCCCCCATGCCAGGGAACAGCCGAACAATGCCCGCCCACATGCCATTCCCAGGGCTGCTGTGGCATTTCCCGGTCTGCACCTCCCTGCAGGGTTTCAGCCTGCTGCATCCCTGCTGGCCGGCCCCCAGTTCCAGAGGAGACCGCGGCAGATGGCTTGAAGCTCCCAACCACCGTCCTCCTGCTCTTCTCACCAGTCGTGGTCAAGCCCCCACCCCCACAGTTTCTTACCTGGCAGCCCTGCCCAAAGGCCTGCAAGGCCCCCCCTCCCCATCCCAAGACCTACCGCTCCCCTTGCAGCCAAGAAGATGGGGAAGAGGGGAGTTTTCAAAAGCCGGCTGTCTCTATGGCAACCTCCTCAAGGAGAGGACCAGTGAGTGGCTCTCTGTGGGTTTGGTCCTCCCCTGGACCTGCCAATCTAGCCCAGTCCTTCCCCACCTCCCTTTCTTTAGCACAAAATTAAAGGCAACGCTTACATATAATAAGAGAGTAGATGTAAATTAACCATAGCGAAACCTCAGCCAACTCCACATTTGGAAAATTGAGGGTATAGATGCAAAATATTTTTGATAAGATGTTTAGTATTTGGTTGCAAGAATAGTGATGCTAAAACTTCTCTCTTTAAGTTGGGCAGTTATTTTGGTTGCAAAACCTTGATGAATAGCATGGCATTGTAATCTGTCTGATTTGCTTTTCTCCTTTTTGGTCTTTTTCAAATTCATTATTGACACCCTTATCCCCTTTGTCTTCCCCCTTCCTTTTTGTATTTTGTATTCCCCTTATACTGAAAATAAAATTTAAAAAAGAATAGAATCATAGAGTTGGAAGGGACCACCAGGGGCATCTAGTCCAACCCCCTGCACAATGCAGGAAATTCACAACTACCTCCCGCCCCACATACCCCCAGTGACCCCCTACTCCATGCCCAGAAGATGGCCAAGATGCCCCCCCTCTCATCATCTTCATAAGGTCATAGGATTAGCATTGCTGACAGATGGCCATCTAGCCTCTGCTTAAACACCTCCAGGGAAGGAGAGCTCACCACCTCCCGAGGAAGCCTATCCCACCGAGGAACTGCTCTAACGGTTAGAAAATTCTCCCTAATGTCTAGACGGCATTTTGTCTCTCTTCCCGCCCCACCCAGAAGGGGCTACAAGTGCCCCACCAGCAACCAAAAACATCTGCGATGGGCCATTAAAAGACTTGTGCCCAACCATCCCATGCCGGCAGTTTTTGCTACAAGTTCACGTGGACCGGACGTGCCAAAACCCCACGGCCAGTAGCAACCGGACATTACAAAGTGCGGCAAAACAGCAGCGAACCTCACACATGCCGATTGCGTATGTTAATTCCAACACGGGTTTCCCGTCAAGAGACGGATAACCCGTGATGCGAGTGATTGGAGGATGCGCAGGGTAGCGCTAGGGTTGCCCGCCTCCAGGCAGGCCCTGAAGATCTCCCACAATTATAACTGATCTTCATATTACAGAGCTCAATTCTACTGAAGACAAAGGCTGTTTGGGAGGGCGGACTCTCTAGCATTATACCCCGCTGAGCTCCTTTTCGTCCCCATGCCCCACCCTCCACAAACGCCACCCCCAACATCTCCGGGAATTTCCCAAGCCAGAGTTGGCAAACTGCTAGGTAGCAAACTGCTGAGAACAGGGTCCCTTGTATGGTACTTTCAAGTGTGTACAACCGGCACAGTTTCCCCCCCCCCCCCAACTCCCCAAAACATCCTGGAAACCAGTATGGCAAGAGGGCAGAGAATTCCCGGTTATGGGGCAGGCCTTGCCCTCTTGACCTAGAGGAGAATGAATAGGGTTGCCAGGCCCCTCTTCACCACCGGCAGGAGATTTTGGGGGCAGAGCCTGAAGAGGGTGGGGTTTGGGGAGGGGCTTCACTGCCATAGAGTCCAATTGCCAAAGCGGCCATTTTCTCCAGGGGAACTGATCTCTATCGGCTGGAGATCAGTTGTAACAGCAGGAGATCTCCAGCTACCACCTGGAGGTTGGCAACCCTAAGAATGAAGAAGAGTTCGTTTTTATATGCCAACTTTTCCTACCACTTAAGGGAGACTCAAACCGGCTTACAATCACCTTCCCTTCCCCTCCCCACAACAGACACCCAGTGAGGTGGGTGAGGCTGAGAGAGCTGTGACTAGCCCAAGGTCACCCAGCTGGCTTCATGTGTAGGAGTGGGGAAACAAATCCAGCTCACCGGATTAGCCTCCGCCGCTCATGTGGAGGAGCGGGGAATCGAACCCGGTTCTCCAGATCAGAGTCCACCGCTCCAAACCACTGCTCTTAACCACTACACCACGCTGGCTTAGACTTGGCCTGGGTGTGTGTGGGGTATCTCCTCTGACTGGCAGCAGCTCCTCAGGGTCTCCCAGGCAGCGAGAGGTTTTCCCCAGTCCCTGGGATTCTTGTAAGTAGAGCTGCCAAGGACCGAACACGGGGCAAAGAAGCTGCTCCCTCCAGAAACAGACCACTGGTCCAAGAACGCACACGGAGCTGCCATATTCTGAACCAGACCCTTGCTTTTGCCTACTCAGCCGGCAGCAGAGGTCCTTCACATCACCTCCTTGCCTCATTTTAACTGGAGATGCCAGGGATTGAACCCGGGACCTTCTGCCTGCCAAGCAGAGGCTCTGCCGCTGAGCCACGGCCCCTCCCATCTCATCTAGTGGCTCAGGGAGAGCAAGGGGTACCCCCAGAGACATCACCTGCTGGGATCTGAAGTCTCTCTCGCTGGGGAGGCTGCCCGGAATTAACCGTGGCACCTTCTGGATGCCAATCAAGCTATTTGCCACCACGCCCATGGAGACGCCCCTTCCAAAAGGGTCACAGGATCGGAACCCGCTGGGGCTCTCCTGCTTCGGCAGCCCAGCAAACCAGCCAGACCGGAATAGGTAGCAGACAGGAAATGGGTGTGAACAGCTGGATCCAGCCAGGGGTCAAAGAGCAACACGCTGTTCGCATCTGGTCTTGAAAACAACTGGGTTTACCCCCCCAAAAAAGAAAGGCTGCTGGGAGAGGGTGGAGGGGGGTCCCCTGGAAGATGGGAGGTGCCAGTCTAAAGAGCCTGCCTGCGAGGTACCTGGGCATGCCTGATTCCTGGGCGACTATTCGGTCTTGTGGCATTCCTACCCTGCTTTCCTCAAAGAGCCGAAGAAAAGAACTGCTGGATTTGACTGGTGGAGGAGGAATTTGCATTTCTTTATTTATATCCACTTGTCTCCCCACGGTGGTGACTCAAAGCGGCTTAGAACATCGCTCTCCCTGCCGAGGTTTTTTCACAACAACCCTATGAGGTAGGCCTGGTTGAGTTTGTGATGGGCCCACGTTCATCCAGCAAACTTCCATGGTAGAAGGGGGGATTTGAAATCGGGTCTCCCGGCATCCCAGTCTGCCGGTCTATCCACTACTCCACACTACCTAGTACACTGATGCCCCGCCTAGCCCTGTGTCTTGTTTCCAGCAGTGGCATGGCAGAGGCCACGGAAAAGGGCACGGCAGAGGCCAACGGAAGCCTGCAAAGTTCAGCTTGAGAGGTGACGGCTTTGTCGCCAGCATCAGAGGTAGACTGCCTCTGAACCAGGAGGTTCTATCAAGCTATTGCAGCTGATAGGACTTCTGTATAATAGGGGGAACTCAGCTAGGGTCTGCCCATCTAGGCCAGTCGCCAGCCTGACTCATCGGGAAAGCTCCCCTGATCTTTGCCTCGGAATAAGTGGTATACTGCCTTTGAGCCAGGAGGTTTTGTTGCAAGGGCAGGAACCACAGAGGTGGCATAAGGAGAACCCTCCAGGTTCAGACCACTTAGTCCAACATCATGTTTCTCAATCAGATGCAGGGTCTCAAGGTGAAAGCTTTCCCCACCATCCCAGTAACTGTATTCAGAGGTTTCATAGAATCACAGAGTTGGAAGGGGCCACCAAGGCCATCTAGTCCAACCCCCTGCACTATGCAGGAAATTCACAACTACTTCCCCCCCACACACCTCCAGTGACCCCTACTCCATGCCCAGAAGATGGGGGGGGGAACCCCTCCAGGATCCCAGGCCAATCTGGCCTGGAGGAAAATTGCTTCTTCACCCCAAAGTGGTGATCAGCACTACCCTGGGCATGTAAGAAAGGCCCACGAGAGCCACGCATTGACGCAACCCTTCCTGCCCTCCCTCTCATGAACTGCCCAAGTTCACAGAATCAGCATTGCTGACAGATGGGCATCTAGCCTCTGCTTAAAAACCTCCAAAGAAGGTTTATTAGAGGTTCGTGGACCACACCCATCGATGGGACTATCCTCATGGGGTCTCATCCACTTTTCAACCCAAGTCCAAGAAAGCAGTTATCACAGCATCCAGTGGCAATGAGTCCCACAAGGCAATTGCATCAGGTGTGAAGGAACTGCTTCCTTTTGTTTGTCCTGGATGCCTCCTAGTAATTTGGGAGAGGGAGGAAGCGTTCTCTCTTCCCACTGATGACATAATTGTATAAACATCTGACATGTCCCCTCTCAATTGCCCTGATGAGAAGCCCCCAAATCTTCGGCCGCCTCTCTCAGAGAAGGCGTCTCCAACCTCTTTCCTCCGCTCTGTGATCGGCTTTTTCACTCGCGTTAATTCATAATCCCATTTTCGAAGACTTCAACCCCCACTCAGGTTAACAATCCAAAATGGGAAAAGATTTATACAATCTGAAGAGAAACCAGAGTGATCCAAAATTATACCCCCTACTGCTGGGGAAGAGGCGGCATTAAAAAATCACCCAGTTCCACGGGCATCGGAAATTTTGACAAAGGATCCCTCTCTTTGCCCGTTGCCGGCTACCAGCCCCCGCTCAGGGAGAATAAAGAGAGCATTTCTCCCAGCTGTGAAGGAAACAGGCCGGGCATTGTGGGTGCCAAAGAACTCCGTGGTACGACGCTAGAGTGGGCACAGGGTGGCATGGTGTACTCTGACTGCAAGCGAGGCCATCCCATGGCAGACGGGAGGCTGGGCACAGCGGCACCTCGAGCATTCACACGTGCAGGGTCCTTTCTGTCCTGAATCTATTACCGATCAACTTCATTGGGTGCCCCAGGGAGAAAAGGTTACCTGTGTTCACTCACACACATATGAACACACACGAAGCTGCCTTATACTGAATCAGACCCTTGGTCCATCAAAGTCAGTATTGTCTACTCTGACAGGCAGCAGCTCTCCAGGGTCTCAGGCTGAGGTCTTTCACATCATCTACCTGTCTAATCCCTTTAACTGGAGATGCCGGGGATTGAACCTGGGACCTTCTGCATGGCAAACAGAGGCTTCACCACCGAGCCACTGCCCCTCCCCCTGTGTAATTTTATAAGCCTCTATTGTGTCCCCTCTTAACCATCCTTTTTCTAGACTGAAAAACCCGAGATACGTTACACCTTTCGTCACAGGAAAGGATCTCTAACCCTTTGGTCATCTTGGCTGCCCACTTCTGTGGCTGTTACCGCACTAGGTATTCCCAGCGATGTATTAAGAGTTTGAAAATGTTATTAAAATACATCGCTTTAAAAGGGTTTTTGGATGCCACGGCTAAAAAATGGTTGGAAGATGTCTTCACAGCTAAAAGGGCCAAACAAAGTGCGAACTGTATTTTTCATAACAGTTTCAAACTCTTAATACATCGGTGGGAGTACATAGAAAGTGCGAACAGTATTTTTTATAACGTTTTCAAACTCTTAATACATCGCTGGGAATACCTAGTGCGGTAACAGCCTGTATTTCCACCAGCTCTGCAATATCCTTTTTGAGATGCAGTGACCAGAACTGTACATAGTAATCTAACTAAAGCCTCACCACAGATCTGCACAAGGGTATTAGGGTACTGGACATTTTATTTTCAGTTCCTTTCCTAATGACCCCCAGCATGCCCTTTGTACCACTGCAACACCCTGAGTAGCCATTTAATAGGGCTTCCCACAACTCCCAAGATCTCTTTCCCTCTCAATCTCAACCAATTCAGATTCCATCAGCATACATTAAAAATTAGTCTTTTTGTTCCAATAGTGCATCTCTTTACACTTGCCTACATTCTAATTTACCAGGGACAAAATGTCAAGAAAACTGTCCCGTAATTTCCTGGATACCATTTCAAAAACTGCTGCAACATTTGCTACTTCCCAGTTCTCCACTACAGTGGCCGATTTTAGCAGCTAGCTACATACAGAAGAAGAACAGCTGGTTATTATACCCTGATTTTCTCTACCTTTAAGGAGACTCAAACCAGCTTATAATCGCCTTCCCAACAGACACCTTGTGAGGTAGGTGGGGCTGAGAGAGTTTGGAGAGAACTGTGACTAGCCCAAGGTCACCCAGCAGGCTTCATGTGGAGGAGTGGGGAAACCAATCTGGTTCACCAGATTAGAGTCCGCCACTCGTGTGGAGGAGTGGTGAATCGAACCAGGTTCTCCAGAATACAGTCCACCGCTCCTAACCACTACACCACATCAGCTGGTTGCAGATCAACGATTTCACATTTAAGCTCCTTAAGCTCCCTTGGACGTATGCCATTCAGGCCCAGAGGCTAATTTGTTTCCGTTTACCTAGGACTTCGACAACTTCATCTCTAGTTACCTCAACTAGACCTGGTTCTTCAGACCCAAACAAGCATCTCTGGTTTGGTTTGTGCCCCACATTTTCTATAGTCACAACAAACACAGAGAAGTCATGCAGCTCCTCTGCCGTCTCCCCATCTTCCTTTAGCAATCCTTTTGTTCCTTTGTCATCCAATGGCCCAACTGCCTCTCTGGCCAGTTTCCTACTTCTAATATATTTGAAGAAATGCCTATTGTTAGTCTCGATGTTTTGAGCAATGCCCTCCACTCCTCAGATTCTGTTTTCGCTCACTGTGTTGTCAATTTTTGCCCTCCTCTCCATTAACCTCACTTCATAGCATTGCGGTCACTGTCCCCATCTGGTACAACAACATCTACATCCCGCACCAACCTTGAGCCCTGCTCAGAACCGAGTCTGGGGTCACGATGCCTTTGGTTGTCTCTCTGACCAACTCTTCTAACACTCAGTCATTAACAAAATCTAGGAACCTCAGTTCTACAGCATGACTCCAGTACATATTTGACCGATCAATATGAGGAGGAGGAGAAGAGTTGGTTTTTATATGCCGATTTTCTGTACCACTTGAGGAAGAAGCAAACCGGCTTACAATCACCTTTCCCTCCCCACAACAGACACCCTGTGAGGTAGGTGGGGATGAGAGAGCTCTAAGAGAGCTGTGACTTGCCCAAGGTCACCCAGCTGGCTCTGTGTGTAGGAGTGGGGAAACCAGCCCAGTTCACCAGATTAGTGTCCGCCGCTCATGTGGAGGAGTGGGGAATCAAACCCAGTTCTCCAGATTAGAGTTGACCACTCCAAACCACTGCTCCTAACTGGCACACTCGCTGGGAGGATTTCCATTACAGCAAGAGAAGAAACAGTGCCACATACTAAGAACACCTCAACATAATTCCTTGCAATTAGATTATTTTTTAAATCCAAAATAGCAATTATGCTTCACCTTCTTCCTTTCTAGCACAAGACAACTCTAAACTTAAGAGGGAGTTTTAATATAATAAAGGAGTTATAGCTTACTATAACTATAACCTTACTATATGAGGTTAGTTGAAGTCACCCAGTATTACAACATTTCCCACATTAATCACCTTATGTTCCTCTTCATTTCAGGATCTGCCTCCTGGTTTTGATCAAGAATATACCCCATGTTAAAGTAAACACTAAGGCCCAGTATCTCCACCTATAGTAATTCTGTGGGGGAGTTTCTTCCCCATATATTTTCTAGCTTCTTAAACGCTACGGTCTCTTTGCTATACAGACCATTGCCACCCACAACACACCCCTCCCTGTCCTGTTTACAGAATTTGTATCCTGGGATAGTGCCCTGGTGGCCCACTTATTTTCCCCATACCATCAGCTTTTTTAAATGCCCACGATATCTACATCGTTGTTTAGTACCAAGCCCTCCAACACCCGGACCTTGGCTCAGAGACTTCTGGCACCTGTTCCTCATGTCCCTTTCTAAAGATCCCCTCTTCGCTTGTCCCTCTTCACAAAACCTTTTCTTTCTTTCTTTCTTTCTTTCTTTCTTTCTTTCTTTCTTTCTTTCTTTCTTTCTTTCTTTCTTTCTTTCTTTCTTTCTTCCTTGCATCCATCCATCCATCCATCCATCCATCCTTCGGTTCTAGCATGATCCCATTTATATCACCCTAAGCATTCACCGCACCGTCCCTTACAGACAAGTCGTCCTCAACCGGAGGGCCCCCAGACCTTGTGGGCTTCCCCTCAGAAGTGAGTTTAGAAGCTGCTCTGACACCTTCTTGGTATAGAGGGCCCTCAGCGTAAGAGCCAGCGTGGTATAGTGGTTAAATGTGGTGATTTGGAGCGGTGGACCCTGATCTGGAGAACCGGGTTTGATACCCCACTCCTCCACGTGAGTGCCGGAGGCTAATCTAGTGAACCAGGTTGGTTTCCCCACTCCTACGCATGAAGCCAGCTGGGTGACCTTGGACTAGTCACATTCTCTTAGAGCTGTCTCAGCCTCACCAACCTCACAGGGGGTCTGTTGTGGGGAGGGGAAGGGAAGGTGATTGTAAGCCGGTTTGAGTCTCCCTTAGGCGGTAGAGAAAGTTGGCATAGAAAAACCACCTCTTCTTCTTCCTCTTCTCATTCAGGTTCCCTTTCGGTTTGAGTGAACCCCTCTCTCTTGCAAAGGTTTGACTTGTGGCAGGCGGTTCCCCAGTCCCTAACAAACGTAAACCCTCCCTCCCCCCGGCACCGCTTCCTTATCTGCTCATTGATAAGCCTCATCCGTGCCTGTCTGGCTGGCCCTGCAGATGGAGCCGATGGCAACTCTGAGAGCGCTGCTGTGGAGGTCCCAGACTTTCCCTCTTCTTCCTGCTTTCTCCCAGGACATTTCCCAATGGCACAGGTGCCAACATGCGCCATGACTGCGAACGCCTCCCCGGCACTTCCAATCGACCTATCTAGACAGTGTGTGGAGTCTGCGACCTTTGCACCAGGCAGGCGAGCGACCACGTTGTCAGGGGTCAGACTACGTTTCATGCCTGCGTCCCTCATTCTCTGCTTGCTTCAGGACATGTGTGTTCCCAGCACCTGTCACTGACCCTGTTAGAACACAAGAACAAAAGGAAAGCCCTGCTGGATCACACCAGGGCCCATCAAGTCCAGCAGTCTGCTCACACAGTGGCCAACCAGGTGCCTCTAGGAAGCCAACAAGACGGCTGCAGCAGCGGCATCCTGTCTGTGTTCCAAAGCACCTCACAGAATAGGTATACTCCTCTGATCCTGGAGAGAATAGGCATGCATCATGAACATAAGGAAAGCCCTGCTGGATCAGACCCAGGCCCATCAAGTCCAGCAGTCTGCTCACACAGTGACCAATCAGGTGCCTCCAGGAAGCCCACAAGCAAGACGATGGCAGCAGCATTATCCACACCACCTAATATAATAGCCCTGCTCCCCTGATCCTGGAGAGAATAGGGATGCATCACGACTAGTATCCATTTTGACTAGTAGCCATGGATAGCCCTATCCTCCATGAACATGTCCGCTCCCCTCTTCAAGCCTTCCAAGTTAGCAGCCATCATAAGAATATAAGAAAGGCCCTGCTGGATCAGACTCAGGCCCACCAAGTCCACCAGTCTGTTCACACAGTGGCCAACCAGGTGCCTCTAGGAAGCCCACAAACAAGACGACTGCAGCAGCGTCATCCTGCCTGTGTTCCACAGCACCTAATGCAATAGGCATGCTCCTCTGATCCTGGAGAGAATAGTTGGGCATCATGACTAGTGTCCATTTTGACTAGTAACCATGGATAGCCCTGTCCTCCATAAGATCTTAAGAAAAGCCCTGCTGGATCAGACCCAGGCCCATCAAGTCCAGCATTCGGTTCACACAGTGGCCAACCAGGTGCCTCTAGGAAGCCCCCAAACAAGACGACCGCAGCAGCAGCATCCTGCCTGTGTTCAGCAGCACCTAAGATTAACAGGCATGCTCCTCTGATCCTGGAAAGAATAAGGATGCATCATGACTAGTATCTATTTTAACTAGTAGCCATGGATAGCCCTCTCCTCCATGAACATGTCCACTCCCCTCTTCAAGCCTTCCAAGTTGGCAGCCATCCCCACATCCTAGGGCAGGGAGTTCCACAATTTAACTATGTGTTGTATGAGGAAATACGTCCTTTTGTTTGTTTTGAATCTCTCACCCTCCAGCTTCAGCAGGTGACCCCGCGTTCTAGTATTATGAGAGAGGGAGAAAAGCTTTTTCTAAGACTTCAACCCCCCTCAGGTTAACAAAATGGGGAAAGATTTATACCGTCTGAAGAGAAACCAGAGTCATCCAGAGTTATACCCCCTACTGCTTGCCTGGTCCGTTAACTGGAGATACTGGGGATTAACCAGGGAGTTGGATCGGGAGGGAAGAACAGGCTGAGCTGAGAGAGGAAGAGTCCAGGACCCTGAAAACAAACTTTGCATCTTGTGCAACATGGACGACAGCCTGTTGTTCAATTACGGTACGCTACACGGGTTTATGAAGGCGAAACCCGAATGACAAAATGTAAAGATGCTCAGTGTTAACTGATGTGAGAGCCCTACATTTCCTGCATGGTGCAGGGGGTTGGACTAGATGACCCTGGTGGTCCCTTCCAACTCTATGATTCTATGATTTTGGGGAGGGTGAAAGAGTCATGTGGGTACGTCCCAATTTGATCCGGAAATCCACAGTAAGTTTAGACAGCTCTGAGAACCACTGACTTAAGCTAATTTGTCAATGCAGTTCAATTCTATGCAGATTTACTCTGCACTGCTGAACTCACCAGGACTTTCTCCCAGGTAAATGGACAGAGGAGTGGTGCATTCGTTAGCCTGCCCCGTAGATATACCGTTGCCAGGATGTCTGCGTCAGCCTGGCAGCTTGGCTCTAGCGCACCCGCCTGACCCAGCAACTGAGCTCTCGCAAAGTTTACTTTTACTCCTCCCAACAGGCAAACAAAATTGTTCTGCCGGCAGAAGACATAAAATAACACAGATGAAAACTGATCAGATGGCAAGGAGCTGCCGCTGCCACCAGATCTCTCCCTGGGGAGGACGTCTGTTGGCGATTTTCACTCCTGTGAAAGCCCATAACTGGGCAGGACGTTCGGTGGAGGGTGGGGGGTGGGCACACTTCTTGGGGGACCCCTGCCCCTCCTCTGCCGTTCTGCCCCAATCTGCTCCCCCACCCGGGGTCCTTCGCCGGGTTTTCCACGCCTCACCTTGGAGCCGGGAAGGTAAGGTCATCCATGCTGCAGACCAGCCCTGCCTTCTCCGGCTTCCTGCGGAGCAGCCCAGCCGGGCAGAACGGCTCAAGGCATCCCCCTGCATTGCCTGCCTGTGTGTGTGTGTGTGTGTTAAGTGCCGTCAAGTCGCTTCCGACTCATGGCGACCCTATGAATGAAAGTCCTCCAAAATGTCCTATCTTTGACAGCCTTGCTCAGATCTTGCAAACTGAAGGCTGTGGCTTCCTTTATTGAGTCCATCCATCTCTTATTGCCTTCCTTCCCCCCCCCCAAAAAAAAACCGAGAGCCCCTCCAAGCCCTTCGGCGTCCCCTCCCTGCAGAACCCAGATCTTTGGCTCCGAACCCGTTTCCCATCCATAGGCTGGTCCTGGGGGTTTCTCCAGGCGGAACCCCCCCCCCCTATACACACACACCCCATCCCTTTCGCCTCCCGGCCACTGGCTAGGGACAGACCCCCCCCCCTCTAGGCGACAAAGGCTTCAGACCGACCGACAGACCCCCACCCCGGTCCCTCCGCCACGCGCGCCCTTGGCACCGCCGCCCGGCCCGTGGAGACAATGGGATGCGGGCGGGCTGGGCGGGCCAGGGCGGGGGTCCCGGCTGGGGGGGGGTCGCGCTCGCTCACTCACTCACCCAGGATGCCGGGGGCCGCCTCGCCCTCGGCCGGCGCGGCGTGGGGCATGGTGCGCCGCCTTCACGCCGCCTCCCGCGGCCAGCGCAGCATCGCGGGCGGGCAGCCGGGCGCCGGGCGGCCAGGCGGCGAAGGCGGCGGCGGCCGGAGCTCCATCGGGGCGGCCCCCCCCGCCTCCCCAGCCTCTCCGCCCGCGGGCCAGCAGCGGCAGGGGCCGAGCCGGGAGGACGCCCCCACCCACCCCCACCCACCCGCACCGCCCCGCACCGCCTGCAATACGCTGCTTGCCGCGCGCCTCCCCAGCGCCCTCGCCGACGATGCCCCGCCGCCGCCTTGGCAGCGCGCCGTCGGGCCCCCAGCGCGCCCACCCCACCCGCCCACCCACCCTTCCAATCACAGCGTTGGAAGGGACCCCCAGGGCCGCCTCGAATCAGAGCACGATCGAGTTGGAAGGGACTCCCAGGGTCATCTAGTCCAGCCCCCTGCACGATGCTGGACATTCACAGCCACCTCCCCCCCAACACCCCCAGTGACCCCCACTTTGTGCCCAGAAGATAGAATCACAACGTTGGAAGGGACCCCCAGGGCCGTCTCCAATCAGAGCACGATCGAGTTGGGAGGGACCCCCAGGGCCGTCTAGGCCAGCCCCCTGCGCCAGGCAGGACATTCACAGCCACCTCCCCCCCACACCCCCAGTGACCCCCGCTCCGTGCCCAGAAGATAGAATCATAGTGTTGGGAGGGACCCCCCAGGGTCATCTAGTCCAGCCCCCTGCGCCATGCAGGACATTCACAGCCACCTCCCCCCCACACCCCCAGTGACCCCCGCTCCGTGCCCAGAAGATAGAATCATAGTGTTGGGAGGGACCACCAGGGTCATCTAGGCCAACCCCCTGCGCGATGCAGGACATACACAACCACCTCCCCCCCCCAGTGACCCCCACTCCATGCCCAGAAGATAGAATCATAGTGTTGGGAGGGACCCCCAGGGTCGTCTAGTCCAGCCCCCTGCGCCATGCAGGACATTCACAACCACTTCCCCCCCACACCCCCAGTGACCCCCGCTCTGTGCCCAGAAGATAGAATCATAGTGTTGGGAGGGACCCCCAGGGTCATCTAGTCCAGCCCCCTGCGCGATGCAGGACATTCACAGCCACCTCCCCCCCCCCACACCCCCAGTGACCCCCGCTCCGTGCCCAGAAGATAGAATCATAGTGTTGGGAGGGACCACCAGGGTCATCTAGTCCAGCCCCCTGCGCCATGCAGGACATTCACAGCCACCTCCCCCCCACACCCCCAGTGATCCCCGCTCCGTGCCCAGAAGATAGAATCATAGTGTTGGGAGGGACCCCCAGGGTCATCTAGTCCAGCCACCTGCACCATGCAGAACATTCACAACCACCTCCCCCCCACACCCCCAGTGACCCCCGCTCCGTGCCCAGAAGATAGAATCATAGTGTTGGGAGGGACCCCCAGGGTCATCTAGTCCAACCCCCTGCACAAGGCAGGACATTCACAACTACCTCACCCCACACACACACACACACCCAGTGACCCCTTCTCCATGCCCAGGAGATGCCCAAGATGCCCCCCATGAACTGCCTAAGGTCATGGAATCAGCATTGCTGACAAATGGCCATCTAGCCTCTGCTTAAAAGCCTCCAGGGAAGGAGAGCCCACTACCTCCCGAGGAAGCCTGTTCCACTGAGGAACCGCTCTAACCTAATGTCTAGACGGAAACTCTTTGGATTTAATTTCAGCCTGTTAGTTCTGGTCTGCCATTCTGGGGCAACAGAAAACAACTCGGCGCCATCCTCTCTACAACAGCCCTTCAAGTATCATATAAACCTAGAGTTGGGACCCCCAGGGTCATCTCGTCCAACCCCCTGCACAATGCAAGACATTCACAACTGCCTCCCCCCACCCACCCACCCACCCCCTCAGTGGCCCCAGCTCCATGCCCAGAAGATGGAGAAGACCTTCCACGATAGATTGCCTACCTTACAGGGCCGTTGCAAGAATTGCTGGGGTGATTGCGTTTTTTGGTTGGGGTTTACAAAAAGAGAAAGAAAGAAAGAAAGAAAGAAAGAAAGAAAGAAAGAAAGAAAGAAAGAAAGAAAGAAAGAAAGAAAGAAAGAAAGAAAGAAAGAAAGAAAGAAAAAGAAAAGAGTTGGTTTTTATATACCAACTATCTCTTACCACTTAAGGGAGACTCAAACCGGCTTACAATCACCTTCCCTTCCCCTCCCCACAAAAGACACCCTGTGAGGTAGGTGAGGCTGAGAGAGCTCTAAGAGAGCTGTGACTAGCCCAACGTCACCCAGCTGGCTTCGTGTGGAGGAGTGGGGAAACAAATCCAGTTCACCAGATCAGAGTCCGCCGCTCACGTGGAGGAGCGAGGAATCAAACCCAGCTCTCCAGATTAGAGTCCACCGTTCTAAAAGTAAGAAAGAAACCTTATCCAGATGTATATTTCATACAGATATTTTAATGTCCCCCACCCTCTCTTCCCAGGTGAGTGTAGACTCGGAAGTGCAGCGGGGAAACATTGGAAGACCCTGGTACTTCCTAATAAAAAAGGGATGTGCTCCGCAACTTTTTGGGAATGTAAAGTATGAAGAAAGTTGGCATCTTTGAATTAGACGTTTAAATTTAACGGAAGAGTCATGCCCAAAACAGTGAGGTTTAGTTATTAGAAATTAATGTGTGTCCGCTGGTTTTCAAACTTAATTTGGCTTAGCGATATTACAACCGATAATATATCATTTTCAAAAACAAATTTTAATTTACAAAAAACGGGAAGGGGAATGGATAAGACAGTTAACCCCTCCATTTGTCTACAGCTCCCATTGCTCAAGGGTAGCCTGCCTCTGATGATGGAGGTTCCAGAGCTACCGGGGCACATGATAGATGTGTCCAGGGCAAACTGGTCTCAATTCTTAAATTAAAAAGGCCCCCTCTTTCAAAAGCTTTTGGGGATGACTTCCGCCACGGGAGAGCCGAGTTCCCAAAAAGTGTTTCCCTACAACTGCTGCTATTAATTGCTTGCCAGTTTCCAGACAGGGCTACTCTTCATCCCAGCCCATTTGCTTTGCATACCATTTCCTCCCCTTGCAAAGAAACCCCTTTCTTCGCTCCTTCCCACAGAACGGGTGGCTTCTTTAGATTTAATTTTTTTTTACTTTTATAAAAGATGGGAAAGAGAAGGAAGAAAGGGGGGGGGGGAAATAGGGGTATCCACAGTACAATTAGAAGGACAAAGATATAGAAATAAGTCAAACAGATTGCATTGCCATGCTATTCATATAATATGCTATTCATATAATATGCCCAAGTAGTAAAAAAAATTTAAGCATTGCTAATCATATAATATGATCAAAAAATGATGGCCAAATCACATCTATCAAATGTATTTAATATCACTGCAATCAAAATAACCATCTAAATAAAAAATTAAATTAAATATCTACTCTCTTATTTTGTTTTTGTTAACAGCGGGGCTCAATATATTTGTAGAATAATTTCGCTTCTTTGGATTTTTGAGGCCCTCTTGGCTTACATTTGGCCCTGGGCTGAACGAGGCACCTGGTGCGGGCCCCTCTGCACCCCACTGCTGACTTGACCTCAAATTACTTCTTGGCCCCGAAGGTCAAGTGGTTATTTCTAGACCCAGGATGGGTATGGAGATACCAGCCGGGTAATTTGACCGGGGGTGGGGGTGGACTCACAAGCTCCTTGCTGGAGAGGGGCCTCCGGGCCTCCAAGGTCACAGGGGGAGTGGCGCGTGTGAGTGGGGGGGGGTTGCCACCTCCACCTTGGGAAATCCCTGGAGATTTGGGAGGGTGGCCTGGGGAGGGTGGAATATCGGGAGGGGGGAGAAGAAGAAGAGTTGGTTTTGAGACCCTGCTTTTCTCTACCTTTAAGGAATCTCAAAGTGGCTTACAACCACCTTCCCTTCCCCTCCCCACAACAGACACCCTGTGAGGTTGGTGGGGCTGAGAGAGTTCGGAGAGAACTGTGACTGGCCCAAGGTCACCCAGCAGGTTTCATGTGTAGGAGAAGAAGAAGAGCTGGTTTGTATAAGGGAGAATCAAACCAGTTTACAATCTCCTTCCCTTCCCCTGCCCACAACAGACACCCTGTGAGGTAGGTGGGGCTAAGAGTGTGTGACTAGCCCAAGGTCACCCAGCTGGCTTCATGTGGAAGAGTGGGGAAACCAACCCAGTTCACCAGATCAGAGTCCACCGCTCATGTGGAGGAGTGGGGAATCGAACCCGGTTCTCCAGATTAGAGTCTGCTGCTCATGTGGAGGAACGGGGAAAACAAACCCGGTTCCCCAGATTAGAGTCCACCGCTCTTAAGAACTACACCACACTGGCTCTCAGCAGGGAAAAGATACCATACAGTCCACCCTCCAAACTAGCCATTTTCTCCAAGGGAAATTACCTCTGTAATCTGCAGATCAGTTGTAACTCCAGGTCCCACTTGCAGGTTGACAACTGTAGAGTGTGCGGGTGGGGGAAACCACTTTGCAGCACGGAAAGGAAGAAGCATTTTGGTACAGACGTCCTTCTTACAAAAGCAGTTCCTTCTTTGACACCCAGTGGTTTAGACAGGTGTTGTAGCTCAGCCTATCCGGAAGGCAGGATGCTTAGCAGAGGAGGGTGCCAAGTTGTTTTCTGTTGCCCCAGAAGGTCGGACCAGAACCAACGGGTTGAAATTAAATCAAAAGGGTTTCCGTGTAGACATTAGGAAGAACTTTCTCTAACAGTTGGAGCGGTTCCTCAGTGGAATAGGCTTCCTCGGGAGGTGGTGGGCTCTCCTTCCCTGGAGGTTTTGAAGCAGAGGCTAGATGGCCATCTGTCAGTGATGCTGATTCTATGACCTTAGGCAGATCATGAGAGGGAGGGCAGCTTGGCCATCTTCTGGACGTGGAGTAGGGGTCACTGTGGGTGTGGGTGTGGGGTGGTAGTTGTGAATTTTGGGATAAACTGGTGAAAATGAATTTTACAAATATAGTTAATGAATTATAGATAAAATGTAATGTTTGTTATAATAATTTGTTTAAATAATTTTAAATACTGTCAAACACTTCTCCGGAAGTCAATTGGTGGTGGGACACAATGTTAAGGTGGGTGGTGGGTATTAGAGCACTGTGTATTTTTTAATTTTCATGATAAGATGTAATTTTGACTATTGTATAAGTGCTCTTTTTGTATTTTCTTTTATGTTTATCTTTTTTATAATTCTTATATTTTTTCTTTTTTTATTGTTATTATAAAAATAATAATAAAAAAGAAGCAATGCTGATTTTATGACCTTAGGCAGATGATGAGAGGGAGGGCATCTTGGCCATCTTCTGGGCATGGAGTAGGGGTCATTGGGGGTGGGGGGGAAGGTAGTTGTGAATTTCCAGCATTGTGCAGGGGGTTGGACTAGATGACCCCGGTGGTCCCTTCCAACTCTATGATTCTATGATTATAATCTCATATCCCAAAAAGCTTGTTGTTCTCTAAGGTGCTGCTGGACTCGAATCCAATCTAATCATTCCCGTCTTGCCAGGAAAGAGGGCGGGTGATGTGCGGATAAATAAATAAATAATCATAACTTCCAACTCCCTGCTGCTGCACATTTAGGATCAGGTAAAAAAGGGGGAGGGGTCCCAGCCAAATGACCCAAGACTTGATCCTCAATACCACCCCCCCATTTTCAAAGAAGGATCTTAGTGCTGCACTCTCCAAAATGAGTATCAGACAGAAATGCCCCCTCTGCCCTGAATCACATGCTCTAGGACAAAGCTTCTTAAACTGTGGGTCGCAACCCCATATGGGGTCGCGTAACTGAATGTGGGGGGGGGGGTCACAAATTTTTTAAATTTTTTTTCAAATAAATGCCTTTATTATTTATTATCAGTAAAAGTTTGATTGGTATTCCTATTTTATGTACCTATATACCCGGGGTCGTGTAAACATTTCGTGGGCGAAAAGGGGTTGCGAGTGGAAAAAGTTTAAGAAGCCCTGACCTAGGCTGGTCATTTCAGGACCCTTCAACGCACCTTTGTTTGCTTTCACGTACTGCCCCGGGGGTGACTCGGGTTCAGCCCCTAACACCTGTCTGCAGAGCCAGCCACAACGCACTGGAGCATATACAGAGTGCAATTCCTCTGTGCCTTGAGCAGGAGCTTGGGACCATAGATGCTAAAAAGCAAGCAAACAACCTTCCATTTGAACATCTCCTCTCCGCCGCCAACTCACTCTGTATAGCAAAAAGAATGCAATTCAGGCTAACATTCACGTAAAAACAGAACATTATATTCGCATCAAGGATTGAGAGCGAGTCTCTTCAGTACAGACCTGTGTACAATCAGATGAACTGTATGTGAGAAGAACCACCAAGAGCATGGTCAGTTTCCACACGTGGTCCATTATTATCTTCTGAGGAAAAAATCAAGTCGAAACAGGTGAATACCGGAAACCTGTAAAGAGGGAAAACAATAGGATGGACGTGGCAATAGTGTTCTATTGGCATAGGACACTAAACCACGGACTTTAAAACAACATGCCTCAGTTTATCTGGAGAGAATTTCTGTTCTAAGGAAGAAAGCCTCTGTTATATGGACTGAACTTTGTTGCAATGTGTATGGATTTCCAACTGTATTTGTTATAGAGCATTAGATAGGTAAGGTAAAGGTCCCCTGTGCAAGCACCGGGTCATTCCTGACCCATGGGGTGACGTCACATCGGGGTGGTTTGCCAGTGCCTTCCCAAGTCAGCTTCCCTTTACCCCCAGCAAGCTGGGTACTCATTTTACCGACCTCGGAAGGATGGAAGGCTGAGTCGGCTACCTGAAACCAACTTCCGGGATCGAGCTCAGGTTGTGAGCAGAGCTTGGACTGCAGTACTGCAGCTTACCACTCTGCGCCACGGGGCTCTTAGGTAGATAGATATAGTTTGAATTACAAAGTTAAGAGAATTACATGTTGTAATACACAACTGCCGGATTCTTTGATGTGAATATAATAATCTTTGATATGAATATAATTTTCCAGTTTGAGGTGAATGTTAGCCTGAATTGCGTTATTTTTGCTATATCCACAGATCCTAGCAATTCTATTTCCACTCCTTTTCTTTGTATTACCAGCTCACTATGTGGCCTTTGGTACCCCACAGCCCATTTGCCCCCCCACCCCACATTTTTTGCAATGGGGAGCTTGTAAGCGGCCTATTGTGTAGGGCTGTTGCCAGAATTCCGGGACTGATGCACACAAAAGGCATTGAACCCTCTAAAAGATCAGGGATCCCTGTTTATATATTTCGGTTCTAGTCCTGCCCTAATTTGGCTAATACTTAGGACACTGTATGTGTGCATCTTTATTCGTGTGTGTGTGTGTGTGTGTGTGTGTTTGTTTGTTTGCGTTAATAAAAACACACAAACTGCATCCCCTTTTCCAATAGCTAATCCCCCTAGACCCCCAGGGCACCCCCATACATGCAGGGAGAGGACCCAGGAGTCTGGCTGCAGCCCTCCACAGCTGCCTTTCTGAAGAGCCTCAATCTTCTCCTACAAAGCACACAAAGGGAGAGAGATCCCAGATCAATTCTGTGTTGCACAGACGGATTCACTGTGCGGGAGGGAGGATTTGCTGGCTCTTTTTCTTGCCGCAGAAAGGAATGAAGGGCTGCCTCTGTGCACGCGCGCGCTGCTGCAGGCTGTTTGCTTAAAAGGAGACACCTATCTGGGCAAGGATCCAGACCCTAATGTAGTTTCAAGGAAATGCATATTAAAAAAACACACACACACACCACCCTCCAGAGTCTTCCCAGCTGTGTTTTTATTGCCAGCTGGTAGCCAAGCCCTCCGGGGAAGAAAACAAGGAAGAATTGGACATGGGCCGGAGCTTCAGAGGGGTGTCACCCTCTTCCATTTGCGGGCGCACTCCCACATCCTCCTGCAGCATAACGGGCCCTGGGTTCAGTTTGCACCACCAGCCACGGTGCATCTGAGCATATGCCAAGTGCAATTCCCTATCCCTCTGCAGCGTTAGCCATATTTGGTCAGGAATAGCCCATCGTCAGTGTCAGTCACCGTTGTTAAACTGTGGAACTCCCTGCCCCAGGATGTGGTGATGGCTGCCAACTTGGAAGGCTTGAAAAGGGGAGTGGACATGTTCATGGAGGAGAGGGCTATCCATGGCTACTAGTTAAAAGGGCTACTGGTTATGACGCACACCTATTCTCTCCAGGATCAGAGGAGCAGGCCTATTATTATATTAGGTGCTGTGGAACACAGGCAGGATGCTTTTGCAATCATCATGTTTGTGGGCTTCCTAGAAGCACTTGGTTGTGGACTGCTGGACTTGATGGGCTTTTGGTCCGATCCAGCAGGGCTTTTCTTATGCTCTTATGTTCTAAGGCTTTAAGAAGGGGAGTGGACATGTTCATTGAGGAGAGGGCAATCCATGGCTACTAGTCAAAATGTGTGGAGACATGTTCATAGAGAACAGGGCTATCCATGGCTGCTAGTAAAAATGGACACTAGCCATGATGCATACCTATTCTCTCCAGGATCAGAGGAGCAGGCCTATTCTATTGGGTGCTGTGGAACACAGGCGGGACAGTGCTGCTGCAGTCGTCTTGCTTGTGAAAATGCACGTTCGATCCAGGCTGAATCCTGGCTGGAACAGGGAAGAAAGGAGGCTAAAGCGACCGTGCGTTTTCGCCCCTTGTCGGCCCCTGTGTGAACGGACTGCTGGACTTGATGGGCCTGGGTCTGGTCCAGCAGGACTTTTCTTATGTTCTTATTAATATTATATATAATTATATTAGGTGCTGTGGAACCCAGGCAGGATGGTGCTGCTGCAGCTGTCTTGTTTGTGGGCTTCCTAGAGGCCACTGGTTGGCCCCTGTGTGAACGGACTGCTGGACTTGATGGGCCTGGGTCTGGTCCAGCAGGGCCTTTCTGATGCTCTTATGCCGTCCATTCTGCACCGCCTTGGGGTGCCCGCACATCCCCCTCCTCCAGCTGTTCTCTTTCCAGCCTGCCCCCAACCCAGAAAAGCACCGCCAGGCGGTGGCTTGCAAACCTGGGTTTGCACCCCACCCAACCCAGAAAAGCACCGCCAGGCGCTGGCTTGCAAACCTGGGTTTGCATCCCCCTCCTCCAGCTGTTCTCTTTCCAGCCTGCCCCCAACCCAGAAAAGCACCGCCAGGTGCTGGCTTGCAAACCTGGGTTTGCATCCCCCTCCTCCAGCTGTTCTCTTTCCAGCCTGCCCCCAACCCACAAAAGCACCGCCAGGGGCTGGCTTGCAAACCTGGGTTTGCATCCCCCTCCTCCAGCTGTTCTCTTTCCAGCCTGCCCCCAACCCACAAAAGCACCGCCAGGGGCTGGCTTGCAAACCTGGGTTTGCATCCCCCTCCTCCAGCTGTTCTCTTTCCAGCCTGCCCCCAACCCAGAAAAGCACCACCAGGCGCTGGCTTGCAAACCTGGGTTTGCATCCCCCTCCTCCAGCTGTTCTCTTTCCAGCCTGCCCCCAACCCACAAAAGCACCGCCGCCTTGACAGCCAGGCGCTGGCTTGCAAACCTGCGTTTGCACCCCATCCAACCCAGAAAAGCACCTCCAGGCGCTGGCTTGCAAACCCGTGTTTGCACCCTACGACGCACGGCCAAGAGGGGGGGGGGGAGCTCCTCCCGAACCCTTTGCATCCTTGACAGACAACCGCACAACCCTTGGCAGACGCGCTCCCCGCCCGCCTCCAGGCCGCGCCGCCGCCCCGCCCCTTTCCCGTTTCGACCAATCAGGCCGCTGCCCGCAGTTGAAGCCGAACGGCGGCGTCACGCAGGCCTGGCGGGGAAGGGAAGCCGGGGCTCTCGCGGGGACCATGTGGCTGCTGCGCGGGGCCAGCTGCTGGGCGCTGCGCAGGTGGGCGCGTGGCGGGGAAGGGTCTGGCCGCCGGGGGAGGGCGGGGGCGTGTGTGCGCGGGCGGGCTTGGCACGGCTGGACCCCTCGGCGGGGGGGGGTCTCAGTAAGCCCCCCCTCCCCACCCGCGATCTTGGGCGTTGGACAGGCGGGGGTCGAGACGGCCTTTCCCAGTGAACAAAGAAGATTCTTTTGGTGCCAGGAGCTGGGTGGGGGACATATTAAACGGGGGAACTCCCTGCCCCAGGAGGTGGTGATGGCTGCCGCCTTGGAAGGCTTGAAGAGGGGAGTGGACATATTCATGGAGGAGAGAGAGGGCTGTCCTTGGCTACTAGTCAAGATGAATACTGGTCCGGATGCATCCCTATTCTCTCCAGGTTCAGAGGAGCCATACCTATTATAATAGGTGCTATGGAACACAGGCAGGATGGTGCTGCTGCAGTCGTCTTGTTTGTGGGCTTCCTGGAGGCACCTGGTTGGCCACTGTGTGAACAGACTGCTGGACTTGATGGGCCTGGGTCTGATCCAGAAGGGCTTTTCTTATGTGCTTATTAATATTATATATAATTATATTAGGTGCTGTGGAAGACAGGCAGGATGGTGCTGCTGCAGTCATCTTGTTTGTGGCTTCCTGGAGGCCCCTGGTTGGCCGCTGTGTGAACAGACTGCTAGACTTGATGGGCTTTTGGTCTGATCCAGCAGGGCTTTCCTTATGTTCTTTCTTATATTCTTGTGATATTATTTGCATACAGGTGGGGTGGGCTGGGACCAGCTAGAGATGCCAGCCTCTAGGTGGGGCCTGGAGATCCCCCAGAATTGCAGCTCCAAACTACAGAGATCAGTTCCCCTGGAGGAAAGGGTTGCTGTGGAGGGGGTGGTCTCTATGGCATAGTACCCCACTGAGGCCCCTGTCCTCCCCAGGCTCTGTACCCAAACCTCCAGGAGTTTCCCATCCTGGAGCTGGCAACCCTACCCCTCCATCCCTTGACCGCAGCCGGTGGGGACTCGGAAACCCTGGGACCAGCCAATGTTGCAAAGTTCAATTTCTTTTAATACTGTTTAAAATAAACTGCCTGGATAGTTCTTTTTTTTTTTTTTACTTTTTATTTATATCCCGCTTTTCTCCTTGATCAGGGACTCAAAGTGGCTTTCAGCATAGTTTCCCCCTCCTCCTCTTACTCCCCGCAACAACAACCGTGTGAGGGTAGGTTAAGCTGAGAGATTGTGAAGGGCCCTAGGTCACCCAGCTGGCTTCCGTGGTCGAGTGAGCAAGGGATTCGAACCTGCTCATTCCAGGTCCTAGTCCAGGGGTCGGCAAACTCATTAGTCAAAAGAGCCAAATATCAACAGTACAACGATTGAGATTTCTTTTGAGAGCCAAATTTCTTAAACTTAAACTATATAGGTAGGTACACTGTTTAAGACTTAAAATTTTAATTAAAGTTTATTAAGTTAATAATTAAACTATAGGTACACTGAATAAAACTTGATATCATACTTAATAGTGATCTTATTTATTGATAAAAATTAAATTGTAAGTCCCTGCCATTTCCCCCTCCCCGTCCGGAGTCCTCATCTGGAGGCCTGGTCTACCGCCATAAAAGCCTATTGGTAGACCTGGCCTCCGGCTGAGTCCCATTGGGAGGCCAGGTCTACCCATTGGCTTTCTTGGCAGTAGACCTGGCCTCCGGAGGCCCATAGAAGCCAATGGGTAGACCTGGCCTCTGAAGGGGGACTTTCCTCGGAGTCCAGGTCTACCGCCAAGAAAGCCAGTGGGTAGACATGGCCTCCCAATGGGACTCAGCCGGAGGCCAGGTCTACCAAAGGAAGCCCGCCCTGCCCAACAGCTGATAGACGGGGGGGGGGGGGCAGGAACCGCCGAGCCGCCCACCCAGCAATTGCACAGCTAGAGGGGAGGCTTTAGCCTCCCAACCATTGAAGGAAAGGGAAAGGGGGACCCGGCCATTCTCCACGGTGTGTGTGTGTGTGGGGGGAAGACAGCGCGCCCGCTCTGACTCTCAGGCGCACCGGCTCCGCAGCCCGGCTGCCGGTGTGAGCGGGCGCAAGAGCAGGGGCTCCGAACCAAGTTCGGAGAGCCGCACTCAACGAGCCAAAGAGCCGCATGCGGCTCTGGAGCCGCAGTTTTGAGACCCCTGTCCTAGTCCGACACCCTTTCCACGACACCCTTTCCTCTTCACCACACCAATCAGGAATTCCTTGGACTCTGATCTGGAGAACCGGGTTTGATTCCCCACTCCTCCACATAATCAGTGGACTCTAATCTGGTGAACCGGGTTGCTTTCCCCTCTCCTCCACATGAAGCCAGCTGGGGTGACCTTGGGCTAGTCACAGTTCTCTTAGAGCTCTCTCAGCCCCACCTACTTCACAGCGTGTCTGTTGTGGGGAAGGGAAGGCGATTGTAAGCCAGTTTGAGTCTCCCTTAAGTGGTGGAGAAAGTAAAAAACCAACTCTTCTTCTCCTGTGCTTGTTGCAGGTGGTACAGCCAGACTGCCAAGAGGGATACCATCTTTGCTTTGTCTTCTGGCCGAGGGAAGTGTGGCGTGGCTGTGATCCGAACCAGCGGCCCGGCCAGCGGTCCGGCTGTCCGCCGCCTGACGGGGGCAAAGGAGCTGCCTCTCCCTCGATCGGCTGCCTTGCGCCGGATCTATGACCCGGAGTCCTCGGAAATGCTGGACCGGGGTCTCGTCGTGTGGTTCCCAGGTTAGAAAAGCGAAACCTCTGCGCTCTTGTGGTTGGCCTTGGTGGGCTGGGGAAGATGCTCCTTTGGGGAGGGCCGTAGCTCAGAGGCGGAGCATCTGCTTGGCATGCAGAAGGTCCCAGGTTCAAACCCTGGCATCTCCACTGAAATGGACCAGGCAGTAGGTGATATGAAAGACCTCCTCCTGAGACCCTGGACCAAGGGGGGGGGGGTCTGATTCAGCAGAACGCAGCTCCGTGTGTTTGTATGTCCTTCTCCTGTTCCCTCTGGACTGAGGTCAGATAATTCCCCCGACTATCATATTGCTTTTCAGGGCCGGGCAGTTTCACGGGGGAAGACGTTGCTGAATTCCACGTCCACGGTGGGCCGGCCGTGGTGAGCGGAGTCTTGGCAGCTTTGGGTAGGTTTCCTTTTCAATAAATTGGACAGCTCTGACTTTTTTTTAATTGTACAGAAGCCATGGTTAGATTTTTGAACTTGCTGCCACAGAACGTGGTGATGGCCACCGGGCCGGAAGGCTTTAAAAGGGGAGGGGACACATTCATGGAGGACGGGGCTACCAATGGCTACCTGCTGTGATGGATAGCCTCTTTACATTAGCTGCGGGGGAGGCCAGGCGGGAGGATGCTGCTGCGGTCGTCTTGCTCATGGGCTTCCTAGAGGCACCTGGTTGGCCACTGTGTGAACAGACTGCTGGACTTGGTTTGCCTTCGGTCTGATCCAGCGTGGCTCTACTTACTTACCTATGTTCAAATCCTTATCTTCTGCTGACACATGGTATGGAGAGAGTAGACCGGGAGAAGCTTTTCTCCTTCTCTCATAATGCCAGAACGCGGGGTCATCTGCTGAAGCTGGAGGGTGAGAGATTCCAAAAAGATAAAAGGAAGTATTTCTTCACACAAACACATAGTGAAGTGGTGGAACTCCCTGCCCCAGGATGTGGTGATGGCTGCCAATTTGGAAGGCTTTAAATGGAGAGTGGACATGTTCATGGAAGAGAGGGCTATCCATGGCTACTAGTCAAAATGAATACTAGTCATGATGCATCCCTATTCTCTCCAGTACCAGAGGAGCATGCCTATTCTATGAGGTGCTGAGGAACACAGGCAGGATGGTGCTGCTGCAGTCGTCTTGCTTGTGGGCTTCCTAGAGGTACCTGGTTGGCCACTGTGTGAACAGACTGCTGGACTTGATGGGCCTGGGTCTGATCCAGCAGGGCCTTTCTTATGTTCTTAATACTAGTCACGATGCATGCCTATTCGCTCCGTTATCTGAGGAGCATGCCTATTATATTAGGTGCTGTGGAACGCAGGCAGGATAATGCTGCTGCAGTTGTCTTGCTTGTGGGCTTCCTAGAGGCACCTGGAGTGGACATGTTCATGGAGCATAAGGCTATCCAAGGCTACTAGTCAAAATGGATACTAGTCATGGTGCATCCCTATTAACTCCAGGATCAGAGGAGCATGCCTATTATCTGAGGTGCCGTGGAACACAGGCAGGATAAATTCTGCTGCAGTCACCTTGTTTGTGGGGCTTCCTAGAGGCACCTGGTTGGCCACTGTGTGGACAGACTGCTGGACTTGATGGGCCTTGGCCTGATCCAGCAGGGCCTTTTTTATGTTCTTATGTTGTCCTTATGTTCCTCTGAGACTTGTGGGGCTTGAGATACCCCTCTTTCTTGTTTCAGGATCCCTCCCTCAGCTGCGCCTTGCAGACCCTGGAGAGTTTACCAAAAGGGCCTTCCAGAATGGGAAACTCGACCTAACGGAGGCGGAGGGGCTGGGGGACCTGATCCATGCAGAGACAGAAGGCCAGCGCAGGCAGGCCTTGCGCCAGATGGGTGGTGACTTGGGGCGGCTGTACCAGCGCTGGAGCGACGCGCTCACCAAGGCAAGGCGGGCGGGTTGCAGGTGCGGAACGCCCCCAGGATGCCCATGGTCCAGCTCTGACCATTTTTGATGTAGCTTTCACGGCCCCTGTGAATGCAGAGTAGTGGCCTTGCCAATGGAGCCCCCACCCCAAAGTCTCCCCTGCTCTTTTCTTCCCCCGTTCTCCTACGGCTGCCATTTTAAAAAATGTATTTGCTTCATTTATACCCCGCCTTTCTCCCCAGTGGGGAACCAGAGCAGCTTACGCCGTTCTCCATTTTATCCTCACAACATTCCTGCGAGGTAGGTTAGGCTGAGAGAGGGAGAGAGAGTGATTGGTCCAACAAGCTTCCGTGGCGGAGCAGGGATTTGAACCTGGGTCTCCCAGATCCTAGTCCGACACTCGAACCATTACACTACACTGGCTCTTTTTCTCTCCTTTGCACTACTGGAGAGCCAGCATGGTGTAGTGGTTAAGAGCAGTGGACTCTAATCAGGAGAACCGAGTTCAATTCCCCACTCCTCCACATGAGCGGCGGACTAATCTGGATAACCGGGTTCGATTCCCCACTCCTCCACATGAGCGGTGGATTCTAATCTGGTGAACCGGGTTGGTTTCCCTGCTCCTCCACACGAAGCCAGCTGGGGTGACCTTGGGCTAGTCACAGCTCTTTTAGAGCTCTCTCAGCCTCACCGACCTCACAGGGTGTCTGTTGTAGGGAGAGGAAGGGAAGGTGATTGTGAGCTGCTTTGAGACTCCTTAAAGGTAGAGGAAAAACGGGGTATAAAAACCAACTCTTCTACTAGAGTTTTTGTTTTTAAACTTGGTTATAAAAGACATTGTTATAGCAATCTTTCTATTCAGTCTTCTGAATCTCCAGTTCTATTTGTTTTTAATTGCTAACACACTGTGGCAGAGATATTTTAGTTATTTATTCAAAACATTTATGTGCTGCCTTTCCGCCCAAATAAGTTCTCCAATAATAACCCCCTCAATCCCTCCAGTTCTGGAGTGGGAAAATGGCAGCTGCAGAGAGTCCGAGGTAGGGGAAATGGCGCCCATGTGGGTGGGGCGTGCATTAATGCACACCTTCCCAGGGTGTTTCTTTTTATTACGACCTTTTGAAAGAGAGAGGTTGCAGCAGCTGGAGGGAAAGCATGGGAAGGGGACCACGGGGCAGGGGGGGGCTGTGAGTCCTCCAGAAAAACCCACTGCAGTTTGGATCCCAGCTGGAAGGAAACCCCCAGTGGATGCAGCTGATCCAACGAAGATGTACTTTGAGGCAGCCTCTTGCAACACCTCAAACTGCAAGCTGCGCAGACTTCCATGGCCACAACAGGTCTCTCCATCAGGAGAGGGTGTGTACACACACGTGTGTAAGTTTACAGCTTTGGACTAAGATGGTGAAGCCTTGGGTTCAAAGTCAGGCTGTCTCAGTTTTCAGTGGCTTCCATCTTCTATTGGATTCAGTCGGCTACTTTAATTTGGGTCGCAGGGGGTGGGAGCGGCCCAGACTGCCTACCCAACACAACCTACCCTTCTGTGAATCCTTGATGCAAAGAGATTTGTGTGTGTGAAAGAGAGAGAGAAACAGGGTGTCCCAGCTGTATTAACCCTTCCTTCCCTGCAGGCCCTGGCCCATGTCGAAGCATACATTGACTTCAGCGAAGACGACAACATTGAAGAGGGGGTCCTTTCCCAAGGTGAGCCCCCTCCTCTGTTTCTTATTAAGGACATAAGAAAAGCCACACTGGATCAGACCCAGGCCCATCAAGTCCAGCAGTCTGTTCACACAGGGGTCAACCAGGTGCCTCTAGGAAGCCCACAAGCAAGACAACTGCAGCAGCATTATCCTGCCTGTGTTCCACAGCATCTCAGTGCCTTACACTGAATCAGACCCTCGGTCCACCAAAGTCAGTATTGTCTACTCAGACCGGCAGCAGCTCTCCAGGGTCTCAGGCAGGGGTCATATAATAGGCCTGCTCCTCTGAGACTGGAGACAATAGGCATGCATCATGACTAGTATCCATTTTCACTAGTAGCCATGAATAGCCCTCTCCTCCATGTACATGTCCCCTCTTAAAGCCTTCCAAGTTGGCAGCCGTCACCCCATCCCTTTTCCATTCAGCTCAACAAAACCAACTGTTCCATAGAATCTTGGCACTGCAATCTTGACGTTTAGAAAAAGAAAGAAGTTGCTAGCTGTAATGATTTTTGACTTCTGAAATGCTCATTAGTTAATAATTCCATGTTTTGGTAAGTTCATTGTACATTGGTTATATTCCTAAAGTTGGAGTCCTGGAGGTAAGAAAGGGGAAAAGAAAAGAAGCCAGGTGGGGGCTTGCGAGATACGTGCTGACTGGCTGCGGAACGAGAGACTGTTGGGAGAGATTCTTAGAAAGGAGGGCGAGAGAAAGGTTTTGAGAAAAAGTTCTTAGTTTGGTAGCAAAATATACAACCAGTGAGCCTTCCTGTGTGGAATATAGCAGAGTGTTTACAACTCCCTGGATGTGGGACTCATCAAATTGCCCAAAGACAGAATCCT
Source organism: Euleptes europaea (assembly GCF_029931775.1). NCBI lineage: Eukaryota > Metazoa > Chordata > Lepidosauria > Squamata > Sphaerodactylidae > Euleptes > Euleptes europaea. The sequence continues at coordinate 1,433,362 of NC_079313.1, forward strand.
AGTCGGCTGTGTGAATTGGGGTGTCAGGGTGTGTGTGTGTGTGAAAAGTAGAATTCTGACACCTCACCTACTACCTTTAGGCACATCACAGTTGAAATATTTGGCCACGACATTAACTGGAACTTTAGAACGGTACCTGACTGAAAACACCCAGCAGGCTGTACAATAGGGAAAAAAGGAGAAATTAAGCACTCGTTTTATTTAGTTCAAAAGCTTCCATCTAGACATTAGGAAGAACTTTCTAACAGTCAGAGCGGTTCCTCAGTGGAACAGGCTTCCTCGGGAGGTGGTTGAGCTCTCCTTCCCTGGAGGTTTTGAAGCAGAGGCTAGATGGCCATCTGTCAGCAATGCTGATTCTATGTCCTTAGGCAGATGATGAGAGGGAGGGCACCTTGGCCATGTTCTGGGCATGGAGTAGGGGTCACTGGGGTGTGTGGGGGGGAGGTAGTTGTGAATTTCCTGCATTGTGCAGAGGGTTGGACTAGATAACAATACTGGGAAACAAGGAATAGATAAAACACTCTATTGATTTATTGATTAAGAGGGTTAGAGAGAGAGTTGGGGAGGGGCCGTGGCTGAGTGGTAGAGCGTCTGCTTGGCATACAGAAGGTCCCAGGTTCAGTCCCCAGCATCTCCAGCTAAAGCACTGGTTCCCAACCGGGGGTCCGTGGACCCCCAGGGGTCCGCGAGAACTAAATTAAGGTCCACGAAACAAAGTTATAAACCCATAATAAATTAATATTTTCAATTAAAAGTTCTCTATTATAAAAATATATATTCAAATATTTTTCTAAGTTTAATGTTTAACTAACAGTTATGATTAAAGTTTATTTTCAAATTCTCAGAATTTTTATTTTAAACCTTGGGGTCCCTGCACCGAACCAAAAAGTCCTAGTGGTCCCTGGTCAAAAACAGGTTGGGAAGCACTGAGCTAAAGGGACTAGGCAACTATGTGATATAAGAGACCTTTGCCTGAGACCTTGGAGAGCCACTACTGGCCTCAGAAGACAATACTGATTTTGACGGAACAAGGGTCTGATTCAGTAGAAAGCTTCATTTGTTCGTGTGTATTTGGGAGGGGCTGTGGCTCAGTGGTAGAGCATCTGCTTGGCATGCAGAAGGTGCCAGGTTCAATCCCCGGCATCTCCAGTTAAAGGGACCAGGCAAGTAGGTGATGTGAAAGACCTCTGCCTGAGACCCCGGGGAGCTGCTGCTGGTCTGAGCAGACAATACTGACTTTGATGGACCAGGTTGGGGGGGGTTGATTCAGTGTAAGGCAGCTTCATGTGTTCGTGGGGAGGCGGAGGCTATCTAGTGGCAGCGGAAACCCCATTTTCAGAGGAAAGCGAGATCTCCCTTTCCAAGCCCTCCAGAGTCAAAAGCGCAACACTCGGCCTTGTGGCTGTGGAGGAAAAATAGGGGAGCCAAAATTCCTCAGCGGAGTCTTCTCCTCTTTTCTTGTAGTGGAGGCCACGGTGGAGATTTTGGAAAGAGAGCTGAGGGCGCACCTGCAAGACAGCCGGCGTGGGGAGAGGCTGAGGGACGGTGTCCACGTCGCAATAGCCGGGCCGACCAATGCCGGGAAGAGCAGCCTTCTCAACCACTTGTGTGAGTGGGGCGCCGTGTCTCCCAAAGCTCGGTCTGGGTTGCGGGACGCGGCCAGTGTGGCATGACTTCCCTGCTAGCTGATGCTGTGGGTTCCCACCTCCAACATTTTGCACCGTCTTATGGGGCAGTTTTCTCTCCAGCACCTGGATGTTGGCAGCGTTAGGACGTCTCCGTCAGCTGCGGCCAGAAGGTTTGTTTTGCTCGCTGTTACCTTGGCGTGCTCTCCTGGATGGACACAGGGTGGCAGCACAAGGCTGTCGATGCTTCGGCGAAGAAGAAGAAGACGAAGAAGAGAGTTGGTTTTTCTATGCCGACTTTCTCTACCACTTAAGGAAGGATCAAACCGGCTTACAATCCCCTTCCCCTCCCCGCAACAGGCACCTTGTGAGGGAGGTGGGGCTGAGAGAGTGTGACCAGCCCAAGGTCACCCAGCTGGCTTCGTGTGGAGGAGTGCGGAAACCAACCCGGTTCTCCAGATCAGACTCCACCGCTCATAACCACTACACCACGCTGAGGGCTGTTAGCTTCTAGGCTGCTCGAACAGCAGCATTATTAGGAGTCCAGAGGAGGGCAACAAAGGCAGTGAGGGGTCTGGAGACCAAGTCCTACGAGGAAAGGTTCAAGGAGCTGGGTATGTTTAGCCTGAAGAGAAGACTGAGAGGGGATACGATAACCATCTTCAAGTACTTGAAGGGCTGTCACGTAGAGGAGGGTGCCGAGTTGTTTTCTGTTGCTCAAGAAGGTCGGACCAGAACCAACAGGTTGAAATTAAATCAAAAGAGTTTCCGACTAGACATTAGGAAGAATTTTCTAACAGTCAGAGCGGTTCCTCAGTGGAACAGGCTTCCTCGGGAGGTGGTGGGCTCTCCTTCCCTAGAGGTTTTTGAGCAGAGGCTAGATGGCCATCTGTCAGCAATGCTGATTCTATGACCATAGGCAGATGATGAGAGGGGAGGGCATCTTGGCCATCTTCTGTGCATGGAGTAGGGGTCATTGGGGGTGTAGGGCAGAGGTAGTTGTGAATTTCCTGCATTGTGCAGGGGGTTGGACTAGATGACCCTGTGGTCCCTGCTCAGGCTGGAAGTTGTTCTCCAGCAGAGAGAGGGCTTTCCCAACCTGGAGATGTCTCAGGTTGAGCCCCAGCTGGGGAAAATTTGGGTGGCCGGGGTACGGCCCTGTTGGCTCTCTTCCTTAGAATCTCCCAGCCTTCCCCTCCTGCTTGTGGGAGAGAGTTAAGCCTGGGGGCTAGATGGTACTGGAAGGGGGTGGAATGTAAATGGGGGGGTCCATTTCTGCCCCTGCAAGCCAGCGATTTATGGGTTGCTTCTCCCTGGCATGCCTGGTTCATCTTGGGTTTGTTTACTGGGGTAATTAATTAGCGGTAGTAGAATTTATTTGTATGTGGTCATAGGCCTTCACAAAACATCATCCACAGAGTAGCACAATGTTAAAAAAGGGACATGTACAAGATATGAACCACCAAAAACAACATCATTTGTGGGATTAAGCTAACTACCTTAGCTCTTATTTTTCTTGCTGCCAGAGCAAACAATGATGTTCTATGAGAAATAGACTCATTGGTGTCAGACAGCAAGAATATGATTTTCTCCTTTTTTGAGTGGAGGTCTATACCCGCTAGTAGCCCATCAAGACACTTAATCTTGGGCTGTGCGTAGAGTGGACAATGAAATAAATAATGGGGTAAATCCTCCTGCCCACGGGTATTGCAGATACCCTAGCGTTGATCCTTGGGGATTTGTTTGTACCGCCCGACTAAAACGGCCGTTGGCATAGTTTCAAAGCGCAGAGCAGAAAACACTGCTCTGAGGTTATAATTTGAAATCTTAGTTAGATTTCGGGCTCTAAGGTGGTTGCTTTTAAATAATTTAAGCCATGGTGCAGACTGTGCTTTCTGAATTGATGCTCTGTCAGGCAGGGCATCGCACCTAAAGACCCTGTCTCTTTGTTGCGTGTTGGCTGCTGAAGGTCTTAGAAGGTCATTGGGGATGGAGTACTGGGTTAGTAATTTGTTTATAAAGCCTGATCACGCGGGGGGGGGGGTAATTAATTAAGAAAAACTATCTGGCCCTTCTCCTCCCCTGCTTTTTTCCTGAAATGAAAAAGGAGTCTTCCAGCCCTTCACAAACGTACTGAAGGGAATCTGCCACTCCTGACATTTCCTGTTTTGTTTTTGAAATATTCCCCAGGGGGAGGGAATATTTCTCTGGAAGCAAGATTGGAAATTTGGGGGAGCAGTGAGAAAAATGGTTTGGAACAATTTTTCTTTTGGAATTAGGGAACTGCTTTTTAAGACAAGGGTTTAGTCACAGCGAAAGTGTGAAATGAAGATTGTTTTATGTAATAATCTATGGTTTTAGAGAATGACCATTCCTTTGAAAAGATGCTGTCTTTGTCTACACAGTAGACAAAGATGTCTGTTGTTCAAGTGTTACTAATTTTGTCCACAATCAGTATGCCATAACATCTGACAATAATACACTATTGAGAGTTCACGACAGAAAACATAACTAGATATCGATTTAGTTCTACTATGATTGTATGACTGTTCCTGTCTAAATCATACATTTTCTTTTGCTTACTACAAAGACACTGTTTTCTATGTTGAAGTTCTGTTTTTTTCCTACCAAAAACGAAGCTAAACGTGCTAAGGTAGCATAGAACGCAGTAGCTTGCAATTCTCTCTGTCTAAATATTAGGTATATTTGCAATTTGGCGTGTGGGAAGTTATGGCATTTACACTTGAAAACATAATAAGTATGCCAAATATAACCTGATAAGGATGACATGTATTTACATTTTCCCAATACTTCTCCCTTGGCTTCAAAATTTCTGGAAATGGGCTATGGTGTAGGGGTTAAGAGTGGTGGTTTGGAGTGGTGGAGTCTGATCTGGAGAACCAGGTTCGATTCCCCACTCCTCCGCATGAGCGGCGGAGGCTAATCTGGTGAACTGGGTTGGTTTCCCCACTCCTATCCATGAAGCCAGCTGGGTGACCTTGGACTAGTCACAATCTCTCAGCCCCACCTACCTCACAGGGTGTCTGGTGGGGAGGGAAAGGGAAGGTGATTGTGAGCTGGTTTGATTCTTCCTTAAGTGGTGGAGAAAGTCGCCATATAAATACCAACTCTTCTTCTTGGCAGGGTATCTTTGCCACTGTCTCTCACCCATCTGGTACAGTCTTCCTGACTACGCCCTCTTCTTCTAGGTCAGAAGCCAGCGGCCATTGTCTCCCCAGTGGCAGGGACCACCCGGGATGTGGTGGAAGCAGCGCTGAACATCGGGGGGTTCCCGGTGGTGCTGAGCGACACGGCGGGGATGCGGGACACAGATGATGCCCTTGAGAAGGAGGGCGTGAGTCGAGCTCGTGAGAGGTGAAAGGAATGGAGCAACATCGGGGGGTTTATTCTCTCTCGCTCCTCTTTCCCAGTGTATTTTTAATTCCTCCTCTTCTCCCCTGCACTTGGTATTTCTCTGTATGGGTAGCTTTGTCACCTGTGGCAGCCATTTTGTGGTGGCACCCACCACCCTGTGTGAGAAGGTGCCCAGAGGCTCAAAAAGGTTGGGGACCCCTCCTGTAGGTGGTGACCAGCATGGTGTAGTGGTTAAGAGCGGTGGTTTGGAGCGGCAGAGTCTGATCTGGAGAACTGGATTTGTTTCCCCACTCCTACACATGAAGCTTGCTGGGTGACCTTGGGCTAGTCACAGCTCTGTTAGAGCTCTCTCCGCCTCACCTACCTCACAGGGTGTCTGTTGTGGGGAGGGGAAGGTGATTGTCAGCCGGTTTGATTCTCCCCTAAGTGGTAGAGAAGGTCGGCATATAAAAACCAGCTCTTCTTCATCTTGTGAGCTCTGGAAATGAGCAGTGGGCAGAATCCCACCTCTGTTGGGACTCGGGCTGGTGATGGCAGTGCCCTGACCTTTCTCTCTGCTCCTCCGCAGGGTACGTAGCGCGGACCTCATCCTGGCCGTGCTGGATGCGGCAGAGGTGGCCCAGCAGCCCAGCCGACTGGCGGACACCCTGCGGGACATCTTGCCTCCTGCCCAGCCAGCTGAGGCCCGGCCAAGTCTGCTGGTGCTGAACAAATCCGACCTGCTTGGAGGGCAGGACCAAGCTGAGCTCCTGGGGGCCTGCGGCCGGCTGGGGCTCCCTCCCGCTTGCCTGATGTCCTGCAAAACTGGAGAAGGGCTCCCCGCTTTCTTGGGCACCTTCAAGGAGCAGCTCAGCCACATGTGAGAATGGCGAGGAAAATGGGGGTGGCCGGGAGCTGGCACTCAAAACCTGTGTGGTTTATTTTATTTCTGTTTTATCATAGAATCATAGAGTTGAAAGGGACCACCAGGGTCATCTAGTCCAACCCCCTGCACAATGCAGGAAATTCACAACTACCTCACCCCCAGTAACCCCCTACTCCATGCCCAAGACGCCCTCCCTCTCATCATCTACCTAAGGTCATAGAATCAGCATTGCTGACAGATGGCCATCTAACCTCTGCTTAAACACCTCCAAAACATTCATATCCAGCCTTTCCTTGTGGTTCAAGGCGGCTTAAAAAAATATCAGACCCCCAAATCCCAAGCCACCCTTTGAAAGATGCCCGCCATTCGAACTCCCTCCAAACCCCTGGCAAAGATGCAGGCCTTGTACGGCCTCCGGAAGATCTCCAGGAAGCCCCCCCCCCCACACACACACACCTCTTCTGGGGGCCCCTTCCGCAGAGCCGAAACCATGATGGGCAAAGGCCTGGGCTCTGGTCGATGCCAGATGGGCCACCCTAAGTGTTAAAGGGAAAAAAGGTAAAGGTAGTCCCCTGTGCAAGCACCGGGTCATTCCTGACCCATGGGGTGGCGTCACATCCTGACGTTTTCTAGGCAGACTGTGATTATGGGGTGGTTTGCCAGTGTCTTCCCATCTTCCCTTTACCCCCAGCAAGCTGGGTACTCGTTTTACCAACCCTGGAAGGATGGAAAGCTGAGTCGACCTTGAGCCGGCTACCTGAAACTGACTCCCATAGGGATCTAACTCGGTCGTGAGCAGAGCTCTTGACTGCAGGACTGCAGCTGACCCCTCTGTGCCACGGGGCTCTCTACCCTAAGTGGTGGGGGAGCCAAATTCTCATTTTGTGTCGTCTCCATTTCACAGTCTTGCCCACGCAGAAGTGAGCGGTTGGGCGGTCTCTATCACCCAGCGGCTCTACAAGGTGGTTCCCTCCACCCTGGACCTTTGTAACAGGAGATGCCGAGGACTCAACTGGGACTTTCCACAGGATCAGAACTGTGGCCTTTCTTATGGGGATGGGGAGTACATTTCCTGTTTATCAACAATCCCTCATAACAATTTCATGGCAATTCTAGTGTGGTGTAGTGGTTAAGAGTGGTGGTTTGGAGCGGTGGACTCTGATCTGGAGAACCAGGTTTGATTCCCCACTCCACATGAGCGGTGGAGGCTGATCTGGTGAACTGGGTTTGTTTCCCCACTCCTACACATGAAGCTAGCTGGGTGACCTTGGGCTAGTCACACTCTCTAAGCCCCACCTACCTCACAGGGTGTCTGTTGTGGGGAGGGAAAGGAAAGGTGATTGTGAGCCGGTTTGCTCCTTCCTTAGAATCATAGAATCATAGAGTTGGAAGGGACCACCAGGGTCATCTAGTCCAACCCCCTGCACAATGCAGGAAACTCACAGCTACCTCCCCAACAAACACCCAGTGACCCCTGCTCCATGCTCAGAAGATGGACAAGATGCCCTCCCTCTCATGATCTGCCTAAGGTCATAGAATCAGCATCGCTGACAGATGGCCATCTAGCCTCTGCTTCAAAACTTCCAGGGAAGGAGAGCTCACCACCTCCCGAGGAAGCCTGTTCCACTGAGGAACCGCTCTGACTGTTAGAAAATCCTGTGGGAGAGAAAGTCAGCATATAAAAACCAACTCTTCTTCTCATCTTGCCTCCGCACAGACTTACCCCGTGGGTTTCACCTAACCAGTACAACTCTCTCTTCTTCCCCTCCAGGTGCGGGGACCCCCTCCTGGGTTCCCCCAGCCCCACGCAGGCGCGTCACCGGCTCAGCCTAACCAAGTGCCTGGAGGCCCTGAGCCATTTCCGCCGACACCGGGACCTGGACTTGGCCCTGGCAGCCGAGGACCTACGCCGGGCACGCCGACTCCTCGGGCAGCTGACTGGGCAGGTGGGGGCTGAGGAGATCCTCGCTCTCATCTTCAAGGACTTCTGCATTGGGAAGTGAGAGAGACGGGCGGCCAGTGGGCAGCGGTTCTTCAGGCCATGGGCGTGGGCCCTTCTTCCAAGTGGCAGGCAGTTCCAAAGGCTCGGCAGGGAAGGACATCTGCAGGAGCTGAGGAAGAAGCAAATGAGGAATCTGGTTTTGTTTTAAGAATGGGGCAGTGGGTGAGTTGTATTCGGCAGAAGGAATGACGGACTCTTGGGCTTCTTGGAGATGTTCATCCTTGCAAACCTCACCCAGAGTACTGTCTTCAGTTCTGGGCACCGCAATTTAAGAAAGATGTAGACAGGCTGGAACGTCTCCAGAGGAGGGCAACAAAGATGGTGAGGGGTCTGGAGACCAAGTCCCAGGAGAAAAGGTTGAAAGAGCTGGGTATGTTTAGCCCGAAGAGGAGAAGACTGAGAGGGGTGATATGATTGACCACCTTCAAGTACTTGAAGGGCTGTCATCTAGAGGATGGTGCTGAGTTGTTTGCTGTTGCCCCAGAAGGTTGGACCAGAACGAACGGGTTGAAATTAAATCAGAAGAGTTTCCATCTAGACCTTAGGAAGAATTTTCTGACAGAGCGGTTCCTCAGTGGAACAGGCTTCCTGGGGAGGTGGTGGGCTCTCCTTCCCTGGAGGTTTTGAAGCAGAGGCTAGATGGCCATCTGTCAGCAACTCTGATTCTATGACCTTAGGCAGATGATGAGAGGCGGGGCATCTTGGCCATCTTCTGGGTGTGGAGTAGGAGTCCCCAGGGGGTGTGTGTGTATGTGGGGGGAAAGTAGTTGTGAATTTCCTGCCTTGTGCAGGGGGTTGGACTAGATGACCCTGGTGGTCCCTTCCAGCTCTATGATTCTATGACTCCCTGCCCATCACACAAGTTTTCCGAAGCACATTCAAGATGCTGACTGCCCAGGTTCCCTGTTGCGGGCTTTTTGGTTTAGCGTAAAAGAGAACGGGGCAATGTGGTGTTCAGCTGCCTGCTTGTAGGCTCAGGACCCCATACCTAGAGGGAAGGCCTGTGCATAATGCTTTGTTAACGTCTGGAATGCCAGGCCTCAGGAGATGGGAGGTGGTCACAAGGCTAGATGCTTCTTCTTTTTTTTTTTTAAAGGGAGGTGTACATATCATGGCAGGCAAGCCTGCAGTAGCCCAATGGAGAGTCCACGTTGAGAAGCAGTCTACCTCTAAACCACAGCTGTTGGGAAGTGGAGGTCAGTGGAGAGTCCATGCTGAGAAGCAGTCTACCTCTAAACAACAGTTGTTGGGAAGCGGAGGGCTTTAGTCTCGGTGCTTTGCTTCTGGGCTTCTTGGAGATGTTCACGCTTGCAAACATGATAGATCTTGCCCTCCACGAAACCCTTCTGAAAAGCCCTCTAACCTTGTGGCCCGCAGTTCCACAAACAGCACGCTGTCTACTGCTGCAGAGATTGGACACATGTTTCTGGTCTGTCAGGTGAGGGGGGCTTGAGGGGGCACAGTCTGGGCTGTCCTATGCAGTTTGTCTGCTCCCCACCCCCACCCTGGGGACTCCCATGTTGCTGGTTGAGAAGGTGGGAGCTGCCTTTGAAAATCTCTTGTCGTGCCTGTCCGAACGCAAGGAAAACAAGAGTGTTTCCTCTGCAGGCGCTGAGAAGGAGCTGAAGACAGGAACTTGAGGGGGGGATGCTTCCTCTTTGCAGGCGTCTCCCAGCCCATCCATCAATGGGAAGCAGACGTTTCCTTGGGAGAGAGAGGCAAGTGCACCCCCCCCCCACATTTCCCTCCCCCCTGTTAATGAGAACAGACCAGGAAGACGGGGCCTGGAAGGGACCCAGCCCTGGGTCGTGGGTAGCGTGTCAGTCTAGGATGGAGAAGGGGGGGCATCTTGGGTTCAAGTTAGGGCTGCCAACTGTGGCTTAGGAAATTCCTGGATGTTTGGGAGCAGTGCCTTTCTCCTCGACTCTGTGGTATACCATAGAGTCCACCCTGTGAAGCTGCCATTTCCTCCAGGGGCCCTGATTGCTGTAGCTGGGAGAGCACATGTAATTCCAGAACTCACCTGAAGCATCTGAACAGCTGACACTGCCTTGTACTGAATTAAACCCTTGGTCCATCAAAGTCAGTATTGTCTACTCAGACCGGCAGCGACTCTCCAGGGTCTCCGGCGGAGGTCTTTCACATCACCTACTTGCCTGGTTCCTTTAACTGGAGATGCCAGGGATTGAACCTGGGACCTTCTGCTTGCCAAGCAGAGGCTCAACCACTGAGCTATGGCCCTTCCACAGAACACATGAAGCTGCCTTACACTGATCAGACCCCCCTCGGTCCATCAAAGTCAGTATTGTCTACTCAGGTAACCCTAGTTCAAGGACCATGGTCACTTGTTCATCCAATGAGAGCGCAGAATCTAACCAAACACCGAGGCTATTTACGGAGTCAGCGGTTGTCAGGTGGGTGCCATCGTGCCTCGGGAGGGGCCCCCCAGGTACTGTAGCATCTCGGTCTTTCCCAGCCACGGGACCTCCGTCTTGGGTGGATTCCACTTCCGTCAGCTCCCCCTTAGCCACGGGACTCCTGCATCCTGAGACAGTGCCGAGAGCCCTGGCCGCCAGCTGTTTATCCAGCAGGAAGAAGAGCTGAGCGTCATTGGCATATTGTTGGCACCGAACACCTAACCTCTTGACGATCTCAGCAAGGGGGGTGCATCGATATGTTAAAGAACATCGGAGAGAGGACCAAACCCTGTGGGACCCCACAATTCAGGGCTTCTTGGGAAGACCTCTCCTCCCCGATAGCAACCCTCTGAGAGCGTCCCTGGAGGAACGGGGAGAACCAACGAAGGGCCGTGCCCCTCAACCCCAGGGAGGCAAGGACCAAATGATCAACTGTGTCAAAGGCCATCTGTTTATTTATTTTATTTTATTCGATTTATACCCTGCCCTTTCCCAACCAAGTCGGGACTCAGGGCAGCTTCCAGCAGTTCGAATATATAATACAATACAATGTAGTTAAAACTTGAGATAAAATAATTACCCAAAATTCTAAATTATGCTTCAAATGACTATCCAACCGGGGAAGCTGCTGATCAGAAGTTCTCACACATTCCAAAAATGAAAGGAACTCTTCACCATGCTGGTCAAGCAATAGTTCCAGAATTATGTCTCTGTACCCATTTGTGTATAGGAGATTTCATATTGATCTGCTTGAAAAGACATGGAGGATATTTGAGACGGGAAAGTCAAGGATTGGCCATTCACTGAAACTAAGAACCTAGTATCTTCCTTGCAAAGCAGAAGCAGCTTTCCAATGCTGGTACCTAACTAGAAAAAGAAAAGTTGGTTTTTATATGCCAACTTTCTCTGCCACTTAAGGGAGACTCAAACCGGCTTACAGTCACCGTCCCTTCTCCTCCCCACAACAGACACCCTGGAGGTAGGTGGGACTGAGAAAGCGTGACTAGCTCAAGGTCACCCAGCTGGCTTCATGGGTAGGAGTGGGGAAATCAAATCCAGTGCACCAGATTAGCCTCCGCCGCTCATGTGGAGGAGTGGGGAATCGAACCCGGTTCTCCAGATCAGAGTTCGCCGCTCCAAACCACCGCTCTTAACCACTACACCACGCTCTTACTATGATGGGCTATATTTACTTTCTGCCACAAGTCAGTGGAAGCCTCTGTTTAAGCCCTCTCCCTGTCTCCAGATCACAGATCTGGGGTTGGGTAGAGGTGGTTTTATTTATTTAACTTCAATTATGCCACACTTTCCTCCTCAGTGGGAACCCAAAGCGGCTTACATTACTCTCTCCCTCCGTTTTATCCTGACAACAACGCTGCGAGGTAGGTTAGGCGGATTGCGCAGGCCAAGGTCCCCCAGCAACCTTCCATGGCAGAGTGGGAATTTGATCCTGGGTCTCCCAGATTCCAGCCTGACAGTCTAATCACTACCCGGGTCGTAGTGAGGGATGGGCGCTCGGCTTATGGGCATCCACTCAATGAATAGACGAGCGGAGGTCCAGATTCTCGAGGGCCTGGATTTAAGCAGGACCCTCGTGCTCTCGAAGGCAGTGACCCTATGCTGAAACCCGATAAACCCAATCGTGGCTCTTTGGAAAGGTTTGCTGTGTTTTACCGAAACCCTCTGACTTGGCACCGGAGGAGAGGGGCTGTCTCTGGCTTTCCCAGTTGCCAGTTCAGGAAAACAAGCTTGTAAAAATGATTTACAGTGACAGGAGGAAATCTGCCAGCACTGAGAATACCCCCCTTTTTAAAAAAAACAAACTGCCTTTTGTCCCATTAAATACATCCTGGCCTTGGGGGGGGGGTTGTTTGTTCTGTAAGCCCTTGGCCCAATCTGAACCAGAAATCACATCAGAGACAGTCAGGCAGAGTCAAGAGGGGCAGGTCTGGAAATATGACAAATTAGTCGTTTTTAAGGAGGGGGGGCACACCGGAGAATATATCGAAAATGTGAAAGCAAGAATTCAGAAGCAAAAATAAAGTCATATAATAGAATCATAGAGTTGGAAGGGACCCCCAGGGTCATCTAGTCCAACCCCCTGCACAATGCAGGAAATTCACAACTACCTCCACACACACACACACACACAGACACAGACACAGAGTGACCCCCTACTCCAGGGGTCGGCAAACTCATTGGTCGAAAGAGCCAAATATCAACAGTACAACGATTGAGACTTCTTTTGAGAGCCAAATTTCTTAAACTATATCGGTAGGTACACTGTTTATTAACTTGATAAATTTTAATTAAAGTTTTAAGTCTTAATTAAACTATAGGTACACTGAATAAAACTTGATATCATACTTAATAGTGATCTTATTTATTGATAAAAATTAAATTGTACGTCCCTTCCATTTCCCCCTCCCCGTCTGGAGGCCTCGTCTGGAGGCCTGGTCTACCGCCATAAAAGCCTATTGGTGGACCTGGCCTCCCGCTGAGTCCCATTGGGAGGCCAGGTCTACCCATTGGCTTTCTTGGCAGTAGACCTGGCCTCCGGAGGCCCATAGAAGCCAATGGGTAGACCTGGCCTCTGAAGGGGGACTTTTCCCCTCCTCGGAGTCCAGGTCTACCGCCAAGAAAGCCAGTGGGTAGACATGGCCTCCCAATGGGACTCAGCCGGAGGCCAGGTCTACCAAAGGAAGCCCGCCCCGCCCAACAGCTGATAGGCGGCGGGGGGGCAGGAACCGCTGAGCCACCAGCCCAGCAATCGCGTGGCTAGAGGGGAGGGCAGGCTTTAGCCTCCCAACCATTGAGGGCAAGGGAAAGGGGGACCCAGCCATTCTCCACGGCGTGGGGGGGGGAGAGACAGCCCGCTCGCCCACTCTCTCTTAGGCGCGCCGGCTCCACAGCCCGGCTGCCAGCGCGAGCGGCCGCAAGAGCAGGGGCTCCGAACCAAGTTCGGAGAGCCGCACTCAACAGGCCAAAGAGCCACATGTGGCTCTGGAGCCGCAGTTTTGAGACCCCGCCCTACTCCATGCCCAGAAGATGGCCAAGGTGCCCTCCTTTCTCATCATCTGCCTAAGGTCATAGACTCAGCATTGCTGACAGATGGCCACCTAGCCTCTGCTTGAAAACCTCCAGGAAAGGAGAGCTCACCACCTCCTGAGGAAGCCTCGTTCCACCGAGGAACCGCTCTGTTAGAAACTGCTCTAACTCTCCTTAAACTCACTCACAAGGGTCATGGATGACTTTGACGTTTGCAAGATGAGGATGCCAAATCTTTGCCAACACCGAATAGTTCATGACACACTTTGTGCTTGGGGGGCGGGGAGAGTTCCGTTTTGGAATGATTAAGAACATCTGAATTGCGGCGGCTGGATCCGCCAAAAAGTCCGTCCGGCATCCTGTTTGCCGCAGGGGACAGCCAGATGGTTTTGGGCAAGCCCGCCCCAGCGGGACAGGAAAGCCCTCCCTGACGTCTGTTTGCATAGCCAGAGATAGACTGCGTGTGAACGTGGAGGCGTTGAGGGAACTCCCAGATGGGGCCAGGCTGGGCATTTGCTGGGAGTCCCTTTGCTTCCACTGTCACTCTCCCCACACCCCACGGAGCACTCCAGAGAATCGGTTTCCGCAAAATCCCGTTTGTACACCCCCATCTCTTCCAGGCCCTAACCTGGATGGCCCCGGCAAGTCAGATCTTGGAAGCTAAGCAGGGTCGGACCTGGTTAGTACTTGGATGGGAGACCACCAAGGAAGCCCAGGGTGGCTAGGCAGAGGCGGACAATGGCAAACCCCCTCTGTTCCTCTCGTGCCTCGAAAACCCCATAAGGGGGTTGCCATAAATCAGCTGCGACTGGACAGTACTTTCCATCACCCCTGTGGTGTGCGAGGAAGTCAAAGGATACTGTTACCCCTGCGTCATGGTTGCAAGAGGGGACATTTTTTTTGAAATGGAGGGGGATGTTGCTTATCTGTTCGTAACATCAGGTCCCCTTATAAAGTAGGAACAATGCGAGTCACCTTCCTGGGCAGCCTGTTCTTCTGCCAGGACCGAGTAGTCACACACGGCTTGACCTTCTCACGTGAGTTTAAAAGGCGGCGGTGGGGGGGACGTATTCCTTTGTGACTATTACCAGCTGCCAGGCTCTCCAAGGCTGAATGGCAGAGGATTTCTTTTTTCCATTAGGGTCTCCAATTGTGCAACCCGAACGAGCCCACAAATTTTCACTTAGTTTATCTTTATTTATTTATTTCGATTTACTACCCCGCTCTCCCCGGTCAAAACTGGGCTCAGAGCGGCTTACAAGGGAATAACATCCCACTTAGTCAATAAAACCATTAAAGCAACATTTAAAATAGCCCTATAAAATTATGTGAACCAAATATCCTAAAATTACTTAACTTTAATATTTGTTTAAAGACAAACTTGAGCCGGATTCAGCCTCCTGAGAGTAGATGAAAAGAGAAGGAAAGATTGCTGTCTTCTGAGGACTAGCACCCCCTCCATGGTGCTATTTAAGTTTTTAAGCTGGAAAAAGAGAGATTTTAGACCAGGGGTGTCAAACATACGGCCCGCAGGCAGGATCCGGCTCCTTGAGACCACTGATCTAGCCTGCAAGGCAGCCCCCCGCCCCCCACTCTTGATCTGGGCTGGCGAGGCATGGCCCAGCCAAGTGACATTCATGTCACATCCGGCCCTCGTGAGTTCGACACCCCTGTTTTAGACTTTTTCCCGTGGTTACTTTTGTAATGTGGGGAGAGGGGCAGAAAGCAGCGCTTGTGAATAATAACCACAAATTAAGACCAGTCATGATGCATACCTATTTTCTCTGGGATCAGAATCATGCCTATTCTCTTCAGGATACTAGTCATGATGCATACCTCTTCTCTCCAGGATCAGAGGAGCATGCCTATTCTATTATGTGCTTTGGAACATAGGCAGGATGCTGCTGCTGCCGTCATCTTGCTTGTGGGCTTCCTGGAGGCGCTTGGCTGGCCGCTGTGTGAACAGATTGCTGGAACTGATGGACCTGGGTCTGATCCAGCAGGGCTTTTCTTATGTTATGATGGTTGCCAACTTGGAAGGCTGTAAGAGGGGAGTGGACATGTTCATGGGGGAGAGGGATATCCATGGCTACTAGTCAAAACGGATAGTAATGATGCATACCTGTTCTCTCCAGGATCATGATGCATACCTGTTCTCTCCAGGACCATGCCTATTATATGAGGTGCTGTGGAACACAGGCAGGATGGTGCTGCTGCAGTCATCTTACTTGCGGTCTTAAAGACACCTGGTTGTGTGAACAGACTGTTGGACTTGATGGGCCTGGGTCTGATCCAGCAGGGCTTTCCTTATGTTCTTATGAAACACAAAGAGGGGTTTTGGAGGGCCGCCGTGTTGGCCTGCGGCAGACCTGCTCGATTCGAGTCCAGAAGCACCGTAGAGACCAATAATATTTTCAGGTTATGAGCTTTTGAGAGTCAAAATTCCCGAGAGCTTTGACTTTCCAAAGCCTGCACCCCTAAAATCTTGCTGATCTCTAAGGCGCTTCTGGACTCGAATCTAACGAAGAGGGGTGTTCTCCCAGGCTCGCACTGTTTGTGGTGGTAGGAAAGGGCAAGAGTCCAATAGCACCTTAAAGACTAACAAAAATATTTTCTGGTAGGGTATGAGCTTTCGTGAGCCACAGCTCACTTCTTCAGATACTGTGGCTCACAAGAGCTCCTACCCTACCAGAAAATATTTTTGTTAGTCTTTAAGGTGCTGTTGGACTCTTGCCCTTTTCTACTACTGCAGACAGACTAACACGGCTACCCACTGTGAACTGTTTGTGGTGGCGAGGCCTAATCCGTTCATGTCACTGAGCACCCTCTTGTTGAACAGCTCGGGAAGCCGGTGCAGGCAATTGGAGAAGGCTGGTGTGGCTCAGGTGTGCACGAACCTGGGCGCAAGGGCGTGGGTCTCTCATTGTCTCTGGAGAGGAGGTTTTTGTGCTCTTGGTTCGGCTTGGTGTCACCAGCAAGTTCCCCTTTGGGCCGGGCTACAGGTGGCTTCTCAAGGAGGTCTGGTTGTCCCAGAAGGGTTGCCAGCCTGGCAGGGCATTGTCTTGTGGGCCAGGGGCCAGAATGGCAAGGGGGCAAAGCCAGCCCTCCCGCTTTTGAGCTGCTGTTCAAATGTACTTTAACTGCAGCCTTGAACGTTTTTTAGGTGGTGGATTTTATTGCGTTTCTATTTTTTCCATTGACATTTGTTCTTCTGGTGTGCATTTATACGTTGAGCACTTACGCACTGAATCTTGAGCACTAAATCCCCAGTGCTCCCCACCATCCAAAGGGAAGGAACCCCCACCATGACTGTTCCTGGAATTTTTCGGCATGCAAAGGAAGGAAGGAGCACATAAAACCAGGCGTCCGAAGAGTAAAGCCGCCAGACTCCAGGTAGGGACTCGTGATCTCAAAGAATTACACATTATCCGGACCGCAAACATCATTTCCCCTGGAGGAAAAGGCTGCCTTGGAGGGTGGACGCTATGGCATTATACCTCGCTGAAGCCTCCCCCCCCATTCCCAAACCCCGCCCTTCCCAGGTTCCAACCCCAAATCTCCAGGAATTTTCCCACCCGGAGTTGGCAATCCTACTTCTGAGGCATCTGGGATTTTTCCTCTGTGTCCCTCTCCAAGCTTTTGCCCAACAACCTTCAAGGGTGTTTGTTTAGAGCCATCCTGAAAGCTGGGGGAAAGCCTGTCTGGGTTCCTCCTCATGAGTAATCCCACTTGCAAAGTGTTTCAGATTGCAAACCCCAATGCCCAATCAAGAGCGGCTCCAGGCCATGTTTTCATAGAGCATTTATTGGTCGTGGGTTCTGTCCCTGAGGTTGGATGGCGCACCCCTGCACGCTTACTATGATTCTGTTATTCTAATTCAAAGATCACAGGGCTCTGCAAAACGGGCATTACGGAGAGAGCTGCAGATCGGAGAGGGAGCGGGTCAGATGCCTCCAGAATGCCAGAGGCGGAGCAGGGCACCTCTAAGATGGAATCTCACCCCAGGAGATCCATAGGGTTGCCAACTGCCAGGTAGTTGAAATATCTGTACGATAAAGACAGCTTAGGTCACATATATTGTTGTTTGAACTGCCAGGTAGTAGCAGGAGATCTCCTGCTAATTCAACTGATCTCCAGCCGATAGAGATCAGATCACCTGGAGAAAAATGGCCGCGCTGGCAATTGGACTCTATAGCATTGAAGTCCCTTCCCCTCCACAAACCCTGCCCTCTTCAGGCTCCTTCCCCAAAATCTCCCGCCGGTTGCGAAGAGGGACCTGGCAACCCTAGAGATCCATCCTGTCCCCTCTCACTGGCAGCAGGGCCTTTCCTAACACCCTGCAATGGCAGTGGGACCCCGGGGCCTTCTGCATACCAAGCAGTGATGGAGAACTCCCTTTAGTTTGTCCCAGAGCATCTGGGAATTAGGAAGCTTCTGCCGTGGAAGACGGAGGGGCTATTTTGCTATCCTGGCTAATGCAATCCCATCAGGGGAAAGGCGGGGAAGCCGTTAAATGTTTTTTTGTTTTTTGTTAACCTGGTCTTACATAGATCTATACTTAAAGGTGTACATCATGCATATACAATTGGTGCATACATTAAACATAACATGTCTTAAAAATATGGCAGCAGGAATTCCTTTCTTGGTGAAGCCGTCCTCTACTACACCCAGTGTGGTGTAGTGGTTAAGAGTGGTGGACTCTGATCTGGAGAACCGGGTTTGATTCCCCACTCCTCCACACGAAGCCGGTTGGGTGACCATGGGCTAGTCACAGCTCTCTCAGCCCCACCTCCCTCACAGGGTGTCTGTTGTGGGGAGGGGGAGGGAAGGTGATTGGAAGCCGGTTTGATTCTCCCTTAAGTGGTAGAGGACGTTGACATATAAAAACCAACTCTTCTTCTTCTTCTAACTGGATTCATGTTCCTTTTCTCCATAGAGTCAAGAGCTCTTGATGTGGGGGACATCTCAATTTTAGCCTCCCGACAACCCTGCAGGGTAGGTAAGCCTGCAGGACTGTTAGTGCTCCGGGAAGGGGGGTCATGCAGCACACACTGTGTCTGCTGGTGATGGGGGGAAGGGCTCTTCAAGAGGGGAAGGGCTATCCGAACAGAGCAGTGCTACCTTGAGAAATACCTATGTACACGGGATGTGCTAGGGGTGGGGGGCCCCAGTCCAAGGCGGGCAAGGCCGAGAGATGCCAACCTGGCATTGCCATTCAAGAGAGCTGCCCAGGGCCTCCTCTTCTCTCTTGCCAGTCTGAAGTGCGCGTCCAGCATGGAAATTTTCCAGTCACGGACCCTCGCAGTCCATTATTTTCTGCACTGTTTCACAATCCACTGGGCCAGGGGCTGTTTCTGGCTGGCATTTCTCTGCTGACCCCGTTAACCGCTGGAAGGGGGAAAGGAAATGCAAAAAGGACATGACGGAAACGGTAAAACCAGGTAAGAAGCAACATTTTTTTTCTCCAAGAAAACAGAACGTGATCGTGTGGGGAAAGCGGTGCAGGTTAAGGGACGCCGTTTTTCTCTCTTTCTGTTTTCTCTCCTTGTTGCAAACGGCCTTAAGGATTTCATGCAGAAGAATTCTTGCTCCTTCATTTCCCCTGCCTTGTCCCATATGCAACTTGGATTACACGCGTCACATTCAGTAGCAGTCCCCCCACCCCCCGTGGGGCATGCCCACAAGCAAGCACTCACAGAACTGAACACATGAAGCTACCTTAGACTGAATCAGACCTTTGGTCCATCAGAGTCAGTATTGTCTGCTCAGACCGGCAGCGGCTCTCCAGGGTCTCAGGCAGGGGTCTTTCCCATCACCTACCTGCCTAGTCCCTTTAACTGGAGATGCTGGGGACTGAACCTGGGACCTCCTGTATGCAAAGCAGATGCTCTACCACTGAGCCACGACCCCTCCTCCCTGCAGCTTGAACGAAGCACGGCTGCATCAGCCAAGCAGCTCAGGTCTTGCAAAGTTTTGCAAGCCTCTGCTGCAGTCACAGCAGACTCCTGCTAGTCCCGGGGAAGAAGGGAGTGCCGGGGGTGTCTTAATGGGCAACACCCCCAGGTGCTGAAGGGACACCTGGATCTGCCCCAAACTCAAGACCCACCCCTGGCCAGACAAGCCCCGCCCCTGGCGCCACCCACTGAGTTAACATTTTACAAGCACAAGCTATCAAGAGCACCTGGGCTGTCCGGCGGGCTTCAGCAGGGGCTGGTAGGGGGAAATGGCGTCGGCCCCAACAGGCTTCTTGCCCTCTTCCGGCTTGGTGTGGCCTAAACAAGAAGCAAACATTGATAAGCATTTCGTGCAGAAGAACGCTCCCTCCTGACAAGAGCAAAAGTCTCTACCTCGACCCACAGGCCTCTGACGCATGCTCTTAGGGTTGCCAGGTCCCTCTTCGCCACCGGCGGGAGGTTTTTGGGGCAGAGCCTGAAAAGGGCAGGGCTTGGGGAGGGGAGGGACTTCAATGCCATAGAGTCCAACTGCCAAAGCGGCCATTTTCTCCAGGGGAACTGACCTCTATCGGCTGGAGATCAGTTGGAATAGAATCATAGAGCTGGAAGGGACCACCAGGGTCATCTAGTCCAACCCCCTGCACAATGCAGGAAATTCACAACTACCTCCCCCCCCCCAGTGACCCCTACTCCATGCCCAGAAGATGGCCAAGGTGCCCTCCCTCTCATCATCTGCCTAAGGTCATAGAATCAGCATTGCTGACAGATGGCCATCTAGCCTCTTCTTAAAAACTTCCCAGGGAAGGAGAGCTCACCACCTCATGAGGAAGCTGTTCCACTGAGGGACCGCTCTAATTGTTAAAAAGTTCTTCCTAATGTCTAGATGGAAACTCTTTGGATTTAATTTCCACGCCTTGGTTCTGGTCCGACCTTCTGGGGCAACAGAAAACAACTCGGCCCCCTCCTCTCTATGACAGCCCTTCAAGTGCTTGAAGATGGTTATCAGATCCCCTCTCAGTCTAATAACAGATCTCCAGCTAGTACCTGGAGGATGGCAACCCTACATGCTCTACCCCTGACTGAGGGACTCACAGGTGGGCCCTCTGACCCATGTCCTACCCACGACTGAGGGAGCTACAAGCCCCTACCCATTCTCTACCCTGACCCATGGGCCCCTGACCCACATTCTACCCCTCACAGAGGGACCCACGGACCCCTGACACACGCTCTCTCCCAGCCCTGGGGATCCACAGGCCCTTATCCCATGCTGTACCCCTGACTTAAGGACCCACGGGACCCTGACTCTACCCCGACCCAGACAGGGCTATGAATACTAGTCTTGGGAAATAGGAACACCACGGCTTCCCCCTCAACCTGGGACCCCTTAGGTTCCAGACTAGGGTTGCCAACTCCAGCCTGTCACATTCTTGGAGATCAGGGGCATTGTCTGTGGAGAGAAAATTTTGGGGAGGGATTTCACCTGGGATCTATGGTATGCCATGGAGTTTGCCCTCTGGAGAACGGATCTCTGTAGTCCGGAGACCGGCTGCAACTCTGGGAGAACTCCGGCCCCCTCCTGGAGGTTAGCAACCCTATTCCAGACCCTAACACCGGCCCCCCTTTGGCACCCCTCCCTCTTGCTTTTCCACGCCAATGTCTCCCAAGCCTCTTAATAGCCTTGATCGCACCAAGGACTACTGCCGGGTCAGGGGAGGACCTCTCCTGGCATCTCTGAGAGCCAGCGTGGTATAGTGGTTAAGAGTGGTGGTTAGGAGTGGCGGACTCTGATCTGGAGAACCGGGTTCGAATCCACATGAGCGGCAGACTCTGATCTGGAGAACCGGGTTTGGTTCCCCACTCCTGCATGTGAGCAGGGGATGCTAATCTGGAAACCGGGTTGGATTCCCCACTCCTCCACATGAAGCCAGCTGGGTCACCTCGGGCTAGTCACAGTTCTCTCAGAACTCTCTCAGCCCCACCCACCTCACAGGGTGTCTGTTGTGGGGAGGGGGAGAGAAGGGGATTGTAAGCCGGTTTGATTCTCCCTTAAGTGGTACAGAAAGTCAACACATAAAAACCAACTCTTCTTCTCTAGGACATTATGGGCGAAAACGCATGGTCGCTTTATCCTCCTTTAATCCCTGTTTTAGCCAGGATTGAATGCACATTAGGCGAAAAGCATGCGTTCGATCCTGGCTGAATCCTGGCTGAAACGGATTAAAGGAGGATAAAGTGACCGTGCGTTTTCGCCCATCATTGCCCCGGAGTGGCAAACTCACCGGTGTGGCTGGAAGTCCTGTGGGAGCCAACGTTTCCCAGTGGTGTGGAGTTCCGCTGAGCAGGCAGGTTCCCGTGTGGCCCCAGGTCACCGAAAGCGCGAGGCGGGGCATGCAGGGCTCCGGCCCTTGGCCAATGCGGGTTGAAGGCGTTAGGGGCCATCGGGACTACGGGGTTGAAATTCCCAGGGAAGCTGCCAAAAGGGCTTGTGCCGCCCGAAGCCCCAGGCACCCTTGGCTGAGGGCCAGCCTGTAGAATAAAAGACAGACCTCAGGGTTATGGGGGGTAATTACAAACTTGATTTACAGAGGAATGGCAACCTGATTCTATAATTTGTTTATTTTTGATGGGGGTGGGGAATAACAGTAACAAATCTTTGAATTGCAATTTTCTTGCAAAGGAAAACTATGCTCTTGTTCATTTTCTGAACGTCTTCCTTCCTCCAACAAGGCAAACAAAAATAATAATAAAAAAATAAAAATAAAGAATAAGAAGTTGCAGAGGAACTATATATATATAGTTCCTCTGCAACTTCTTATTCTTTATTTTTATTATTTTATTATTATTTTTGTTTACTTTGATGGAGGAAGGAAGACGTTCAGAAAACGAACAAGAGCGTACATATATATGTATATTAAATGTATTATCAAACTATCTCTGTCTACATATAATACCAAAACAAAACAGGAATGCATGATTGACAAAATATCTAAATATACATAAAATATCAAAACAGATCAGAAATGCTTGATCAGACGCATTTCGACTATGTCTTCTTCAGTGGTCATCAAATATGGACAATATACCACAGTGAAACATTACTAAGATACAAGAAATATGCACTGAGTAAAGAGTTAGGGTTGCTCTACATAGCAATATTCAAATCTTAAAAAATAAAGAAAATTAAAAAAAAGTATTTTATTTTTACCAAATAAATAAACAAATAAGAATTTAATCTATTGTTGAAAGCTTTCACGGTCAGAGTTCATTGGTTCTTGTAGGTTATCCGGGCTGTGTGACCGTGGTCTTGGTATTTTCTTTCCTGACGTTTCGCCAGCAGCTGTGGCAGGCATCTTCAGAGGAGTAACACTAGTCCTTCAGTGTTACTCCTCTGAAGATGCCTGCCACAGCTGTTGGCGAAACGTCAGGAAAGAAAATACCAAGACCACGGTCACACAGCCCAGATAACCTACAAGAACCAAAGAATTTAATCAATTACCTCATCCTGGAAGCGATGTTAATATAACAAATTGCCTCCACAAGGGAAAAAAAACTTGTTATAACACCCGGGTAAAAGTAAGTTTAAAACAATTTAATTAAAAATAATTAATATATTCATTGGTGTGTTCGCATTGTTATCTGGCAGGAAAAGAATGCGAGTGTTTTGTTTTTGGAGCCAGGACTGATTTGCATTACTATTTTCTCCAGGGGAACTGATCTACATCGGCTGGAGATGAGTTGTCATAGCAGGAGATCTGCAGCTAGTACCTGGAGGCTGGCAATCCTATGTTTTCTCCAGGTGAACTGATGTATCTAGTCTGAAGATAAGTTGTAATTCAAGGAGATCTCCAGGTCCCACCTGGAGGTTGGCAACCCTACCACTGGGCCTAATCGTTACCCTCAACTGCAACTTAGACTGTACCCCAGCATAGGGTTGCCAACCTCCAGGTACTAGCTGCAGATCTCCTGCTAGTACAACTGAGCTCTAGCCAATAGAGATCAGTTCCCCTGGAGAAAACGGCTGCTTTGGCAATTGGACTCTATGGCACTGAAGCCCCTCCTCTCTCCAAACCACACCTTCCTCAGGCTCCACCCCCAAAACCTCCCGCCAGTGGCGAAGAGGGACCTGGCAATCCTACCCCAGCGGCTGCTGGCAGGGAGGGGAATTGCTTTGCTTACTGCAGGCTGAACTTCTGTTTCCCTTCCTGTTTGCAGATATTTAAGCCAGAGGTGAGAGCCAAATAGCTCTTGGCTCGTAGCTGTGACTGCTTAGCCCGGTCGATCTGGGCTCTGCCCCGGAGTTCATGTTGTATATTTTTGTCTTTAATGTTTAAAATACACGTTTCTGGTGTTTTTTTTTTTTTTAAAGTCAACTTCTGTGAGTCCCCAGTGGGGAGAAAAGGAGTACAGCCGTGCCTACAGAAAGAAATATCACAGGAAGAGATTGGAAATGTGGGGCAAACACATCTGCTACCATTGATCTTCTCGTCAAGGAACCCTTGAGAAGCTTCTAAGCAAATCCAGAGTTACAATTTGAGAAACAGGCAGTGGAACTCCCTGCCTCAAGATGGGCTGGCTGAGGCAGCTTTCAAAGAAAACTCGACAGATTCATGGAGGAAGGGTCTATATCAGCACCACTAGCTATGATAGTTAAATGGAGCCTCCATGTCCAGCAGTGGTCAACCTCTGGATTTAGGGTTGCCAGGTCCTTCTTTGCTACTGGCGGGAGGTTTTTGGGGCACAGCCTGAGGAGGGCGGGTTTGGGGAGGGGAGGGGCTTCAACGGCAAAGAGTCCAATTGCCGAAGCGGCCCTTTTCTCCAGGGGAACTGATGATCTCTACCGGCTGGAGATCAGTTGTAATAGCAGAAGATCTCCGGCTAGTTCCTGGAGCTTGGCAACCCTAGTTCAAGCCACCCTCCAGCCTGAACCACGGCGCCAGGGACCAGATTTGAAACCAATTTCAATAAATACCCAGCACTTCTGCTTGATCTTGTCCAGCTCCTGCTGCAGGGCTTCCTTGTCGTCGAAGAGCTTCTGCTGCTCGGCGTAGATCTTTGCCTTCGTGGTGCTGCAAAGATCCCTCTCCTGCGCGGCCTGCTGCTCTTGGGCCTTGAGTTTGCTGCTCAGATCCTGCTGGCCCTGGGCGCAGGCCTCCTTCTCCTTCTTCAGCAAGGCGATATCCTGGGCCACGGTGTTGACTCTGTCCTCCAGCCGGTGGCCCAGGGTGGCCATGTAGCCGTCCAGCTGCTTGGACAGATTGTTGCACGTGGTCTGCAGGTTCCGGACCTCCTCCGTGTTGCAGCTCCAAATGGTCTGGCTGGGCAGCGCCGTCTCCACCATGCCCTTCAGGTGCAGGTTGGCCGCCTGCATCTCGCCCATCACCTGGTGCTCGAGCTCCCCGGCCTTCTTCACCTGGGTCCTGACCTGGAGCACCTCCCGCTGGCAGGCCGCCTCCTCCTGCTCGGCCTTCTTGACTTGGGCCTGCAGGCGCTGGTTCTCCTGCTCCAAGCTCTTCTTCTCCAGCTCGGCCTGCAAAGACTTGGCCTTCAGCTGTTCTTGGAGAGATTTCACTTTGTCTGCGGGAGACCAGCAAAGCACAGAGGGCAGGGAGGGATGAGCAGACGCGTTGGCCTACTTACTTCATTTATACTCAGCCTTTCTCCTCAGTGGTGACCCAAAGTGGTTCATAGAATCATAGAGTTGGAAGGGACCACCAGGGTCATCTCGTCCAACCCCCTGCAAAATGCAGGAAATTCACAACTACCTCCCCACCACACACGCCCTGCAACCCTCTGCTCCACTCCCAGAAGATGGCCAGGATGCCCTCCCGCTCATCATCTGCCTAAGGTCATAGAATCAGCATTGCTGACAGATGGCCATCTATCCTCTGCTTCAAAACCTCCAGGGAAGGAGAGCTCACCACCTCCCGAGGAAGCCTGTTCCACCGAGGAACCGCTCTAACTGTTAGGAAATTCTTCCTAATGTCTAGAATGGAAACTCTTTTGATTTAATTTCAACCCATTGGTTCTGGTCCGCCCCTCTGGAGCAACAGAAAACAACTCTGCACCCTCCTCTCTATGACAGCCCTTCAAGTACTTGAAGATGGTTCTCATATCCCCTCTCAGTCTTCTCCTCTCCAGGCTAAACATACCCAGCTCCTTCAGCCTTTCCTCACAGGACTTGGTCTCCAGACCCCCTCACCATCTTAGTTGCTCTCCTCTGGACACATTCCAGCTTGTCTACATCTTTCTTAAATTGTGGTGCCCAAAACTGACCACAATACTCTAGGTGAGGTTTAACCAGAGCAGAGTAAAGCGATACCAGCATTTCATGTGTTCTGGATGTTAAGTCCGCGTGGGGAGGACACACGAGGTCGGTCAAGCTCCTAAGTTCCCCCTGCATATCGCCTAACTATATACATACATAACACTGGACACTATACTTCTGTTGATGCAGCCCAAGATCGCATTTGCCTTTTTAGCTACCACATCACACTGCTGACTCAGCTTCAGTGCTTGGTCTACTAAGACCCCAAGATCCTTTTTGCACACACTACTGCTCAGAATGGTCTCCCCTATCCTATAATTATGCATTTGATTTTTCCTACCTAAATGCAGAACTTTACATTTGTCTTTGTTGAAGTGCATTTTATTAATTCTAGCCCATTTCTCCAACCTGTCAAGATCATCCTGTATCCTGGCTCTGTCTTCTACCGCTATTCCCTGTTCTCCGTGATCCTCGCAATGACCCTGTGAGTAGAGTTGCCAACCTCCAGGTGGTTAGCCAAAAGTATGGCACCTCTGTGTTACATGGATTGTAGTAACAAAATCCAACACAGAAGGGCTTACAAGAAACCACAGTAACACAAGTCAATTTCACAACAAAATATACACTTCAATTCACTTTTGCTTATCATCACTGGCATGCTCCCTATGCAATAAGGGACTATACTTTATTTCGTTACTGGAGAAATTAGATATTACTGTTGATTCTTGGATGTGAAATGAACTCCAATGTATATAGATTGTTACGTGAATTGAAGTGTATATTTTGTTGTGAATTTTGACTTGTGTTACTGTGGTTTCTTGTAAGAGGGGAGACAGAAGGCCTGTGACAGACCTGGAGGCCCCACCGCAAGTACTGCAGTCCAAGCTCTGCTCACGACCTGAGTTCGATCCTGAAGGAAGTTGGTTTCAGGTTGCCGGCTCAAGGTTGACTCAGCCTTCCATCCTTCCGAGGTCGGTGAAATGAGTACCCAGCTTGCTGGGGGTAAAGGGGAGATGACTGGGGAAGGCACTGGCAAACCACCCTGTAAACAAAGTCTGCCTGGTAAACGGCGGGATGTGATGTCACCCCATGGGTCAGGAATGACCCGGTGCTTGCACAGGGGACCTTTACCTTACCTAAATCAGGTGAATGCGAGGGACTTTGCCCATTTCTGTTCCTAGAGGTGCAGTGGGGAGGTGGCTGACAAGTCGGGTGGAAAGACGGATCCAGGAGAAGAGCTCTTGGGCCTTTGCCTCTAAATCATAGAATCTTAGAGTCGGAAGGGACCACCAGGGTCATCTAGTCCGACCCCCTGCACAATGCAGGAAATTCTCAACTACCTTCCCCCCCTCCATGCCCCCAGTGACCCCCTGCTGCATGCCCAGAAGATGGCCAAAAAAACCTTCCAGGATCTCTGGCCAATCTGGCCTGGAGGAAAATTGCTTCCTGACCCCCAAAGTGGCGATTGGCATTTCCCTGGGCATGTAAGAAAGGGCCACGAGAGCCAAGCGCTGATGCAACCCTTCCTGCCCTCCCTCTCATTATCTGCCTAAGGTCATAGAATCAGCATTGCTGACAGATGGCCATCTAGCCTCTGCTTAAAAACCTGCAAAGAAGGAGAGCCCACTACCTCCCGAGGAAGCCTGTTCCACTGAGGAACCGCTCTCACTGTTAGAAAGTTCTTCCTAATGTTTAGCCGGAAACTCTTTTGATTTAATTTCAACCCGTTGTTTCTGGTCCGACCATCTGGGGCAAAAGAAAACAACTCCGCAGCATCCTCTCTATGATGAGCTGTCCCCGCTGGGATGGGCTTTCTTACCTGGATAGGTAGCGTTGAAGAAACTCAGAATTTGGTAGCACTCCCGGTAGCTGCTGATTGTGCTTTCTGCCTGCCGAAGCAGTACCTGTACCTTCACCTAGAGAAAGATCATGAGATGTTTATTCCCTGTGGCTGATGCTGGACTGGGAAAGAAGAGGGGCTGTGGCTCAGTGGATGAGCATCTGCTTGGCATGCAGAAGGCCTCAGGTTCAATCCCCGGCATCTCCAGTTAAAGGGACTAAGCACGTAGGTGATGTAAAAAAGACCTCTTTCTGCCTGAGACCCTGGAGAGCTGTTGCCAGTCTGGGTAGACAATACTGACTTTGATGGACCAAGGGTCTGATTCAGCATAAGGCAGCTTCATGTGTTCAAGATGGCTGGGAATGCTGCTTTTAGTTAAGCTGGGCACAATTCAAGAGAGTTGCTGGAACCTCAAGGCTCGAAAGCGCTCCAAATCTCCCAGGGGCAGGGGGTGGATGGGGGGCGGGGAAGGGATTAGCCGAGATGGTAGGGTGAACGCAACTTGGAGGAAAGCCTCCCCAATTCTCTCCAGTCCAAACTTCTCTCCCTTTGGCAGGCTTCTTTATAACGTTACTTGACCTGCCTGTATCTGACTGTCCATCTATTGCTTTACACCTAACTTAATGTGCATTGACTTGGCCTGCAGAAGGCTGCAGGTTCAGCCCCTGGCAACTCAAGTTGAAAGACTCTCGGGGAGCCGGAATTGGGAAAGATCTTCCTCTGCCCCGGGGGCCTGGAGAACTGTTGCCATCGCAGAAGGCAAAACGGGTTGAGCCTCAACCTGCAACTGGGTGAGATGAATGACAGGCGGTTAAGGAGGGCAACAAAGATGGTGAGGGGTCTGGAGGCCAAGTCCTATGAGGAAAGGTTGGCGGAGCTGGGTATGCTTAGCCTGAAGAGGAGAAGACTGAGCCACAGCTCACTTCTTCAGATACTCACAAAAGCTCCATACCCTGCCAGAAATTTTGCTAGTCTTGACGGTGCTACTGGATTCTTGCTCTTTTCTGCTGCTAGAGACAGACTAACACATTAAAATCAACCCCCTCCCCCAAGCACAAATCATGAAAACAATTAAAAGATACTTAAAATGGACACAAAACATAAAAATAGTAATTAAAACATTGGTTAGGAAGGAGGGATCATTGAGGGAATGCCAAACGAAACAAACAAACAAAAAATCTTCTCCCGCTGGCAGAAGCCGGCGACAGAAGGGGACAGGCGAGTCTCCCTGGAGGGAGAGTTCCAGAGCTTTGGGGCCTTGACCGAGAAGGCCCTCTCCCGGGTTGCAACCCGCCTAACCCTTGTTAACGAGGATTCAAACAGGTCTCCGTTTGGAGCAGACCCCAGCACAAATCCAGAATGCGTTTGGAGATGGGGAGAATCTTAGCTGGAAATGGCAGCTTCTCTCCCAGCATGGCAGACGGCAGGGTGCCCGCATGAACACACATGAACACATGAAGCTGCCTTCTATTAAATCAGACCCTGGGTCCATCGGAGTCAGTATTGTCTACACAGACTGGCAGCAGCTCTCCAAGGTCTCAGGCAGAAGGTCTTTCACATCACCTACTTGCCTAGTCCCTTGAACTGGAGATGCCAGGGATTGAACCTGGGACCTTCTGCATGCCGAAGAGATGGTCTACCACTGAGCCATGGTCCCTCTCCATGGCTCTCCATGGTCTCAGGCAGGGGTCTTTCACATCACCTACTCGCCTAGTCCCTTTTAACTGGAGATGCCGGGGATTGAACCTGGGACCTTCTGCATGCCGAGCAGATGCCCTACCACTGAGCCACAGCCCCTCCCAAGAGGACCACGAAACCGAAGACTGACCTTTTCTGCCAGGCAGAACTTCACGCTGGTGTTGTGCCGTTTCACCTCGGCCATCATCTGGCGGTTCTCCACGCGGCTGGCGTTCAGTAGGCTGGTGAGGTTGGCTTTCTCCTTGGCGAGGGCCCCCGTCTGGACGCGGCACTCCTGCAGCCAGATGGACATCCCCTGCAGGTGCTTCTCGGTGGCGGCCCGGTTGTTGCCGTAGACCATGAAGAGGACCAGACCCAGGATGATCAGGAACTGGATGAGGGAGAGGAAGAGGAAGACGTACTTGGCGTAGAAGCCGCAGTCCCGCTGCGAGTGCAGCTTGCCGTTGCTCTCCAGGCCCAGCTTGGCCATGGTGTAGGGATTCTTCTCCATGGCTGCCTCCGGCGACTGGCCGGACCCCCTCGGCAGCTCGGCCTTTGCCTCGGCGGGGTGGGGCGAGGCTCTCGCCACTGTTTAGATTGCGCTGATGAATATTTCCTCTCTCCTGGCTCCTTCCTGCCCTGCCGGAACGGCCGCCACTTATGGGTTCGCACAACAGGCCCACAGAAGCTCCATTGTTCTCCCAGATGAGGGGAAACGTCTCCCCCCTGTTTGTTTTGCTTCTGGGCCTGGCCGGAGGAGGCCGAGCGAGGCCGAGCGGGCCCCCTCGGTCTCAGAGGGCCCGGGGAAAGCGTCAGCCAGGAGAGCGGCGGCCGAGGGTCTGGCACGGCGCCTGGCCGTTTGCGAAACAGGGTCAGCTTGCAGAAGCACAGGAGCCCCATCCCGGAGACCCAGAGTTTCTCGAGTGATGGACTAGGAGACCAGGCGTGAGTCCCTGGTCTTGCTGGGTGACCTTGAACGATGTATGTTGCTTTGCATCCCCATTGGGAGTAGAAATGAAGGAGAATGAATACAAAATAAAGACATCTGTCTCCCCTGCTCCCACGCATGTTAGTCCGCTGAGGTCTGAAGCCCCTGGAAACTTGTGGTGTCTTAAAAATGGGCACTTGTATTATGGCAGAGGTTTTTGGGAGACTGCTGACAGACTGTGGTGGGTGTGTGGTCCACTCTTTCCTGGTACTGAATTGGCAAAGGAGGATGAAACTGAATCGGGCTGGTAAACTTCAACAAGAGAGCCAGCATGGTGTAGTGGTTAAGAGCGGTGGTTTGGAGCGGTGGACTCTAATCTGGAGAACTGGGTTTGATTCCCCACTCCTCCATGTGAGCGGCGGAGGCTAATCTGGTGAACTGGATCTGTTTACCCGCTCCTACACATGAAGCCAGCTGGGTGACCTTGGGCTAGTCTCAGCTCTCTCAGCCCCACCTCCCTCACAGGGTGCCTGTTGTGGGGAGGGGAAGGGAAGGTGGTTGTAAGCCAATTTGATTCTCCCTTAAGTGGTAGAGAAAGTCGGCATATTCAAACCAACCCTTCTTCTCCAGGATGAGTCAGCAGCAACTCCCAGAGCCTCTTGAGCCCAAGCTTGATAGTGTTAAATCTAGGGGAGTTAAGAGAAATTCTCTTAATTCCTCTTTACCCAGTTTCTCCCTGAAACCCAACGATCCTCCCTCCCCCCCTTTTAAAGAATTTGCAGTCAGTTTGTAATCAGTTCCATTTTGATCGAAGAGAAGTTTGAAGAGAGAATGGGCAGGAAGGGGGGTTCTGCAGAATTTCACTCTGCAGATGCTCAGAGGCAGCAACATCTTCTCAAAGCTTTCTGTCCTGTTAGAACACCACATTAAAAAAAAAAAAATCAGCAAGGGCTGAAAGATACAAAAAGCTGCCCTGACTTCTCTTCAAAGAGAAATCCCTCTTAAAAGAGGGAAAAGGAGAAAAAGAGGAATCGATGGCTAAATCTTTTTTTTAAATGAATTTCAGAAAAAGAAATTCACCTCCCCATAACAGTACTAGTCCAGATGTGAATTCCAGAAGTTTCACGTTGGAGTCTCCCTTTGAAACTTTTCTCCTGACGTTTTGCAACTCGGAAGTCTACTGCTAAATGTCCAGGGAGATTGAAATATTTCTCTCCCCCCGCCTCAATTTCCTAGTGTTTGAATATTTAAAGCCTGATCTGCATTCAAATACTCTCTTGGGCAGAGGCAGGAGGGTTTGGGCCAATATAAAGGGAGAGGGGGCCCTCTGGCATCCTGCCTGCTCGATCCCATTAGATGCGGGTCCTTTCAACGCCCTTTTTCCCACCAGAGAGTCTCCTTTTTCCAGTTCAGGCGTCCTTCCCTTTCCAATTCTTGAAATAGCACCAAGTCATCTCCCGCCCTGCCAGGCCAAAGGCCCAGGCAGATCCCTGCTGGGGCAGACCAGGCTACTGCGCAGATAACATTGACCTATAAAAAAAGGCATTTTCTTACCATTGGACAAGTGCTGGTGGAGCTGCGGCAATTTAACAAATCCCCCAGAGAGAGCCAGCATGGTATAGTGGTTAAGAGCAGTGGTTCGGAGCAGTGGAATCTGATCTAGAGAACCAGGTTTGATTCCCCACTCCTCCACAAGAGTGGTGGACGTTAATCTGGTGAACTGGGTTTGGTTTCCCCACTCCTCCACGTGAAGCCAGCTGGGTGACCTTGGGCTAGTCACAGCTCTCTTAGAGCTCTCTCAGCCCCACCTCCCTCACAGGGTGTCTGTTGTGGGGAGGGGAAGGGAAGGTGATTGTAAGCCGGTTTGATTCTCCCTTAAGTGGTAGAGAAAGCCTTCTTCTTTTGGAATTTGTTTGGCTTTCTCCTCTTGCATCGGGACCGTGAATAGTCATTTTAAAGGTCGGATTTTAAAAAATCAGCATTGAGCGAGGAGCAGAATCGACCCTGTATAAATGGCCCCAGTGTTAGGGGAGAGGGAGAAATGTTCAATCAGCCCAGGTCTAATAGCCCTTTTGCCTCTGGCTATGGTCTCCTTTGGAGAAGGCACTGGCAAACCACTCCGTAAAGACCTGGTGCTTGCACAGGGGACCTTTACCTTTATGGTCGCCGTGTCAATTCCCATTGCCCCATGGGCCCTCTGCAGTGCCCACCCAAAGGCAGCTATGGCAAAAGGGTGGCCACAGTTTTAACCGGGACATGTGGGGACTTCTCATTTTCAGAGCAATGCCATGCCATGCTGTCATTTCTCCCCCTTCCACCAGGGGGCATTAAAGAACACACACACACACACACACACACACACAACAATTGGTTTGCTATAGCCTAATAATGTTAGGCTTATCTATTGCCAAAAGAAAAAAGTCTGAAACACTTTGAATTGAGAAGTTATAAGGGGAAAGGTGCAGGCTGGAAAAAGCCTTTGTGGAATGGGGTGGGGTGGGGAATGGTTGCTGCAGGGGAAAGGGGAATGGTGGGACCTATTGAAAAAGCACACTTTTCTGTCCAATGGCGCTTTGGCCATTTATGTAGGGTCCATTTTGATGCTCGCTCAAAGCTGCTTTTTTAAATCCGCCCTTTAAAATGACTATTCATGGTCCCGATGCAAGAGGAGAAAGTCAAACAAATTCCACCCCCACTTGCCTGCTATAACCCAAATCAGTGGGTTCTAGATCAAATCAAGCCCGAACCTAAATCAGTGGGTTCTAGATCAAATCAAGCCTGACCTGACCCTAGAAGCTGTGTGTGTGTGTGTGTGTGTAGTGCCGTCAAGTCGCAGCCGATTTATGGCGACCCCTTTTTTGGGGGGGTTTTCATGGCAAGAGACTAACAGAGGTGGTTTGCCAGTGCCTTCCTCTGCACAGCAACCCTGGACTTCCTTGGCGGTCTCCCATCCAAATACTAACCAGGGCTGACCCTGCTTAGCTTCTGAGATCTGACGAGATCAGGCTAGCCTGGGCCATCCAGGTCAGGGCACCCTAGAAGCTAAAATGACTAAACTGAGGCTGTCGTACTTTGGTCACATTATGAGAAGACACATTACTGGAAAAGACAGTCATGCTAGGAAAAGTTGAGGGCAGCAGGAAAAGAGGAAGACCCAACAAGTGATGGATTGGCTCAATAAAGGAAGCCACAGTCCTCAATTTGCAACATCTGAGCAAGGCTGTCAAATATAGGACCTTTTGGAGGACTTTCATTCATAGGGTTGCCATGAGTCGGAAGCGACTTGACAGAACATAACACACACACACTTGCCTGTTCCTTTGCTCTTTCATTTGCATAGCCATTAGCAATCGTTTGCATAGCTAAGCCGCAGCTGTGATTTTTCATGGTTCCTTCAGTCAATGCTTCAATGTGAGGGCAGAGGATTAAAGGGGCTCTTAAGAAATGCAAAGCAGGTATGTGCCCAGCTTCGCAGTGATGGATGGAATGAAGGTTCAGCATGAAGAAATAACAATATGCGGGGCACTTCAGCCTGGAACGCGCTGCTAATTACCAAGCATAAACGGCCTTTGTGATCTTTCCCAAAAGATTGTAACAACTTTAGGCATTTCCGCATATGCCAAATACTGCACTTCCAATCCGGTTTCAATTCACTTTGAAGCTGGATTTTACTGTGCGAAACAGCAAAATCGACTTGCAAACTGTCGTTAAAGTGCATTGAAAGTGGATTGAAAGTGGATTATTTGGCATGTGCAAAAGTTATTCAGGGGGTTGGGAAAATTTACAGCAAAATGCAAGAAAACAAGGTTTCCTCACAGCCACCCTGCCAACTACTTAGGAGCTACGCTAGGAAAACATGTGGAAACGTGGGGAGAGCGTGATGAACTCTGACGGTTGGAAAATGCAAGCATGATCAAAGCAAAGCCCCACAGTTGTTGGCGGGGTGACTGCGAGGAAACAGCCATGCACAAATGGCCACGGATAAACAGGACAACGTCACATGCCCGCTGCAATAAGAAAGCCAAGGTGGGACTGCATGTGGAAGCAGCCAGGATTCAGGAGTACACGTTAAATCTGCAAAACCACGCATCAAGGAAAATTGGCCACCTGGATAGCAAAACATTTTAATTTGGCATGAAAAGAACAATCGGCTGGATTTGTTTGGCGTGAGTGTCCCGTTGTTTCCCAGAAATTGCAACGGAACTTGCGTGCGCCTGCATTTGTCAGCCAACAAAGGTCTCCAGTCAGTTTCCATCTCTGGAAAGGCTCCGCCAAGTCGCTCCAGAGGAGAGATTTCAGCCTTTCCTGAAAGAGAGAACGCAAAAAGCATCGGATGAGTTGCATGTGATGATGGTTACCGACTGTCCGTGTTTAAGCTGGATCAATCCTTCTGCAGCCGGTGTTTTATAACAGCAGGGCCACACAAGGATCTGCCGGAATAATTTCTCAAACTCCACCCACAAGGTATCCTCCTGTGTTTCAGTGCAAGAACCACTATGAAGTTCCCACTTTCGAAGGTCACCCCTGTCGTCAGATCACAAGGTGGCTTTATTTTTATGAGGGTTGCTGAACTGGTCTGTGGGAGAATAGCTAGACTCGAGTCCAGCAGCACCTTAGAGATGGATAAGGATGTGGACAGAATGGAGTGGGTGCAGAAGAGAGCGACGAGGAGGATCAGGGGCCTGGAGACCAGAATTGTTTGTTTCTCCCTCATCCCGTCAGATCGTTGGAGATCAGGGTGTTCCTCTGAGCATAGGAAGAGTGCAAGGGCAATCTGATGGTGAGGCAAGCTGGTAAGGCTGGTCTCCGGTGGTGTATCCGGGGCTCAGTTTAGGGGTAAAAACAGGGTTGCATCAACAGGTTAAAACTTACTTGTTAATTGTACTTATTTACAAAATTTATATCCTGCCTTTTTTTTTTTTTGCTGACAATTAAAAACAGAGCATCAAAGACCCATTACAAAACCCAAAATAAAATGCATGCATAAAAGCACAAAATCAACAATGAAAACTGGAAGGAGCGGTCATTGGGGGAATGCCTCAAGGAGGTCTTCACCTGCAGGCGGAAGACAGTGATGGAGCACCGAAGGTCCCTGGGGAGGGGGTTCCATAATTCTGGTGCCCTGACTGAGAAGGCCCTGTCTTGGGCGTTGCCACCTGTCTAACCTTAGACTACAGGGGCCACCCAAAGCAGGGCCCCCAAAGCTAGGTAGGTTCACATGGGAGTGGGTGGTCCTTAAAGTATGCTGGTCCAAAACCATATACAGAGTCAGCGTGGTGTAGTGGTTTGGAGCAGTGGACTCTGATCTGGAGAACCAGGTTTTATTCCCCACTCTTCCACATGAGCAGCGGACGCTAATCTGGTGAACTGGCTTGGTTTCCCCGCTCCTCCACATGAAGCCAGCTGGGTGACCTTGGGCAAGTCACAGCAATCTTTGAGCTCTCTCAGCCCCACCTACCTCACAGGGTATCTGTTGTGGGGAGGGGAAGGGAAGGTGATTGTAAGCTGGTTTGATCCTTCAGTGGTAGAGAAAGCCGGCATATAAAAACCAACACTACTACTACCACCACCACTACTACTACTACTACTACTACTTCTCCTACTCCTCCTTCTCCTCCTCCTTCTCCTCCTCCTCCTCCTCCTCCTCTTTAAAACTTGGCTCCATCAATATCTGAGCATGTGCAGAGTGTCTATGGCTATTTCAGAAGCCCCCCTGATGCATTCCTGCTCCCCATCGTCACCCGCTCAACTCTCCCAGCATTAATATTATTCCTGGCCTCTGTCTCTCTCTTCCTTGTGGCAGGGAGTTCCACCAGAACTCATCTCACTCCTAAACATATGAGGGGAAAAGCCTGCCAGACCCCACAGTAAGTACCGGAAGGGGGGGCACCTGCGATGGGTAGAGGGGCGGGCACTGAGGCGGCGCTGCAGGGAAGCGATCTCGGCCTGGTAGCCGTGGCTGCGGAGAGAAAAGAACAAGGAAGAGGGAGTTACTCTCCATCACCGGCCATTACCCACCCATCCCCTCATGCAGAAAGCGGAAAATCTGCCCCCCTTCCTTTATTGGTCTGGAATTTCTCTCTGCCTTGAGTAGCAAATCCCCTTAACTCTGGTAACTCTTGGGGAGAGGGATTGTGGCTCAGTGGCGGAGCATCTGGTTGGCATGCAGAAGGTCCCAGGCTCAATCCCCGGCATCTCCAGTTAAAGGGACTGGACAAGTAGGGGATGTGAAAGACCTCTGCCGGAGACCCTGGAGAGCCAATGCTGGTCTGAGTAGACAATACTGACTTCGATGGACCCAGGGTCTGTACGATTCAGTAGAAAGCAGCTTCATGTGTTCAAAACCAGGGGCATTTCTATAACTGAATCCCCAGAATTTGCACCAGTTGAATGGCTGGGCCTGAGGTTGGCCCAAGGAATTTGGGCACAAGGGTCCCAGCGCTAGTTTGGGAACTCCCTGGAAGGAGGTTTCCCAGAGAGTAGCAATCTGCGCTGGAAGGAGGTTTCCCAGAGAGTAGCAATCTGCACACCCAAGGGTTAGTGTTGTGTATGTATATAGTTGGGGAGTAATCAAGGGGGACTCAGGAGCTTGAGTTCTGCACGAAGGATCCTAAACCCTGCTCACCCTATTGGTCAAACAAACGGATCCTGTTGGCCCTAAGCCAGCATGTCCCATTGGTCACCGAGAGGTATTCTCCCCATCACAGATCGGGGGGGGAGTGGCCGCAGGCGGCCAGGGGGGCATCTAAGCAGGGCACGTTCAGTGTGTAAGTTAGTTCTGTGCTGAAATCAAATAAAGCTGTGTTGTTGAACTCCGTCTCTGATCTCGTGAATCCTTCCCATGCGGACTTAACAGTTAGCATCGGAGCAGTCGAAGAAAGCATATTCTGTCTCCTCTATCTTTCCAATAGCGCAAAGTCCTTCCCTTCCAACAAGTTGCACCCCCCCCCAATGCTCCTTGAGACCCATCCTCCGGCTGCTCCTCCCTCCGGTGGGCTCCAGCTTTCCTCTACTCACAGGCTTTCCTGGATGGCCTCCTGCCTGGCCTCGCAGTCCCCCTTCTGGGCCTCGGCAGTGGCCTGCGCTCGCTCGGCTTCCTCCAGCCGCCCTTCCAGGTGGGCCACCTGTGCCTCCCATTGGGCCAGCTCCGCTGCAGTAGGAAGGGAAGCAGGTTTTCTCCTTATCCCCAGAAAACATGGAGGCCAGGGTGCAAAATGGGGCTACGCCTAACGTTGCCAATGCCAACGGCCTCGAGACAAAAATGCCCTGTCCTTCGAAAGAGGCTTAAGGGGATGTTATTTTGCTCCCTGCCCTGCAAAGCGTCAGCTGCCCAGTTCCTAGGGTTGCCAACCTCCAGGTGAGGCCTGGAGATAGGGTTGACAACTGGTCTTCAGGTGACAGAAATCAGTTCTGGAGAAAATGGCCACTTTGGAAGATGGACTCTGTGGCATTATACCCCACCAAAGTCCCTCACCTCCCCAAACCCTGCCCTCCTCAGGCTCCGCTCCCCAGATCTCCAGATATTTGCCAACCCAGAGCTGGCAACTCTACCTGGAGAACTCCTGGGGTTACAGCTGATCTCCAGACTACTGATATCAGTTCCCTTGGAAGAAATTGACATTTTTTAGGGTAGAATCTAGGGCATTGTAGCCCGCTGAGGTTTTTCCCCTCCCGCAAACCCACCCTCCCCAGGCTCCACCTCCAAAATTTCAAAATATTCCCAATCTGGAGTTGACAACCTCATGCAGTCCCTCACATGGCGCCTTGGTTAAAGGGAGCAGGACATTTTTCTCCAGGCCTGTTGGCAACCCTAGCTGCAATATTCAGTTAATCAATTTCACACCTTTTGGCTGACTAACAAAGCGCCTGGAGTCAAATGGTTACACGACAAATTCAGCAAGAATTGGGGCAAGTGAGTTCTGCCTTCCGAGAGGCATTCCCTCCTGCGTGTGACAGAGGAAAGGAAGAAGGCTTCTTTCGGGGCTGGGCATAGGGTTGCCAGCTCCAGGTTGGGAAATACCTGGAGATCTTTGGGTGGAGCCTGAGGAAGGTGGGGTTTGGGGAGGGGAGGGGCTTCAATGCAATAGAGTCCAATGGCCAAAGCAGCCATTTTCTCCAGCTAGTACCTGGAGGTTGGCAACCCTAGCTATGCAACACATGCATCCCTCACCTAAAGCAACAGAAGATTAAAAAAAAAGATTGTTTTTCTCAGGTATAAATGTATGCAGATTCAACTAAAGCACACATATTTAATTAATATTTTTAACTGGACGAAAGACCTCATTCTAGGGCTCCGTTACAAATGTTCAACTTTGATGACATTTTTAGTGCATTTTTATCTGCCTGCCTTGATGTGTCCACCGTGATGGAAATGTTTTGATGGAATAATAGCCATAAATAGTTCAAATGGGGGACTGAAGGAGATCTGAGAAGGAACACAGCCCAGATTCTTTCCATTCATGCAGCTTGGATGGGTGGAGCGTAAGGCTTGCCAGGTCCCTCTTAGCCACCAGTGGGAAGTTTTGGGGGCAGAGTCTGAGGAAGGCAGGGGTTTGGGGAGGGGGGACTTCAACGCCCTAGAGTCCGATGGCCAAAGCTGCCATTTTCTCCAGGGGAACTGATCTCTACCGGCTGGAGATTAGTTGTAATAGCAGGAGATCTCCAGCTAGGACCTGGAGGTTGGCATCCCTAGTGGAGCCTCATGCAAGGAGTGGAGCTACTGGTAGGAGGGCCTTTTCCAGAAGTAGGTGCCTCTTATTGGTTGAAGGCGAACCAGGATTATCTATTCCACGCTTCCCTCTTGGGCCAATTCACCCTGACCGAGGGTTGTCAGCATCTCAAGACGACCAAGATCAGTTCCCCTGGAGAAAATGGCCGCTTTGGCAATCGGACTCTATGACATTGAAGCCCCTCCCCTCTCCAAACCTGCCCTCTTCAGGCTCCGCCCCAAAAACCTCCCGCCGGTGGCAAAGGGGGACCTGGCAACCCTAATTACACCATGCTGAGATCCCTCCCTAGGCTCCACACCCCCAAATCTCCAGGGATTTCCCAACCTGGAGTTGGCAACCTCTGTCCAAACACTGCAACCCCACCCCACCCCGCTGCACCCTACAATGGCCGCCTCACCCTTCAGGGCACCATTTTGACTGTCCGTCTCTGTGCCGGCTGCCTGCAAAGCAAACACCTCGTTGTGCAGGGCCAACGTGCTGGCGTCCAACAGGGTCTGCAAGAGAGTAGGAGGCCACTTGCATAAAGAGCGAGGGAGAGGGAAACGTGCAAGTTCAGCTTGCTCTTATAGCTAGGGTTGCCAGCCTCCAGGTACTAGCTGGAGATCTCCTGCTATTACAGTTGGTCTCCAGCTAGTACCTGGAGGTTTTAGGGACTCTGTGGCATTGAAGTCCCTCCCCTCCCCTCCCCAAACCCCGCTCTCCTCAGCCTCCGCCCCTAAAACCTCCAGGTATTTCCCAACCCGGAGCTGGCAACCCCACTTACAGCCCCGCCCTTTCCCTCTTTTATCAACACCCATTTAGCATCAACCCCCTCCCAGTTTTGGCCATAACTCCTTCTTGAAAGAAACAGGACTCACATGTTGAGGGGGCAGGAAAGGCAATATCTGAGCATGTACAGAATTTCTTAGCACCAGGAGTGGAGATTTCTTCCAGGGGGTCTCTCAAAGGGCTAAGCCCCCACACCTGCATCTTGAGAAATCAGGTCTTCGCCCCCCCCCCCCATAACAAAACAAGCTTGCAAAGGCAGGCAGCCCTGCCTGGAACCTACTAAACTATCATGCGCCAAAGCTGATCCTTTTTACCACCGCAGGGAGTTTAATTGGGGTGGGAAACCTGGGCACAACGGACAGGCCGGTTCCAAATGTCTAGCGAAAGAGATCCAGGGGCACAGCCAGCGCGGTGTAGTGAGCTCATTGGAGAAACCTGGGTTCAGATCACCACTTCCCTATGAAGCTCTTAGGGTGGATTCAATGGAGCAGGAGAGAACCACCTTTGAGGTCGCCAACTCCAGGTTGGAAATTTGGGGGCAGTGCCTGTGGAGGGCAGAGTCTGGGGACGGGAGGGGGCTCAGTGGGGGAAGTGATGCCAGAGGGTCCCCCCTCCGAAGCATCCATTTCCCCCAGGGGAACTGATCTCTGTAGTCTGGAGATCAGTTGCAATCCTTGGAGATCTCCAGGCCCCACCTGGAGGCTGGACACCGTAGGGGGCATGCAGTTCCTGAGCAAGGGCCTCTCTCTGTTGGAGACCCTGGAGAGTCACACCCAAGCAGAGGAGAGACAAGACTGGCTTTTGCAGACCTCATCACGTGTTCGGCTTGATGATTCGGCTTGCCAACCTCCAGGTGGAGCCTGGAGATCTCCCAGAATCACAACTGATCTCTAGACTACAGAGCTCCGCTTCCCTGGAGAAAACGGATGCTTTGGAGAGTGGACGCTATGGTATTATACCCTGCTGAGGCCCCTCCCCTCCCCCCTCCTTAGTTATAGAATTATAGGGTTGTAAGGTACCTCCAGGGTCATCTAGTCCACCCCCCCTGCACAAGTCTTCACTCCCATATCTCCAGGAATTTCCCAACTTGGAGTTGGCAGCCCTATTGAGTGTTGTATGAAAGCACGTTGAAGAAGAAGAGTTGGGTTTTTATGCCAACTTTCTCTACCACTTAAGGAAGACTCAAACCGGCTTACAATCCCCTTCCCCTCCCCACAACAGACACCCTGTGAGGTGGGTGG
Source organism: Euleptes europaea (assembly GCF_029931775.1). Classification (NCBI taxonomy): domain Eukaryota; kingdom Metazoa; phylum Chordata; class Lepidosauria; order Squamata; family Sphaerodactylidae; genus Euleptes; species Euleptes europaea. The sequence continues at coordinate 1,474,096 of NC_079313.1, forward strand.
GGCTGAGAGAGATCGCAGAGAGCTGTGACTAGCCCAAGGTCACCCAGCTGGCTTCGTGTGTAGGAGTGGGGAAACCAACCCGGTTTACCAGATTAGCCTCCGCCGCTCATGTGGAGGAGTGGGGAATCAAACCCGGTTCTCCAGATCAGAGTCCACCGCTTCAAACCACCGCTCTTAACCACCACACCACGCTGGCTCTACACCACATGGGCACCAGAGGTGTGTAGCAAACAGAAGAACTGGAACATGTGGCCAGCGGCCCGTGAACAATGCACTGTACGACATTTGAAGTATTTCGTGATGGCCAGAGCGGTGGAGTTTTCCAAAGGCCCTCGGTTCCACTTTGGAGCAGGGAATTGGGAATGCAGAATTGGCATGCAGAAGGTCCCAGGTTCAATCCCCGGCATCTCCAGTTAAAGGGACCAGACAAGTTGGTGATGTGAAAGACCTCTGCCTGAGACCCTGGGGAGCCACTGCCCGTCTGAGTAGACAATACTGACTTTGATGGACCGAGGGTCTGGTTCAGTAGAAGGCAGCTTCATGTGTATTTGGGAGGAGCTGTGGCTCAGTGGTAGAGCATCTGCTTGGCCTGCAGAAGGTCCCAGGTTCAGTCCCCGGCATCTCCAGTTAAAGGGACCAGGCAAGTAGGTGATGGAAAAGACCCCTGCCTGAGACCCTGGAGAGCCGCTGCCGGTCTGAGTGGACAGTACTGACTTTGATGGACTGAAGGTCTGATTCAGTAGAAAGCAGCTTCATGTGAGATGTGGGGGACCCCAGGGAGAAATTCAGGCAAAAAGGAAGCAGTAGAAAAGAGCAAGAGTCCAGCAGCACCTTAAAGACTAACACAATTTCTGGCAGGGTCAGAGCTGAGTCACAGCTCACGTCTTCAGATGCCAAAAATGTAGGTGGGGTCATTTCCCCAACCACCCCTTTCCATCTCTCCCCCCCCCCTGCAGCTGTAGAGGAAGCTGTTTAGAAGGACGAGGGAAGGACGGGATGGATTTTCCAGCCCCGGCTCCTGTTTTTTAGGAAATGCTGCCACCGCCGCCCATTCTCTTTCTCCACATGGCCCCGTTAGCACCTTCAAGATCTCTGGCTCCGTCTTGGTTGCCTTCCAGCTAGGCCGGCAGCAATTTTTGGGGGGTTAAAAAAAAGAAACGTGGGTGTGCAATTTGCCGCCGCCACCTGGAGGTGTGTTCAAATTATACGTGTGCCCGAAAAAGGTCCGGGGAAGGGCGGGGCCCGGCTTGAGCATCTGCCACTGTGGCAGCCGCCTCTCCGCCTCTTGGTCCTCTCAGCTCCTCAAGTTCCGAAAAAGAGGGTTTCTCACAAAAGCAGCATCAGTAGGGTTGCCAACCTCCAGGTACTAGCTGGAGATCTCCTGCTATCACACCTGATCTCCAGCCGGTAGAGATCAGTTCCCCTGGAGAAAATGGCCGCTTTGGCAATTGGACTCTGTGGCATTGAAGTCCCTCCCCTCCCCAAACCCCGCCCTCCCAAGTTTCCACCCCCAAAATCTCCAGGTATTTCCCTGCCCAGAGCTGGCAAATAGGGTTGCCAACCTCCAGGTAGTAGCTGGAGATCTCCTGCTGTTAAAACAGATCTCCAGCCCACAAGATCAGTTCACCTGGAGAAAATGGCCACTTTGGCCATTGGACTCTATGGCATTGAAGCCCCTCCCCAAACCACACCCTCCTCAGGCTCCGCCCCAAAGACCTCCTGCCGGTTGCTGAGAGGGACCTGGCAACCCTATACCCGGCCTTGGCTACGAATGAGATGGCATGAAAAGGGCACCAGGCAAAAACAAATTAGCAACGGGAATGGGTGAAATGGAGGGGGGGGCATGTGTCAGCATCCCCGTGTGATGTCACTGGCATGTCCATTCATGACCTCCCCCCACCCCCGGGTCCTACCACGTTCTCCCGGCAGCCCGTCAAGGTGGCTTCGAGCCTCTCCCGGCCCTCCGTGGCCTGGCTGAGCTGCCGCCGAAGCTCCTCTTCCCTCCGAGCCAGCCTGGCCACTTCCTCCGCCTGCTCGGCTCGAGCCCGTTCCAGCTCCGCCAGCCTGTTGGCCAGGGCCCCCGACTCGTTGGTGGCCGTTGCCTGGCACCCCTTCAGCTGCCGGGCCGCTTCCGAGTGCCACACCATGACGGCCACGGAGATGGTGGCGGAGGCCGCCAGCAGCAGCAGGACGGCGCACCAGCCCAGCGCTTTGAGGGTGGCTTTCGTGGCCGAGGAGGGGTCCATCCTCTTCCACTGGGTCCGAAGAACCCCTCGCTGGCCAGCCGCTCTCTCCGCAGACTGGGAGCCTCGGCTGAGCTCCGTCCACTATAATTTCCCTGCGTGGGTTTCCTTGGCACAGCAGAACCCCTTCATCAGTGGCCGACCACAGCAGAAGACCATAATAGATTGGGGATGTTCCTTGCCAGGAGCAGACAGACGCCGACTGCAGGGTGAAGCTGGCTCAGGCAAATATATATATTTATATAACATCTATAGCTGAAGGACCGTCTTCTCCCATATGTTCCTGCCCAGGAGTTAAGGTCACAGGGAGAGGCCCTCCTGACTGCCCCACCAATCAAAGAAGCTCATTTGGCGGATAAGCGAGAGAGGGCCTTTTCGGGGGCAGCCCCACCATTATGGAACAACATCCCCATGGAGGTGTGCCTGGCTCCCTCACTCTTGATCTTTAGGAGGCAGGGTCCCTAGGGTTTCAGAGAGAGAAAGGGCAGCTGCTGAAGCTGGAGGGGGAGAGATTCAAAACAGATAAAAGGAAGTATTTCTTCACTCAACACATAGTTGAATTGTGGGACTCCCCGCCCCAGGATGTGGTGATGGCTGCCAGCTTGGAAGGCTTGAAGAGGGGAGTGGACTTGTTCATGGAGGAGAGGGCTATCCATGGCTACTAGTCAAAATGGGTACTAGTCATGATGCATACCTATTCCCTCCAGGATCAGAGGAGCATGCCTATTATATTAGGTGCTGTGGAAGGCAGGCAGGATGGTGCTGCTGCAGTCGTCTTGCTTGTGGGCTTCCTAGAGGCACCTGGTTGGGCCACTGTGTGAACAGACTGCTGGACTTGATGGGCCTGGGTCTGATCCAGCAGGGCCTTTCTTATGCTCTTATGTCCTGAGTTCCTCAGAAGCGGAGAGGGCAGGGATTGGGTCCTTCTGTGTGCAAAGTAAATGCCGTATCACTGAACTTTGGAAGCTTCGGTAAATATTGGAGGCTGCCTTAGGCAGAGTCAGGCATTGCTCCACCTGGCTAAATTCTGCCAGCTCTTGCTAACAGGCGCGCTCTCTCTGCCCTTCTGGCAGTGGCAGGGATTGGGACCTTCCATGAGCAAGCATGTGCTCTGGCCTGAGCTCTCTGCGACTCCCAAGAGCAGAAATCCTCCAAGGAGCAACCTGCCAGTCAAGGGGGTTAATTCAGGTTAATTACAGCGGATGTTTGACTGAACCCACAGGATCAGGGGCTGTGTTTTCGACCACTGTGAAGCTCCTTGTATGCCAGTGCAAATAAGAAGCATGCTGTTGGGTTTTGGGACAGGGGAAATGAAACCCGCAGGAGACCGATGGAGGCTGGCAGAACGCTGCAGTGGGGAGGGGTCTCGTTCCAGATGTGTCCTCTCTGCGCCTGCCTTTCTGACCTCGAAATGTGACTCTCACTTGTTTAGATAATGGAGTACCTCCATCCAGTTTCTTGAGAGCAAAAGCTATTTTAGCCAATGGGAAGAAGACAGAGAAGATGTGTTATTGCTCCAATACCAGTTCTCCACCACCCAATATCCTGCCCTCATGACATGACATTTTTGCAAAGATGTAAGTGTATTTCTTTGATCATGCAGAGGGTAAAAGTCGTTGGGAGCTGGGGGGTTTTCAGGTGGCAAATGTCATGGGAAGAAGTTTTGGAACCCCTTCTTCTCTCCCGGGAAAGTTTCCAAGCTCACAACAGTGGCTTTCACAGCCGCTTTTGAGAAAGAACAACAAAAAAAAGGTCTTTTAAAATAATAATAAAATGGCAGAGGTCAGCTTTAGGGTTCAGAGGCTCTGGGCTCCTAAGGTGGGATGGCTAGGGTTGCCAACCTCCAGGTGTGGGCATGGAGATCTCCCGGAATGACAATAAATCCCCATCCTACAGAGATCAGCTGCTCTGGAGAAAATGCTTGCGTATAGAGCCGACCCTCCAAAGCATAATAGCGCTGCTGAGGTCCCTCCCATCCTTAAACCCTCCCTTGCCCAGGCTCCACCCCCAAACCTCCAGGAATCCCCCAACCCAGAGTTGGTAACCCTAGGGATGGCGCATCAGCTTCCCCGCAGCGGAGGCCCTTGGGATCCAAATTATGCCCTGCTATGTAATATAGCAAACCTCAACCCTGGTGGCGTATTCTCATTCACTTATTGTATCGTCTGCCATTCATGCTGAGATTCTTTGGTTTGATTTTAAACAGATTCCCTCTGAGATTCCCATCTTCAAGTATTTCCCATCACAGATTCCCATCTTCAAGTTCTTGAAGGGCTATCACATAGAGGAGGGTGCCGAGTTGTTTTCTGTTGCCCCAGAAGGTCGGACCAGAACCAACGGGTTGAAATTAAATCAAAAGAGTTTCCATCTAGACATTAGGAAGAATTCCCTAACAGTTCGAGCGGTTCCTCAGTGGAAGAGGCTTCCTCGGGAGGTGGTGAGCTCTCCTTCCCTGGAGGTTTTGAAGCAGAGGCTAGATGGCCATCTGTCAGCAATGCTGATTCTATGACCTTAGGAAGATGATGAGAGGGGGGGGCATCTTGGCCACCTTCTGGGCATGGAGTAGGGGTCACTGGGGGTGTGGGGGGTAGTTGCGAATTTCCTGCCTTGTGCAGGGGGTTGGACTAGATGACCCTGAAGGTCCCTTCCAACTTTACGATTCTATGATAAATTTGCACCATGTTCCCAAACCTTTGATAATCCGGCTTGGAGTCTTTTCCAAATGACAGCATTTCTGGTGCCATCTACTGGCTGCTGCCAATGAAGAGAAACTGAGACGGTCTCTAAGCGCTTTTCAGAAGTTTTCAGACAAGGGAGACTCAGCAATGGGACTGGGGAGGATGGATTCCTTCAGGCTCATTTTTAGGGAGAGTTTGCAGGAAACCTTCTGGCTCCGGATAACTGGAGGTGGAAACGCAACGAGTCAATCCTCTTCTGTTTCGCCAGCGTTATGAACCAGAGCTTTGGCCGTCCTCTGGCACAGCCGAGGGGTTTTGTTTTTCTAAACCGATACTATAAACCTCTGGCTGCCACTGTCTAGCTGCAGAAATGTCAGAAGTCATCTGTGGGGTTTTGACTGACATTATAAACAGGAAGAGGGTTGGGAAGGACATTTCACATACGGGGGCTGAATCATGGAGCTGGAAATAGATTTGAGGGCTAAACTCCGGTTCGGACTTTAATGCCCAGATATTGAAGTGCCTATAAACTTCATTTATAGGAAAACATATATTCTTTCATATGTATAAACATTCATAGGTTCATGAGGTGCTATGCTCAAAAATAGAGCATAGCATCAGGCAGATATATTCTACCCACACATGGAAACTTTGGGAACGTTGGCATCCATAACTATAAGAGGTCAACAAAACACATTGCCTGGTACAGGCTTTCCCCTGTAGAGAAAAACAGTGTCTTACCTTCACTGTTAAGAATGTAAATCACAAGACCAAGTGCTTGCTTAAAAACAGCTTCTACCAATCTCTATATACTATGTTAATTAAAGAAAGGCAGACAACCAATGTTTAGTAAGTCAACGTAATTGGAACATCCCTAACCAGAAGTTATAACTGGGGTAGCAATCCTTTGAAAACTGTCCTGCGCATTAGGGCAGTTTTATCCGGTATGTATATTAAGCTCAATAAACTGCTGCTTTAAACTATCAACCTCCCACTGTGTTATATTGATTCGAAGTTCCTAGGGTTGCCAACACAGACATTACAATATAAGGGCTGGTTTAGAACACTATTATGTATTCATACGCACACACATGGCAGCTTTGGGAAGTTGGCATCCGGGAGCCAACTCCTGCAGCCCTGGGCATTTGCAGGTTAAAAGAATGGTTTGCTCTTCCTCTCGCCCGGGCAGGAAGAAAGCCTTTCATCTGTCCAAGGTTCAGCGGCTCAATCACGCCCGCAGAGGGGAGGGCCCCGGGTAATTTCAGGTAAAAGAAAAACCAGAAAAGAGTCAACAGTGCGCTTTAATTTATTGCGTTTTGCTTCCTGGTTTTGGAGTGTGGGAGAGAACCTGCCAGAAACCCGAGGGTGCCGGTGGGAGATGGCCGTGCCACCCGGCCAGGGCAGGAAGCCAAGGGCTAGCCTGCCGCGCCATTATTACGAGGGGTACTTGGAGAAGAAGGCGCCGCGGGAAAAAGTAAGTGTTGCCAACTGTCCAGGAAAAAACGGGTTTAGCTAGCGCATGAGCCTTTTAGCAGAGGTGTGAGCGGCAGAAACCTGCTCGCTGCGGCATGAAGCTGGGCATGATCAGCTCGGGTGGCCACGAAGGGCACAGTTGCAGGGGGCCGAAGCAGACAGTTTGTTCAGGATGGTAGGAATTGAGTAATTACCATGAACGTATGTGATGGATTGGCAAGATTTTAAAATAAGCATGCCGAAAGAAAACTTGGTTAACGTTTCTGAACCTCACTTCTAGTGGGTTTCCTCCTGAGTCAAGGTGGCTGGGACTGCCGCCGCTGATCAGACGGTGCTTTACGGTTTGGTAAATCAGAGATTCCCCCTATTTCGCTTTTTGGGTCTGGCAAAGTCGTCCGATTATCGATTGGCCTTCTTGGTGGTGGCCCCCCAGACGGGGCACTCCGGCAAGCCTGGAATTGACCCCGGTGAGCCAGGTGAGAGCCTGTCTGGCGGGATGGTTAGAGCATCAGGCTAAAGACTCAAAGACCTGGGTTCCGATTCCTATTCTGCCACGGAGTTCCCTTTATACTCTTTGGTTAGTCACTTTCTCTCTCTTTCGCCTAATCTACCTGGCAGCATTATTGTCATGATAAAATGGAGAATATTGGATGCATGTTGTGTGTGCGTTGGAGGAAGGATGGGAGAAAAATGCACTCGTTAGATAGGTGAAGAAGTCTTTCGTAGGCGATCTCCCCATTCCTTGTCTTGTATATAGAATCATAGAGTTGGAAGGGACCACCAGAGTCATCTAGTCCAACCCCTGCACAATGCAGGAAATTCACAACTACCTCCCCCACACACACTTCCCCAGTGACCCCTACTCCATGGCCAGAAGATGGCCAAGATGCCCTCCCTCTCATGATCTGCCTAAGGCCAAAGAATCAGCATTGCTTCATAGAATTAGCATATAGTTGATGGATTTACGCTTCTCCTCTGTGCCCTATTGAACTGTCAGATATTCTTGCTGCCTGTTTTTGTATTCTTTTTAAATCACTTCACTGGGTATATTTCCCCCTGTGTTTAGGATCTGTGACCATTCTTGCTTCTTCAATGTTGCGGGGTTATGGGGTTGTTGTGCTGGTTTTAATTAGCCTCAGATTTTTGTTGTTGTTCTCAGTCCGTTTCAGTTTGATTATTTTACATAAATCATCCAGAGAACAGTCATGGTTGAGAGATGGGATACAAATAGGTCTTTAATTGGTGGCCATTTGATTAGGGAGCATGAACCCAAAGGCTTTTTCTGCATGCTCAGAGACACTATTGCTTCGTATTCTGGAGCTGGCCCATGGCGACCCTAAGCTCAGATTTCGCCCCAGAGTTCTTGTTGAGTTAAATATGAGTTTGTAAAGGAAGGAAGGAGCTCTCTTTTTCAGAGTGGCCGACTGATGAGGGACAGGGCAACCTTCTCTTATGTCTGCAAATATCCACAGTTGAGAGAAAAAATATTGTTATCTGGTGCAGTCAGTGCAGACACCAAGCTGGTAGTTGAAGGCAGGTTGCAAAAACAGTCTTTTCTGTAACCTGATTTCAGTGCAGTTCTATGCATGTTCGCTCAGAAGACAGTCCCACTCATTGGGGGTTGACACTCAAGTAAGCATGCAGAAAATCCCACCTTTGCCTGATGACCCAGGACATGTTTGCTCGACAGAATTCAGCAGGGATTTCTGCCAAACAATAGGATCTGCGGCTGAAGTCTGAATCTCCAACTGTTTGGTAAATTACAGGATTTGTGGGGACTTAAAAATAAAATAAAGAGCACATTCTATTTTGCCTCTTACTGATGTTAGAATCATAGAGTTGGAAGGGGATCTCCAGGGTCATCTAGTCCAACCCCCTGAATAATGAAGGAAATTAACAACTACTCCCCCCCACCCCCAGTGACCCCTAGTCCATGCCCAGATGATGGCCAAGATGCCCTCCCTCTCATCATCTGCCTAAAGTCATAGAATCAGCATTGCTGACAGATGGCCATCTAACCTCTTCTTAAAAACCTCCAGGTTGATTATAACTTCTTGGGAGTAGAGACTCTAGATCCATCCAGCACCTAGAATATAATACTAACGACTGTCACTTCCCCGTACCAACAGGAATACAAGAAATTCTGGGCTGGCCTTCGAGGACTCATTCTTTATTTCTACAACACCAACAGAGATATCCAGGTAAATGCACTGGGGAAGAGAGGCAGTGTTGCCTAGCAGGTAGGCAAATCTATGGCTTGGGGGTTTAACCCAGGTCTGCAATTGCTGTGGGGTGGGGGTGGGTGGGGAGAAAGGGGGCTTTTCTAAATAGCATAGAAGATTCCAACTGTGGTGTAGTGTAGTGGTTAGTGTATCAGAGTAGGATGTGGAAATCCCAGGTTCAAAATCCCCACTCTGCTATGGAAGCTAGCCAGGTGAGCGTGTGAGAGTCACACATGCTTAGCATAACCTGCCTCAAAGGGTGGTTTTTGTGAGGATAAAGTGGAGAAGAGGAGAATGAAAAAAGTCGCTTTTTGTGTCCCTGTTGGGGAGAAAGGCGGGGCAAACGTAAAATAAAGATTAAGTAAAGAAAATGCTGTGCCATTTTTCAAGCATTTGCAACAGAGACCTATAGGAGATTAATTATAGGCTGAGGGGTGGAGAACTTTAAGGTAACGTAAAAGCCTAGAAACCTGGCAGAGAGGTGGAAAACTTGAATCGGAAACGTGAGGTCTAGAAACTTGGGACCTGAGCCTGCCTGCAATTCCTCCCCAGTATGCCGACCTACTTGATCTGTCTGACTACGTGTCTCTCGCGGAAGACAATCCCCCGAGGACGGTGGCGGCCTGGTCCGCGGAGGGGGCCAAACTGACCCTGAAGATGAGAACCCGAGAAGTGCAATTAAAGGTAACCCTTCTGGGCAACGGGGGTGTTACGTATGCAATAAACCTTGATAGTTAAGCGGGAACATTTGAAACCCTGAGCAGATAGCCCCTACTGGATCACAGTTTGAACCCACCAGTTAGAGCACGGGAGGGGGGGAAAGCACAGGCTATCTGAGGACATAAAAGTAGGGCGATTGAGCTTTGTTCTGTGTTCGCCAGTATGGTTTCTTGCAATAAAGATGTTGTATCCTGAGCTCCGTCTCTCTTGTTGTGTATCGCCCCCGCTACACAATATTGGCGACGAGGATGGGCTCCTGAGAGATCGGGTACTATGGGGACGATAGACAGCCAAGCCCAAGACGCGGAAAGGACGGGGCGCAACTGACCATGGCATCCCAGGGCAACATCGAGCCCTTCTCTCCAGCCGCTCCAGAGAAGTGGGAAGCCTACGCCGTGTGACTTCAATATCACATGGTTGCCAACAATATCACAACGGCTGAGAAAAAGAAGGCGACCTTCCTCAGCCTCTGCGGACAAGAAACATTCAAGCTGGCCCAGGGACTGATAGCCCCCGTCGCAATAGATGCGGCAACCTACGACGAGATCTCAACGGCGCTCACGAAGCATTTCCAGCCCAAGCCGACACAGATCTATCGGCTGGAGCTCAGTTGTAATAGCAGGAGATCTCCAGCTATTACCTGGACGTTGGCAACCCTAGTTGTCAGATCCAGGTTGGGAAACTCCTGGAGATTTTTTTTTGGGGGGGGAGCCTGGGGAGGACTGCATAGAGTCAGCCCTCCAAAGGATCCATTTTCTCCAGGGGTATTGATCTCTGGAGCCTGGAAATGAGCTGTAATTCCGGGGGATCCCCAGGTCCCACCTGGAGGCTGCTGGCATCCCTGCATCCAGCCTTTCCCCGGTATCTCTCCTCTCTCACAGCCCGACTTGTGACCTTTGCTCCTCCGCTTTGGGCCACCCAATGAGCTCCTCCTGTAAATAACTCCACACTTACTTCCTTGCTGGCAATAAATAATACTAATAAAAAATACAGCCAGGCGTTTTGGACTGGCAAAGTTCACATTCAGAGCCCGTCAGTTTCTGCACATCCACTGTGCCGTTTCTGGGAACGGAGGCCTACAGGATCGCTTCTGTGTCCAGACGGTTGTGAGTTAACCTGAGGAAATTCGATGTGACGGAGTTGCGTTTCTCTTTCAGATGGAGAGCGTGGAGTCTCGGGAGATGTGGAAAGGATTCATTCTCACAATGGTGGAGGTGAGCAATATCCCCGGGTGAGAAGGCAAGCCTCCTTCACACAACGCATAGTTCAACTGTGGAACTCCCTGCTCCAGGATGTGGTGATGGCTGCCAACTTGGAAGGCTTTAAGAAGGGAGTGGACATGTTCATGGAGGAGAGGGCTATCCATGGGTACTAGTCAAAATGGATACTAGTCATGATGCATACCTATTATTTCCAGGATCAGAGGAGCAGGCCTGTTATATTAGGTGCTGTGGAACGCAGGCAGGAGGATGCTGCTGCACTCGTCTTGTTTGGGGGCTTCCCGAAGGCACCTGTTTGGCCACTGTAGGAACAGACTGCTGGACTTGATGGACCTCGGTCTGATCCAGCAGTACTTTTCTTATGACTCGCACAGGTGTGAAGGTGGCCTGCCCCAGGATGCCCAGTCTATATATAGTCTATATAGTTTATAGAGGTCTATAAAATTATGCATGGTATGGAGAGAGTGGCAGGGAGAAGCTTTTCTACCTCTCTCATAGCACTAGAACGCGGGGTCGTCTGCTGAAGCGGGAGGGTGAGATATTCAAAACAGACAAAAGGAAGTATTTCTTCACACAACACATAGTTAAATGGTGGAACTCCCTGCCCCAGGATGTGGTGATGGCTGCCAACTTGGAAGGCTTTAAGAGGAGCATGCCTGTTATATGAGGTGCAGTGGAACACAGGCAGGACAATACTGCTGCAGCCGTCTTGTTTGTGGGCTTCCTGGAGGCACCTGTTTGGCCACTGTGTGAACAGACTGCTGGACTTGATGGGCCTGGGGCTGATCCAGCAGGGCCTTTCTTATGTGCCCCAGCCGGGCTCTAATCCTGTGCTCTGCTTCCCCACAGATGAAAGTCCCCTCCAGCCTGTCTTTGCTCCCCGGCCACATCTACATGCTCTTGGAAGCTCTCGAGAAGGAGAGGGAGCAGAGATTCAAGTTGGATCTGCCTGACTCACGGGAAGGTTTCCCCAGCCCCAAGGTTACTGAGCACTTCGTTCCCCCTGGAAGAGAGGCGCCAGAGGCAAAACATCCAGAGTGGGTGGCTTTGTATGCTCCTTGAGGGCAGAGTCTTGTCAGTCCATTCAAATACGGCAGCATGTACAAGTTTTATATATTTTCATTTGGCTTCTATCCTGTCCCATTCCTTCGACAAGCAATTAAGATAATAACTGTATTAATAGGTAGTTTCAGGTGGGTAGACATGAGGCTAGCATCTTTTGTTATGAGAAGACAAGAGTCACTGGAAAAGACAATAATGCTAGGAAAAGTGGAAGGCAGCAGGAAAAGAGGAAGACCCAACAAGAGATGGATGGACTCAATAAAGGAAGCCACGGCCCTCAGTCTGCAAAACCTGAGCAAGGCTGTTAATAAGAGAATGTTATACAGGTCAGTTATTCACAGAGTCACCATAACTTGGAAGCAACTTGACGGCACGTAACACACACACAGGAATAACAACTGCCCTCTAGATCAGGGCTTCTTAAACTTTTTCCACTTGTGACCCCTTTTCACCTGAGAAATTTTTACATGACCCCGGGTATATAGGTATATAAAGTAGGTACAAAAATAAAACATTTACTTATGATAAATCATAAAGAAATGTATTTTAAAACAATTCTTTGGTATACATACAATTTTACCTTTTATTAAAGAAAAAGCAAATTTGCATACTAATTTGCGTACCGTTGCCAAATTTTTCGCTACCCCCCACATTCAGTTAGGTGACCCCCATATGGGGTCCCGTCCCACAGTTTAAGAAGCCTTGCTCTAGATTACAGAGTTCAGTTCCCTGGGGAAAATGGCTGCTTTAGCAGGTGGACTCTATGGCATTAAAGCCAGTTGAGGCCCCTCCCCTCCCCAAGCCCCGCCCTCCCCAGGCTCTACCCCCAAATCGCCAGGTATTTCCCAACCCCAAGCAGGCAACCCTAAGGGCAGGAGCGGGTGATTTAGGTCTTTGCCAATCAAACACTGCCTTGTGGGGTCAACAGAGCTGTCAGCTCTGGGTTGGGAATTACCTGGAGAGTTTGGGGGTGGAGCCTGAGGAGGGCGGGGTTTGGGGAGGGGAGGGGCTTCAATGGGGTACCATGCTATAGAGTCCACCTTCCAAAGTGGCCATTTTATCCAGGTGAAATGATTTCTGTGACCTGGAGATCTGTTGCCATAGTGGGAGCTCTCCAACCACCACCTGGAGGCCATATAAGAAATGCTTAATTTTATGAGTAAAGTGCAAAAGTGACAATAAATATATACAATATAATACAACAAGATACAGGTAAGTAATATATCTCAATCCAGCATGTCAAGGACTTGGAAGTCCATTCGGATGTAAGTCCAATAAATCCAGTAGTTATATAGGAAGAATATTCCCTTTATGGGGATCAGTTGTATGTCTTTTCAGACTATATTTCAGTACGCTGGAAATTAAGCAACATTTGCAAAGCCACAATACAGGATGACAGGACGTGTTGTCTAGATCATAATCACGTTTCGCATATGGCTTCGTCAGCTACATGTATCCAAAAGTATAATTTCAAAACACCTTAGTAGGTAACATCTCCTGATGGCAGGACCTTGCCCGGGATGGGATTTACCACCCTTCTCTGCTTCCTTGGTTCCCCCACCCAGCTGTTTCTTCAGCGTCTCCAGGACAGAAGCCGAGGCGCTTCTGGAGAAGAACGAGAGCTGTGGGAACATGTTGCTGCGGCCAGGCAGGGACGGCAAGAGCGTCTCCGTGACCACACGCCAGGTGGTGAATGGGTGAGTTTGGGCTGCAGTCATCTGGGGGCGCAGATCCTTGTGCTGGGGTCTTTGGCACCCTTTTCAGGAGCAGAAGAGAATGGGGTTGTGCAGGTAGTATGACTGGCAGGTAGTATGAAGCCTCCTGATTCGCTATGCCTGCGAATTGCCCAGACGTCTGCCCATGTTTGGCTCAGAAAAACATTCCCTTTTGTTCTTATTTAGGGTTGCCAACCTCCAGGTACTAGCTGGAGATAGAGATCAGTTTGCCTGGAGAAAATGGCGCTTGGGCAATTGGACTCTATGGCATTGAAGTCCCTCCCCTCCCCAAACCCTCCCCTCCTCAGGCTCGGCCCCTAAAACCTCCCACACAAAATTGGTGTTCACAGGAGGTAGCTGTGGCCCCCCCACTCTGATGACTTTCAAATGGGTTAGAGACCAACTCAAGAAGGAGCGTGCCATCAAGGGCTAAATGGAACCTCCCTGTTCAGAGGCAGTATGCCTACTCTGGACACAGGTTGATGGAAAGGAGCAGCTGAGGATGGTTTTGGTCACTGTACTCTGGTTATGGGAATATAGTTGGCCAATGTAGGAACAGGATGCTGGATTAGGTGAACCCTCCTTGGTCTGATCCACGGGGGTTCTTATGTTCTCATGACATCGGGAGGCCACTTTGACTGAAGACCCTTTGTTCTCTGTTGCAGAACCGGTGTGCTAAGGCACTATAAAATCAACCAAGTTGACAAGCAATACATCGTTGACCTCGAAGATCCGGTAAGATGGCAGTTTTTGGTTGGCCTCCCAACAATGCCTCAGCCAATGCCAAGAGATTTTTTTTTTGGGGGGGGAGAGTGCCTGGGCAGGGTGGAGTTGGGGGAGGATGTGATGTCACTCTTGGGTGACATTCTACACCGCCTCCCCTAGTCCGTGGTATTTCCCTTAGAGAGCAGGGGAAAGTCCAAGAGTGTCACTATGTGGAGGCCATTTTTTACACCAGCTCCTTAATTCCTCAAGGGCAGAAAATTGGGGCTGGGGCCAGGTAGTTCCCTGCCCCATGCGGGTAAACAGAAGGTCTAGTTCTTGAATTTAGCAAGGGCGTAGTCAGGCTTAGTGGTTGCATGCAGAAAGCCCCAGGTTCAATCCCTGGCATCTCCAGCTGACAAAGGATCTTGGGTAGCAGATGCTGAGAATGACCCCTCCCTGCCTGAGACCATGGGCTGGAGGGAGCAGTTAGGGAACAAGGCCAAACCCCTTGGCAGGTCAGCAAAGGGAACTGCGAGGAAGACAGGGGAGGAGCCGTGGCTGAGTGGCAGGGCATCTGCTCGGCATGCAGAAGTCCTCAGGTTCAATCCCCGCCACCTCCAGTGTGAAAGGTTCGGGTGACAAGCAAAAGACCTCTGCTTGAGACCCTGGAGAGAAGAAGAAGAAGAGTTGGTCATAGACCCAACCAGAGGGGAGGCAATCCTGGATTTGATACTCTGAGGTGCTGCCAGTGACTTAGTGCGGGATGTGGATGTAGTTGAGCCAGTTGGCAATAGTGATCACAATGGCATCAAATTTAATTTATATGCAAGTGGGAAAGTGACTGGGAAATCTCACACAATTACCTTTGACTTTAAAAGAGGGAACTTCTCTAAAATGAGAAAACTGGTAAAGAGGAAGTTGAAAGGAACAGTTAGGAGGGTTAAATCTCTGGAAAAGGCTTGGGGGTTACTCAAGTCCACATTACTAGAGGCTCAGCTAACTTGTATACCACAGGTCAGGAAAGGTAGTAATAAGTCCAAGAGGTCACCACCATGGCTAACGGGTAAGGTGAAGGAAGCAATTAGAGAAAAAAAGTCTTCCTTCAGAGACTGGAAGGGTTGCCCAAATGAGGCGAACAGAAGCAAACACAAACTTGCACAAAGGAAATGCAAGCAGATAATTAGAGATGCAAAAAAAGATTTTGAGGGGTATATTTCTAAACACATCAAAACAAACAATAAGAAATTCTTTAAGTATATTAGGAGTAGGAAACCAGCTAGGGAAGCGGTTGGACCATTGGTTGACAATGGGCGTAAAGGAACTCTAAGGGAGGATAAAGCGATTGTGAAAAACTAAATGAATTCTTCTCATCTGTCTTCACTGTTGAAGATACAGGGCAGAGTCCTTCTCCTGAACAGAGATTTTGGAGAGGAGAGAATGAGGAACTGAGGCAAATAGTGGTAACAAGGCAGGAAGTCCTACATCGTCTAGACAAACTGCAAACTAACAAGTCACAGGGACCAGACGGTATTCATCCTAGAGTTCTTCAGGAACTCAAATGGGACATTGCTGAACTTCTAACAAAGATATGTAATATGTCCCTTCGATCAGCCTCTGTACCAGAGGACTGGAGAATTGCCAGCGTAACACCCATTTATAAAAAAAGGTTCCAGGGGGGATACAGGAAATTACAGGCCAGTTAGCTTAACGTCTGTTCCGGGTAAATTGGTGGAAAGCATTATTAAAGCTAGAATTGTCAAGCATATAGAAGGGCAGGGTCTGCTGAGCAAAACCCAACATGGCTTCTGTAAAGGTAGGTCCTGTCTCACTAACCTATTAGAGTTTTTTGAAAGCGTCAATAAGCATGTGGACAGAAATGAGCCTGTGGACATTGTGTATTTGGATTTTGGATGGGAACTGTGCTGGCAGCGACAGATCAAGAAAGGGATCTTGGGGTGGTAGTGGATAGCTCAATGAAGATGTCAACCCAGTGTGCGGCTGCTGTAAAAAAGGCAAATTCCATGCTGGCCATAATTAGATGAGGAATAGAGAATAAAACTGCTGACAACGTCCTGCCCTTGTACAAATCTATGGTGAGACCACACTTGGAATACTGTGTACAGTTCTGGTCACCACACCTAAAAAAGGATATTACAGAGATTGAGAAGGTGCAGAAAAGAGCAACCAAAATGATCAGGGGACTACAGCAACTGTCCTATGGGGAGCGGTTAGGACGCTCAGGGCTGTTTAGCTTGGAAAGAAGGCGACTAAGGGATGATATGATAGAGGTTTGGAGAGAGTGGACAGGGAGAAGTTTTTCTCCTCTCATAATACTAGAACGCGAGGTCATCTGTTGAAGCTGGAGGGTGAGAAATTTAAAACAGATAAAAGGAAGTATTTTTTCACACAACGCATAGTTAAATTGTGGAACTCCCTGCCCCAGGATGTGGTGATGGCTGCCAACTTGGAAGGCTTTAAGAGGGGAGTGGACATATTCATGGAGGAAAGGGGTATTCATGGCTATTAGTTAAAATGGATACCAGTCATGCTGCATACCTATTCTCTCTAGTATCAGAGGAGCAGGCCTATTATTTTGGGTGCGGTGGAACACAGGCAGGATGGTGCTGCTGCAGTCGTCTTGCTTGTGGGCTTTCTAGAGGCACCTGGTTGGCCACTGTGTGAACAGACTTCTGGACTTGATGGGCCTGGGTCTGATCCAGTAGGGCCTTTCTTATGTTCTTATATGCCGACTTTCTCTACCACTTAAGGGAGAATCAAACCGGCTTACAATCTCCTTCCCTTCCCCTGCCCACAACAGACACCCTGTGAGGTAGGTGGGGCTAAGAGAGTGTGACTAGCCCAAGGTCACACAACTGGCTTCATATGTAGGAGTGGGGAAACAAACCCAGTTCCCCAGATCAGAGGCCACTGCTCCAAACCACTGCTGTTAACCAACTACACCACACTGTAACCATTACACCACACTGCCAGTCTGAGTAGACGATAATGACATTGATAGACTGATGGTCAGGTTCACTATAAGGCAACTTCATATGTCCATAGATGTAAGGGATAGGGTTGCAGGTCCCTCTTCACCACTAACGGGAGGTTTTTGGGGCGAAGCCTGTGGAGGGCGGGTTTGGGGAGGGGAGGGACTTAAATGCCATAGAGTCCAATTGCCAAAGCAGCCATTTTCTCCAGGTGATCTCTATTGGCTGGAGATCAGTTGCAATAGTGGGAGATCTCCAGCTAGTACCTTGAGGTTGGCAATCCTAGATAGGGAGGAGGAGGCCTTTGGGCAAGGGCTTCAGCTATATGGGGATGCAAGGGGGGCAGGGGAAGGGTAGACTAATTTAAGGAAGTGGAAGAGGTTAGATGGCCATCTGTCAGCAATGCTGATTCTACGACCTTAAGCAGATGATGAGAGGGAGGGCACCTTGGCCATCTTCTGGGCATGGAGTAGGGGGTCGCTGGGTGTGTGTGGGGGAGGTAGTTGTGAATTTTCTGCGTTGTGCAGGGGGTTGGACTAGATGACCCTGGTGGTCCCTTCCAACTCTATGATTCGAAGATCCAAGTTTGGTAGAGCTGAAGAAGCATCTGTCCCTAGGGTCACCCACAGGCCTGGAGGAAACCATTTCCTACCCCTGGCTGGGATTTTCTTTACCAGGTGATGTGATTTACCTCCATACCGTGAAAAGCTGCGGCTGCTCATTTCCATACATGACGCCTCTCTTACAGGAAAAGGCCGTTTTCCTCCAAGACTGTTAGCAACCGTAGTGATGACAGGGCAAGGCTTTGCTGGGAAATGAAAGGCGGCAGTCTCATTCACCTGAAAGTAAGGCCCACTGAATAGAATGGGCTTCCTTCTGAGTAAACATGCCAAGAATGCCATGAGCAGTCAGCCGTGAAAGTCTTCGAAACCCTTTCTACAAAGGGTATCAGACTGAATGTTAATCTCATTTGCTTCCTTGTTCCGTCCCGCAGTATTGCTGTTCCTCTCTGGCAGGCGTGGTGGAATTCTTTGTTAAAACCAGCAAACAAACCCTGATCCCCCTGCAACTCGATGACAGCTATGCCGAAACCTTGGGTATGTTGTGGGAAGAAGGGACACACACACACACACACACGGCGAGAGGCCTTTGTGAGATTTCCTCCTCTACCTGGGCGGGGAATTTACCCAACCTTAGAGAGGTTCCTCAGTGGAACAGGCTTCCTCGGGAGGTGGTGAGCTCTCCTTCCCTGGAGGTTTTTAAGCAGAGGCTAGATGGCCATCTGTCAGCAACGCTGATTCTGTGACCTCAGGCAGATGATGAGAGGGAGGGCACCTTGGCCATCTTCTGGGCATGGAGTAGGGGGTCACTGTGTGTGTGTGTGTGTTGGGGGGGGTAGTTGTGAATTTCCTGCATTGTGCAGGGGGTTGGACTAGATGACCCTGGTGGTCCCAACCAACTCTATGATTCTATGACCAGACCTCAGTGAGGTCTCGCTTCCTCCAGGCTTAATCTTCCACCCCAAACAAAAATGTTTAACTATTTGTATCCTCTAAAAATCATTTCCTGTTGGCTTTGGTCCTTGTCATTCATTTAAATGTTACCACAGGGGTGTCAAACTCGTTAAGAGGGCTGGATATGGCATAAATGTCACTTGGTTGGGCATGCCTCGCCAGCCCAGATTGAGAGTGGGGGTGGGGGGAGGTAGCTGCCTTACCTGGCTAGCCCACAGTGGGCTCACCAGCCCAGATCGGGACTGGGGGAGGTGGCTGCCTCGGTTGGCTTGCAAGCTGGATAAGAGCTCTAAAGGGGCCAGATCCGGCCCACAGGCCATATGTTTGACACCCCTGTGTTTGTCTCGTCCAGTAAGTCTTAAAGGGCTAACTACTACAAACATTTTCTATGTAACATTTCACTTTCTGTTGGGGCAGCACAGTGTTACTGGTTTGGGAGCGACTCCAAGCAGATCTCTGGAGAAGCAGCCGGGGAAAGGCCTGAGCAAACGAAATGACCCGTCCCGGGGTGGCTTCCAACTTCAGAGATTCACACAGAGAAATGCAGGGATGTGCCGAACCAGCAGGAGAAAATGGGGGCAAGGATCAGATGGGGAAAACTGGAGGGATCTATCTTAACCACATGGATCACGACAGCTGGGGCACAAGATAATGCCCTTTCATCATTGTTTCCTTGTGTCCCTGTTGTCGGCGCCCCCATTTTTCCTGCTGCCGTCCCCCATTTCTTTGATGCTGTTTTGATGCCCTCGTTACAAAAAAGGTTGAAAAAACACATAGATTTTGGCACAAGGGTATGAAAAGGAAGGGTCCCGTGATGAAGACTCCAAAACAAAATAGAGATTGTTCAACAGCATGCCTGATAGACGCAGGTAAGGCAGAAGCTAGTGGGACACCCCTGCCCAGAAACAGATCCCACGTGGCTCTGTTGTAGGTAAAGGTGGATTCAGCAACTGTGAGACCTTCAGATTGGAGAATCCTCCCTTGAGGTCACCGTTGGAGAGGACTAGAAGAAGAAGAAGAGTCCCTTCCCCTCCCACAACAGACACCCTGTGAGGTAGGTGGGGCTGAGAGAGATGTGACTAGCTCAAGGTCACCCAGCTGGCTTTGTGTGTAGGAGTGAGAAAACCAACCCGGTTCACCAGATTAGTGTCCGCCTCTCATGTGGAGGAGTGGGGAATCAAACCCGGTTCTCCAGATCAGAGTCCACCTCTCCAAATCACTGCTCTTAACCACTACGCCATGCTGGCTAAAGTGTTTTATGCCTTTTATGCATGGCTGTTTCTCTTGCTGCCCCCCCCCCCGACGACCTCCAGTCTTTGTGTTGATTATGCACAGCGTTTTTGACCGTCAGAGGTTGCCTCGCTCTCCCCCTGCATTTCCCCATGTTTTGCCCCCATTTTCGGAGTCCAGTTTTATCTCGAATTTGAAAATGCAGGCAAAGCGTGGGGAAACCAGGGGGAGAGCGAGGCAACCTCTGACAGTAGGAAACGGCATGCCTAATCAACACAAAGACCCGAAGTCGTCAGAGGGGTGACGGCAAGAGAAACAGCCATGCATAAAAGACCTTGATGTGAGTCTCCAAGCATCTCTGGCCACGATGAAATAGAAGAGTTGGTTTTTATATGCCGACTTTCTCTACCACTTAAGGAAGGATCAAACCGGCTTACAGTCACCTTCCCTTCCTCTCCCCACAACAGACACCCTGTGAGGTAGGTGAGGCTGAGAGAGCTCAGAGAGAGCTGTGACTAGCCCAAGGTCACCCAGCAGGCTTCACGTGTAGGAGTGGGGAATCCAACCCGGTTCTCCAGATTAGCCTCCGCCGCTCATGTGGAGGAGTGGGGAATCAAACCCAGTTCTCCAGATCAGAGTCCACCGCTCCAAACCACTGCTCTTAACCACTACGCCATGCTGGCTCTCACGATGAATCTCTCTTTCCCGTCTAGCTCTTAACATCCCTACCCAGGACTCTTTGGTGATCTCACCCCGCTCCCCTTCTTCTTCCCTTTGCTTATTTTCACAGAGTTTGTGGTGACGGATAATGAAAACGGGGAGAGCGTGCGGACCGTCCCAAAGCCCCCCCGGCTGCCTGATATCCTGCCGCTACCCCAAAGAGGTGATTCTGCTTGGCTTTGGGCAAAACTAAACTCTTCTTTTCCTGCTGGCTGAGGGCTAGGCTCTTGGGAGACACACCCAACTTTGAATGACCTGGATCCTGCGCTGTGGGCTTCCCGGAGCTGGCCAGGCACTTTCTGTTCTTGCAGTCTGAGAGGCAGGCAGCAAAAAACAGGTTTCTCCAGCACCTGGGCCAAATTTTATGCAGCTTGTTTCTGCTACTGACTGGGTCTCTGTATACACTGTGCTTATAGAGATACTAAAGTCCTCAACACTACACTGAGGTAACCCAAATTCTGTAGCAAGTGAAGGTGAGTTTTATAACCTAGTTGTCTGTCGGAGTTCCTGTGATGTCTTGGAAAGTTCATAGACAGCTCAGCTTTCCAGTGCAAATGCCAATAGATGGGGCAAATATATATGGCCATTTATAAAGGGCTGTTTTTCCACCGCACCTGTGCTGTCTGCTTTGGGGCTACCTTTTGATTGTGCATGGTTTCCAAACCATCAGAGCGGTTGTGGCTCAGTGGTAGAGCATCTGCTTGGCACGCAGAAGGTCCCAGGTTCAATCCCCAGTGGCATCTCCAGTTAAAGGGGCCAGGCAAGTAGGGGATGTGAAAGACCCCTGCCTGAGACCCTGGAGAGCAGACAATATTGACTTTGATGGACCAAGGGTCTGATTCAGTAGAAGGCAGCTTCATGTGTTCATGGGAGGGGCTGTGGCTCAGTGGTAAAGCACATGCTAGGCATGCGGAAGGTCCCAGGTTCAATCCCTGGCATCTCCAGTTAAAGGGACTAGGCAAGTAGGTGATGCGGAAGACCTCTGCCTGAGACCCTGGAGAGCCGCTGCCAGTCTGAGTAGACAATACTGACTTTGATGGACCCAGGGTCTGATTCAGGATAAGGCAGCTTCATGTGTCTTACGCTCCCAGCACATTTCCGTGTGTTTCTCCCCACGTTTTCCAGATTTTGGCTAAAACAGCATCTGGAGAACACGGGCGAAATGCGTGAAAACTGGTGGGGAGAGCGAGGCGACCTCTGACGGTCGAGAAAGGCATGCATAATCAAAAGGAAGCCCCAAAGCAGTTGGCGGGGAAACAGCCCTGCATAAATGGCCTTGGTTTTTACTCCCTACCCCATCTTCCTTGCAGACGCTGAAAATCCTGCTCTGACCCCATTCACTAAAATTAATAAGGCATATACATTATCGTTGTGGTGTGTGTATGTGTGTGTGTGTGTGTGTGTGTTGGGGGACAGGGGGACACATGAGGCTTATTTATTTTAATAATCAGTGTTGCCAACCTCCAGGTGGGGCCAGGAGATCTGGAATTACAACTGATTTCCAGACTAAAGAGATCAGCTTCCTGGGGGAGAACAGGGCTGCTTTGGAGGGTGGGGTCGGTGGCATTATGCTCTGCTGAGGTCTCTCCCCTCCTGAATCTCCCCCGTTCCCAGTTGCCACCCTCAAACCTCCAGGAATTTCCCAATCTGGAGTTGGCAATGCTATTAATAAGGCTTATTTTAAAAACATTTATATCCTGCTTTTCTCCCTAATAAGAATCCAAATTGGCATATGAATGATGTAAGTTCTAGAAGTTACTACAGACATTTCAAAGAGGTCTTGGTTTTAGGTGGGGTAGGCTTAAATAAGCTGTCCATCCTGAGGGCCGGCGTGGGGTAGTGGTTAAGAGCGGCGGACTTTGACCTGGAGAACCGGGTTCGATTTCCCACTCCTCCACATGAGCGGCAGAGTCTAATCTGGTGAACCGGGTTTGATTCACCACTCCTCCACATGAAGCCAGCTGGGTGACCTTGGGCTAGCCACAGCTCTCTTAGAGTTTTCTCAGCCCCACCTACCTCACAAGGTGCCTTTTTGTGGGTCGAGGAAGGGATTGTGATTGTAAGCTGCTTTGAGACGCCTTAAAGTAGAGAAGCTTGCTGGGGGTACAGTAGGGTTGCCAGGTCCCTCTTTGCCACCGGCAGGAGGTTTTTGGGGCAGAGCCTGAGGAGGGTGGGGTTTGGGGAGGGGTTTCAATGCCATAGAGACCAATTGCCAAAGGGGCCATTTTCTCCAGGTGAATTGATCTCTATTGGCTGGAGATCAGTTGTGATAGCAGGAGATCGCCAGCTACTACCTGGAGGTTGGCAAACCTAGGGTAAAGTGTAGACACCTGGGGAAGGCAATGGAAAACCACTCCATGAACACAGTCTGCCTAGTAAACGTTGCGATGTGACATCACCCCATGGGCCAGTAATGACCCGGTGCCTGCACTGGGGGACCACCTTTACCTAAGGTAGAGAAAAGCAGGGTATAACAACCGACTCTTCCTCTTCTGTCCATCCCATCTGTCTACACAGACGGTGTCACGGAGCGGCAGAAGCCCTCACTGCCTCCCCGAAGCCGACCACCAACGGCCCCTCCACCTCTTCCGTCAGTCCCACCCCCTCAGAGCCCTCCAGCCGGCGTGCCTGAGAATGAGTACATGGTGGAAGATGAGCCAGAACAGGCATATATGAACCCTGAAGGTGAGCTGTATCAGGAGTTAAAAATTGGGTGTCATCCGTGGCTGGCAGGAGCCACGGGGAGGTCCTGGAATGTTCACCGACTGTTCAGCTTTCCAGGACTGACGCAAGGGCGGTTATATGTCAGCGGGCACCTCAGCTTTCCCCCTTCCCTCCTAAAAAACGATAAATCATAGCGATTGCAATTGATTTAATTTGGATCACTTTCTCCACATTGCTCAGAGTTTGGCCCTTCATTTTATCCTCGCAATGGTCTCTTTAAGGCCGCTACCGCGTGGTCATTTCGTCCTGCAATTCTCCTACGAATGTTGCGAATCTCTGCAGGCAACGTGCACGGTCGGCTCCCTCCCACATGATCAACCCACCTCCTTTCATAGAATAATAGGATCATAGGGTTGGAAGGGGTCCACCAGGGTCATCTAGTCCAACCCCCTGCACAATGCAGGACATTCACAACTACCTCCCCCACTCACACCCAGTGACCCCTACCCCATGCCCGGAAGATGGCCAAGATGCCGTCCCTCTCATGAACTGCCTCTCACCATCTGCCTAAGGCCATACGATGAGCATTGCTGACAGATGCCCATCCAGTCTCTGCTTGAAAACCTCCAGGGAAGGAGCGCTCACCACCTTCTTGCGTAACTTTTCAAGGTTTTCCAATTCCTGTGTTGTCCTGATATTAAAGTAAGGTTCGCGGCTGCCCCTTTCAGCCCCCCCGGACCCCATACCCTTTCTTATCTCCCCCCCTCTCCCACTCCTCCACCCGCAGCTGGCTTCCTTTCGCCTCCACCCTGGGACAGCGGGGTGGAGGAGTACAGCACGGTTGGCAGCTCCCACCAGGTGCGCCTTGCATTTTCTTTTTGGGTTGGGGGGGAAGCATCCAACTTAACAGGGACCAAGAAACGAGAAAGGAGCCATGCCTTAACGGCCTAAGATTGGCTAGGTTGAGAGAGAGAGAGAGGGTTTCCTGGCACAGGAGGGGTTTGAACCTGTGTCTCCCAGCCTAGTCCAACACTCTAACCTTGGGAGCGGGCCCAGAGATGGAGATTTTGGGCCCAATTTTTAAGGATTTTTCAAGCGGGGACAGAAAGCCCCTTTGTCTCCCCATCTCTTTGATGCCTGTTTTGCATTTTATTTTTTTCCAGATGAGGTTGAGACAAGGCAAACCAACATGGCCAGAGGTAAGTGGATCCGGCTTTGTGACGCTCTGAGAATAAAGCAGTTGTCTGATAAAAAGACAACCATTAGATGACTTCAAGCGTAAATGGAAACCGCTATATGAAAAATATGCTTCAACAGTGAACATTGACAATTGTATTTAATATACAGTTTGCTTCAAGATATTTTGTAAGTGCAACTTTTTTTTTTTATTTTACTTTATGTTTTAAGGGGTACAAAAAGGAAAAAAAAGGAAGGGGAAAAGATAAATCATGAATATATAAAAACATCGTTACAGTTTCGGTTAAAAAATAAGCTCATAGAGTACAACAAAGTATCGAACAAACATTGTACAGTGTATCTAATAAAATGATATTTTAAAAGTAAATATCTTTCATTTGTCAATATATCGTTTTGAAAGAGATATTAGCTGATCAATTATTTATCTGGAAGACATATAAGTATAAAATGACTCCCATTTTTCATTAAATTGTTCCATGGATTCGTTAATCTTTGGATTTAGAATAAAAGTCATTTTTGCCATACTGGCATAATCTAAAAGCATTTCTTTCCATTCTTCAATTTCGGGAGTAGACGTTTGTTTCCAAGTCCTTGCCAGGACCGTTCTTGCTGCTGTTGTGGCATATTTAAAAATATCATGATGTTTTAAAGGCAAGTTTGGTGGCACGATACTGAGTAAATAATATTTGGGATCTTGTAATATCTTCATTTTCAATATCGTCTGGAGTTCTCTGTGAATCTGTTTCCAGTACAGTTGAATTTTAGGACATGTCCACCAAACATGGAAGTAAGACCCGTCTGTATTTAAACTTGATTTAAATATATGCTGTTGAGAATTATTCCTTCACAAGTGAGCCCAATTTTTAAAGAACTTTTTCAATATGTAATCACTGTGACTAAAACTTCGTACGCTTCATATTGGAAAGGTTCTAAGATCCCCACAACGAACGAGTGGATTTATAAATTATTTGATTTTGCCTCGATGTCAAAACTAATCTGTTTGATAAAAAGACTGCCATTAGATGGCTTCAAGCGTAAATAGCAACCACTGTATGACAAATACGTTTCAACAATTAATTTTGCCAATTGCACTTAATAGACCAGTTTGTTAAATATAATCCGAAGCTGATATATTCAGTGCTAGCCTTTAATAGAGATATTTAGATTAGAAGATATTAGTATCTGTATAAGACTAGTTTACAAAAAGATATACTGCATATTTTACTGATAAGAAATCAAAGGGTGTACTCTAAACTAAGCCAACTCATGAAATTTGGATGTAACGTACTGGAAAGGTTTGGACACTGAAATTTAATGGTTACCCTTTTTCCTTCCCCACCCTTTTTATTTTTGTACCCCAAAAAACCTTTAATAAAATATATATATATTTTAAAAAAGAGAGACTAAAGCAGTTGTTGACAGCCAATAGCAGCTGAGAAGGGGCCGGGTTGCTTGTCCGCTGGCTCTCTTGGCATAATTCCCTGCAGGAGAAATGGTAACGAATCGGTAACCACCCTTCCGAAAAACAAAATTGATCCAGATCAACATTTTTTTTCTAATGGAGGTTTTCTTGCAAAAATTCAAAGCTGATTGGAAATGCAGGAAGCTTGTGAACTGTTGGGGAGAATAACAAAAATCCAATTCGTTTTCTTTTGGTTCTTGACAGGGAAACCTCCACCAGGCGGAATCAAAGTATGCTGGACTGCAGGCAACAGACCACCCAAAACGCCCCCTGTGCCACCCAGCAAGCCCCCCAAGCCAGGTACACGAACTGCTGCCTCTCAAAGTAGTAAATTGGATAGGCTGCATGTGTTCACAGGGAAAAATCAAAGACTGATTGAGCACCCATTTAGCATCCAGAAGGTCCCCAGTTTCATCCCTGGTGGTTGCCGCAGTACGTATTTGGAAAAGCCTCTTTCAGCTAAAGACCTCCCATTACTGTTCTGGATGCACCAACAGTAGAAAGCAGCTGTGTCAGTTTGCAGTGTAGAAGAAGAAGAAGAGATGATTTTTATATGCCGACTTTCTCTACCATTTAAGGAAAAATCAAACCGGCTTACAATCACCTTCCCTCCCCCTCCCCACAACAGACACCCTGTGAGGGAGGTGGGACTGAGAGAGCTCTAAGAGAGCTGTGACTAGCCCCAGGTCACCCAGCTGGCTTCATGTGGAGGACTGGGGAAACCAACCCAGTTCACCAGATCAGCCTCTGCCACTCAAGTGGAGGAGTGGGGAATCAAACCTGGTTCTCCAGATCAGAGTCCACTGTTCCAAACCACCGCTCTTAACCACTACACCATACTGGTAGGTAGAATTCTTTTAAGGAAGAATCAAACCGGCTGATAATCACCTTCCCCTCCCCACAACAGGCACCCTGTGAGGTAGGTGGGGCTGAGAGGGCTCTAAGACAACTGTGACTAGCCCAAGGTCACCCAGCTGGCTTCATGTGGAGGAGAGGGGAAACCATCCCGGTTCACCAGATTAGTTTCTGCTGCTCATGTGGAGGAGTGGGGAATCAAACCCGGTTCTCCAGATTAGAGTCCTCCGCTCTTAACCCCATCACCACTCTGGCTCTCTACACCATGCTGGGAGTGGCAGAGGTCACCAGAGGCTTCATGCTCAATTATACCCTGCATCATGCACCCTCCAGCATTTGCCTGGGTTGCTCACTGTAGATATACGTAGCCAGTGTTTTAGAGATGTAAAGATCGTCGGGTATGCGAGTCTGAAGAACATCCAGTCCTGCCTGAGTCTGATCCGTCCCTTCCTTGTGTGTTTCCCACAGTCATCGATTCGGTTCTGACTCCCAGTGATCCGACCGGCAGCCCCGGCACACAGAGGACCCCGGTCACCTTGTCGTCCCGCCTGGCCGTTTCGTTGCCGAGAGGTTTCTCTATCGGTAGGTCATGGGATGTGGGAGGGAAAACGCCCTTGATCAAAAAAGCTCTGTATGCAAACCTCTGCAGCCTTACTTGGAAGTAAGTCCCATTGAGTGGGACTTTTTCCATGAGTAAATATGTGTAGGGATTGAGCGGCAGCGGTCTGTCTATTCAAACAATTTCTGTCGGCTTCCAGCTGGTTTAACGGCCAGTGGTGACCTCCCCCAAAGACTCCTAGGAATTGTAGGTTTGCTGACAAAATTGCTTCGGTTCCTCCCTTATGAGTAGGGTTGCCAGATTCCAGGTAGGGCCTGGAGATCGGGATTACAGCTGATCCCCAGACAACAGAAATCAGTTCCCCTGGAGGAGATGGCTGCTTGGGAGGGTGGACTCTATGGCCTGATAGCCTCCTTCTCACCTGAGATCCATTAAGTAATCCTTGATAAATCCCAGCTGTTCAGCACCAAGTGGAGGGTCTTCTGTAGCAGGCGAGATTTAAACCTTTGGAACCTTGAGGACTAGAAACTTGCTCCTTTTCAGATTAAATCTGAAATTCTCAAGAATGCTGGTGGGGAGGGCATTGAAAAGTCACTGTTTTAAATAGGTGAAGACGTTTACCTGAGGCTAGAGATGTAGCTAGTTATGAACTTGATTCCTCATGTGAGAAGACTGGTACTTTAAAAAAAATCATATGTTGTTCTGTGTCAATAAGTTTTGGAGTTATGCACTTTGGAAAGAACACTGAGGAAGTCTATCTGCGAAACGGTATATGTTTCTAGATCACCGTCTGTGCAGATATATTGTGAGGTGCTGCATCAACTGAATGTGAAACTGACGTGAAACTGACTTTGGCCAAGGAATCAGGAGCTGTGTTCAAGACATGATCCTGGAGGTTACTTTGTTATGGACTGAGTTTGACATTTGGGATTTGTGCATAATGTCATTTCGGCTCCGCCCTGTTGCCAGCTTCCGTGGTTGTGCGATGCGGTCACACACGGTTTGTTTTTTTGCAGATATGTCCAAGGAGCTGGAAAAAAAGCTGCAGGAACGGAGAGCGACCCTAGACCTCAGTGAGGCGAACATCTCATACTAATACTCTGGTCCTAATCCAAGAAAGGAAGGTTACGGTGGCCCTAGATGGTTTTTGGCCAAGCCCTCTTTGAAATCTGCGTGTTTCCCAGTCTACCTTGGATTCTCTAATTCATCAAATCTTACGTGATCTTGTGTTTCAAAGGACTTCATCCTTTTTTTTAAAAAATCAGTGGCTCTCCACTCTATAGCTGATAACAAAACGTGGGAATTGTGTCCGGCACGGACAACTGTGCTGGGTTTGGACTTCAGAAATCCCCACCCTTCTTGAATCTAGGGGGCTCTTATGGAAGCTTGAAAAAGCGGGTGTTACCCTAAATTGGCCGCCTGGAGGTATGGGGCCAATTGCAAAATGACCTCCATGGTGGGAGATGGAAGAGGTTGCTTTGGGGAAGAGATGCGGCTAAGTTTCAGTTCCAAAGAAAGGGGAACGTTTACTGACCGGATGGCCACAGGAAGAGGTTGCCGGCCTTGAGAAGATCTTTGTCTGGGGGCAAACTGGAGGGGGGGGGGGCACATAGCTGTGATTAGCCTGCCCGAGACTAGCTTGGTGCGTTGCTAGCCAGCTGGAAGGGAGGAACCCAAAGCTCCATTCCATTCAGTCCAGAATACCCTCAGCCCAAGACTAATGCAGAAGACAGGCACCTGGGAACTCGCACGCAGCTCCCACGATGCTCCCGGTTACCACCCCGAGGAGCGCTACAGACAAAAACAGTCATGGCTTGTCCGACTTTGCGATGTTCCCTTAACTATTGGCTGGGCTGCTGTGATGTCACAGCATATTCCTGTTGTCACCGCCATAGGAAGGGTCTGAGGACAGTCATAGGATGTTGTAAGGAGGTACGAGACAGATCCATTTGATTAGCAGAAAAGCCTTCAGCAGTACCTGGGAAGCGGAGGGTAGGGTTGCCAGGTCCCTCTTCGCCACTGGCAGGAGGTTTTGGGGGTGGAGCCTGAGGAGGGCGGGGTTTGGGGAAAGGAGGGACTTCAATGCCATAGAGTCTAATTGCCAAAGCGGCCACTTTCTCCGGGGGAACTAATCTCGGTCGGCTGGAGATCAGTGGTAATAGCAGCAGAGCTCCAGCTTGTTCCTGGAGGTTATACCAAAGAATGAGCACGAGGGCTCAACTAATAAACAAACTGTATATACTCACAATGCGTTGGTGTCTCTTTACTGTATGCAACACTGTACATGTACAAAAACGTGAACAAAAAAATGTGTTAATTCACACAAGACATTCTCAAATTCAGTTACTGGTGTAAATGCTGAAAGAGAGTCCAAATAAAGTTCGAATGAAAAGTTCAAAGCAAACGGTCGCACCCCGACCGCCTTTCCGCAGCCGGAGACAGAATTCAAGGCCGGCTGTGAGACGAGGCGCATAAAACGCAAAATAAAGGACGCCCCAACGGGATTACTGGGTGAGGGCATCGTTGAGTCGGGTTGGAGACCGCGTCTCCCGGGTGCCGGGAGGTCCCGGAAGTCTCCCGGTGGGGAACACCACAAAAACGAAAGGGAACGAATGTCGACAATGTGAAGTCCAACTAAACGACACCCTAGATTGGTGCTCGTTTCAATCCTTCATCAGTATGTTGGTCTTCCTTTTTATGTATGGCTTCTATGTGGGAAACTGCCCACGTTGTGTTAATCGGGTATGAAACCTCTGTAAAGGAAAAAGTGAATTCAGACTACATTCCTAACTATACAAAGGTGTTCCTTGATAATAACGCAATTAACTTTTAAGGTTACAATTTCCCATTGTAAAATTGTTACATTCAAAAAAACGTTACATTCAAAAATTCTTATTATGTCACATTATATAGATGCATAGTCCCCCACACACCTTAATGTATGGCTTAACGCCCTGTCACGGTTCCAACAGCGTGATACTCTCCACTTACTCTTCCGTAAGTTCCTGGAGGTTGGCAACCCCAGCGGAGGGGCTCTGATCAGGTGATCTGTGGGGTTGGGGCTGTGGCCCGGGTAGAACAGTGGGGGCAGGGGGCATACATGTCTGAACTTCTCCGCTTAGCTTGAAGCCACCCTCGTCAAAATGTTTAGCTACAGCTCTATGAAGTTTGGTTGACGCATCCATCTGCGCCGTTTTGATTTTGCACCTCCACACTGGGCGCCGGGGACAAGCAGCTTACCTGAGTCGTGGCAGAAATTCTCCGCTGTGTTTCATTCAGAGGTGCAACTTCATTCTCTGTCCAGTTGAAACATCTGACAGGCCAGCGATATCACAAAAACGACAGAGAGGCGCGCACATGTAAATTAAGTCTATGTAGGCTAAAACAGCGATTCTTAGGCCATTTATGCATGGTTGTTTCCTCGCAGTCACCCCGCCATCTACTTTGGGGCATTTTCCTACCATAAGAATATAAGAACCTAAGAAAGGCCCTGCTGGATCAGACCCAGGCCCATCAAGTCCAGCAGTCTGTTCACACAGTGGCCGACCAGGTGCCTCTAGGAAGCCCACAAACAAGACAACTGTAGCAGCACCATCCTGCCTGTGTTTCACAGCACCTAATACAATAGGCATGCTCCTCTGATCTTGGAGAAAGTAGATATGCATCATGACTAGTATCCATTTTTACTAGTAGCCATGGATAGCCTTATTCTCCATAAGAACCTAAGGTGCCAACCAGGTGCCTCTAGGAAGCCCACAAGCAAGACGACTGCAGCAGCGTCCTCCTGCCTGCGTGCCACAGCACCTAACATAACAGGCCTGCTCCTCTGATCCTGGAGAGAATAGGTATGCATCATGCCATTTTAACTAGTAGCTATGGATAGCTTTCTCCTCCATGAACATGTCCACTCCCCTCTTAAAGCCTTCCAAGTTGGCAGCCATCACCACATCCCGGGGCAGGGATTTAACTGCGATGTGTGAAGAAATGCTTCCTTTTATCAGAAAAGAGCAAGAGTCCAGTAGCACCTTAAAGACTAACAAAAATTCACTCTCCTCTACTTAAAGACAGATGGATTCACATTCTAGCTGTATCTGAAGAAGTGAGCTGTGGCTCACGAAAGCTCCTACCCTGCCAGAAAATATTTTTGTTAGTCTTTAAGGTGCTCCTGGACTCTTGCCCTTTTCTACTACTGCAGACAGACTAACACGGCTACCCACTGTGAATTATCTTCCTTTTATCAGTTTTGAATCTCTCACCCTCCAGCTTGAGCAGATGACTCCCGCGTTCTGGCATTACGAGAGAGGGAGAGGTTGCCTTGCTCTTCCTGCGTGTTTTCCCGCGTGTTTTCCGGATGCTGGCTAAACACGAATGTTCTTTGAGACCCTCCCTTAGCCATTGGGTTGTTTGCTGTGATGTCATGGAAGGGCCATAGACTCAGCCCCTAGCTAGGTGTTCAGTACATGCTGTGCATCCAAAAGGACCCAAGGTTCAAGCCCCAGCACGTTCAGTTGAAGGATCTCAGGTAGCAGCGAATGAAAAAAGACCCTGGCACGCCCCAGAGCAGGCAAGACCTGGCTAGAGGGACCAGGGGCTGGATTTGGTAGAAGGCGGATTCATGTATTCTACTGTGGACTGGAAACCCCTTGGGGCAGAGGCTTCTGTGCTCACTGCAGGCTGGTGCTGTATTAAATTTAGGCTGCCCCAAAGTGGAAAGATCATGGGGAGAGGACTTCAGAGGAAGGCATGCACCCCTTGGGGTGTTTGGTATACCACCACCCACCCACCCCCAGTTACAAGATTAGGATAGCTGGCAGGTTGGTGGGTTGAGCACAGGATCCAGGGAAAACGGATGGCCGATGAGTACTGGGTCAAGGATGTTCCTGAGTGGGGCGGGGGAGCAAGAACAGGGCAGACCCAGGGCACACGTCAGGGCAAGGACCGCCTTGCTGGACCAGGCTAGGGGCCCCTCTGCCTAAATTGCAGCAGGGGCCACAAGCAGGGTCCGGAGGTGCGAGACCCTTGTTTCCCCCCACCAGGTGGAACCCAGAGCGATGGCCGCTTTGGAAAATGGATGCTCTGTGTCAGCTATCAACTATTGATAGGTCCCGTCCCGCCATAAGAACATCCAGCCCTGCAGCATTGGGCAAAAGGTCCATGTAGCACAGCATCCTGTTTCCAGAAGCAGCTAACTAGATGCTCTCAAGAGAGCCAGCGTGGTGGTGTAGTGGTGAAGAGCGGTGGTTTGGAGTGGTGGGGTCTGATCTGGAGAGCCGGGTTCGATTCCCCTCTCCTCCACATGAGCGGCCGAGGCTAATCTGGTGAACTGGCTTGTTTTCCCCCCTCCTACACATGAAGCCAGCTGGGTGACCTTGGGCTAGTCACCTCTCTCTCAGCCCCACCTCCCTCACAGGGTGTATATTATGGGGAGGGGAAGGTGATTGTAAGCCGGTTTGATTCTTCCTTAAGTGGTAGAGAAAGTCGGCATATAAAAACCAACTCTTCTTCTATCTGGTATGGGTAGTGTAACCTCTGGTTTACCATATCAGTAGACTTCTCCTGAAATGGAAGCTCTGTTTACCTACCGAAGCTTCTTGGGGTTGATAAACTTCTCCTTGCTGCGTCAGGCCATGGGCTACCCAATCCAGCATCCTTTTTCCAGGTCCGATGCCCCAAGGAAGCGCCCCGGCCGGACACGGAGGCCTTCCATTGATACTCACAACTACTCTGCTTCTGCCCATGGAGGTTTCCTTTAGTTTCCAGTAGACCAGATTCCACAAATGGGTCTAATAACCCTTTTAAGACACCAACACGTCTTTTGTGGCAGTGCGGCAGGGGAGGGGGAGTCACTTTGGTTTCCGACAGACACGGACCCAAAACGAGGTTTGCGCCGCAATCTTAAATTTATTGTTAAGGCCGGAAGCTGTTTGCAGGGTGAGAAAGAAGCGGACGCTCGACTGGAGACCACGGGGCGCCCTGTCTGGGTGTAAGTGTGTGAGGGCAGAGCATCTTCTCCTCTAGTGGGTTATTTGACTTCCAGGACAGTGCGGGGGAGAAACACATGGTGGATGATGGCTTTGTAATCCCAGACTTCAAATCCTGTATAGAACTGGGCAGTGGCTATTCTGTGCTTCCAAGGAAAGCAGACATTATGGGGTAGGGTTCAGAGTCCAGATTACCAGGGGCCCCACCGACTGAGGAGATGGAGGATTTTTGCAGGGATCGGCTGGGCATTTTTAATTTGACAAATATCAGGTCTGTTTCAGCTGGGGATGTGGAGCTCAGGCAGAGGAGGGAAGGTCTCTTTTTCCCTCTGTCTTCTCATAGAATCACAGAGTAAAAAGGGACCACCGGGGCCATCTAGTCCAACCCCCTGCACAATGCAGGGAATTCACAACTACCTCCCCCCTACGCTCCAGCCTCCGGCAGTCTCTTCCCTCACTTGATCTTTACCCCACTGGCAAAATGAACACAGCCTGGATTAAACTCTCGATCAAGGAGGCTGCTATTGTTCAGTTAAAAACATTCGTGTCATGTATTTAGCCTTATGTGGTTTGATGCTTCAAATCTCTGCTTTCGTTGTAAAAAATCAGCAGACTTCTAGTCCTCATGGGTCGTCTGCGGTCACTGCTCGCTAAGAAGCCCGAGGAGATGCCAAGTGACTTGCCCACTGGTTAGGAAGGGTTGCCAACCTCCAGGTGGTGGCTGGAGATCTCCTGCTATTACAACTGATCTCCAGCCGACAGAGATCAGTTCCCCTGGAGAAAATGGCCACTTTGGCCATTGGACTCTATGGCATTGAAGTCCCTCCCCTCCCCAAACCCTGCCCTCCTCAGGCTCCGCCCCCAGAATCTCCAGGTATTTCCCAACACCGAGCTGGTCACGCTACTGACCGGTCCCTGAAAATTAAATTACTATGCAAAGGAGCTTCATATACGTAATTTTCTTGGCACAAAATTGAGATCATTGTGGAATTTTAAATTTTTGCCTTGCTTGAAAATGCTATGCTTTTAAAACTGAGCTTCCGGACTTCCCAAAATCCGTGCTTTTCCTGCATCTGTAGAAGGCCAAATTTGGTGGTGGAGGGGGAAGGACTCCTGTGATTGATTATATGGGGAGGTGTCTTACAATCATAAACAAATCAATAATCCAATACATTCATGGCGTGTGGTTTGTGCGCCGGTCCCTCTGCTTTGGCTGGGTGGTGGTGGTGGGTGCAGATCTCAGAACCGGCAGGGAAATTAAAAGAACGCTGTAGGAGAAGTCCTTTTCCTTGCTTATCTGGGCAGTCAGGGCCTCTCTTGTGGCGGGGGGAGGCCGGATCCTGCAAAGCGAACCCCGTAGCACGGTCCTAAGACAGGCTGGCATTCGAACTGCTTGTAGCACTGTTCCGCTTCTGAAGGCATTTGACGGCGCTGGGGACTTGCAAGCCGGAGTAGACGTGGAAACTGCCGCACCAAACCTGCGGAAAGGAAGAGACGTCAAGGGGACGTGGCTAAAGGGTCTCCAAGAGGCCGTTCTAATCCTAAAAACTGTATTCAGTGCAGGGCAGAATCGAAAACACTGAGAAAACGCTGACCGATTCATATGTCGTGCCCTCGCTTACCCTCAATTGCCCCGAAAGGATATCATCTTGTAGCCCTATCTGATTGGCTGTAATGTCACACTTTAAGTTATCCCTGGTGGTCCGGGATGGCCTAATTTGATTGGCTGCATAACACTGTGATGTCACAAGAAATGTGATCACTGAATGACTGGGATCGCCTAATTCAGAATAAAGAAAGCAGCCAAGCAGGGCAGAGAACGGCAGCGAAGACAACAAGTTTGAAAAAGGAAGGTGGACATTCACCCACTATAAGAAGCAATACGTCGATGGGATGCATTTAATATTTCAGTCGATTCCAAGAAACTTCCTTCTCATAGGGCCAAGCATGGACTGAGTCAAGCTTACTGCTCCAGTACCATGCCAGTGAAAACTGGAAGATTTTCTCCCTCTCTCATAATACTAGTGCTAAAGCTGGAGGGTGGGAGATTCAAAAGAGATAAAAGGAAGTATTTATTCACACAACGCATAATTCAATTGTGGAACTCCCTGCCCCAGGATGTGGGGATGGCTGCCAACTTGGAAGGCTCTAAGAGGGGAGTGGATGTGTTCATGGAGGGGAGGAGTATTCATGGCTACTAGTCAAAATGAATACAAGTCATGGTGCATCCTTATTCTCTCCAGTACCAAAGGAGCAAGCCTATTATATTAAGTGTTGTGGATCACAGGTAGGACGGTGCCGCTGCAGTCGTCTTGTTTGTGGGCTTCCTGGAGGCACCTGGTTGGCCACTGTGTGAACAGACTGCTGGACTTGATGGGCCTCGGTCTGATCCAGCAGGGCTTTTCTTATGTTCTTATAAAACGGCAGGGCAATGAGAGAGTATTTGACCACCACTGCAGAACCTTCACGGGGCTGAAAATTTGTCCCTTCTGGCTTCAGGGTCTGTTCAGGTCCAGCTTCTCTCCACAGGCATGAGGACAGGACGGTTTTTAATTTGCTGTTTTCAAATGTTGGCTTTATTCAACCGTTTATATTGTTTTCACATTGCTGTTACTCGCCTCGGGCCCCAGGATGCCTCGGAGAAAAGAGGGTCTAGAAATACTTCTGAAATTAATATAAATAGCAATTCATCCAGTGCTGGATTCTAGCGCACCGCTGCACCCAACTTCTCCATTACAAGTTTCTCACCATGAAGGCTGGAAGAACCGGCTGAGTAAATCTGGCCCGAAACGTATGAAGCAGCTGCTTTGTTTTGGCATTGTAGAAGGAGAGGAAACCTACAAGAAAAAGAGATAAGTCAACGTGAAGCTGGACTCCTTTGGGGCAATGAAGAGGCTTAGGGGGGAGTTGGGGGGGGACTGCTGGGAGGGAAGTGTCGGGGTGTCTTCACTGCTGCCATAATTTTGACATGCCTTTTTATATATGGTGAGGCTACTTGAGTGACTGGGTGAGGATCCATTGACATATCATTATATTATTAATTATTACTAGCACATCGATGAACACGGTGCTTTCTTGGACGCTTAGACAGCTCTCTGAGCCAAGGAACTGACAATGGGGTTGGGCAGCTTTTCTACCAGTAGACAAGAGCAAGAGTCTAGTAGCACCTTAAAGACCAACAACATTTCTGGCAGGGTATGAGAGAGCCAGCACGGTGTAGTGGTTAAGAGCAGTGGTTTGGAGCGGTGGACTCTGATTTGGAGAACCGGGTTCGATTCCCCACTCCTCCACATGAGCGGCGGAGGCCAATCTGGTGAACTGGATTTGTTTCCCCACTCCTACACCTGAAGCTGGCTGGGTGACCTTGGGCTAGTCACTCACAGCTCTTTTAGAGCTCTCTCAGCCCCACCTAACTCACAGGGTGTCTGTTGTGGGGAGGGGAAGGGAAGGTGATTGTAAGCCGGTTTGAGTCTCCCTTAAGTGGTAGAGGAAGTCAGCATATAAAAACCAACTCTCCTTCTTCTGCCATGAGCTTCTGTGAGTCACAGCTCTGTGACTCACGAAAGCTCATAACCCTGCCAGAAATTTTGTTAGTCTTTAAGGTGCTGCCAGACTCTTACTCTTTTCTACTGCTACAGACAGACTAACACGGCTACCCATTGTGAACTTTTCTACCAGGCGTCCTTCTGTGTCTTTAACAGTATCATGTGCTAGAGGAATCAACCACTCTTGATACTTGCTTACTGTTAAAGCAATCGGAGTAGGCCCAGTTGTCTTTTTCTAGCCAGCAGGCAATTTTACTGGTCTGCTCAGTCCCTGAACAATTAGGATGATGAGGGGAAGGGGGGGCATAGCTCAGCAGCTGGACCAGAACCAACTGCCTGCTGTCTCCTTGGCCATTCATGCACACACCATCCCAGAGGAGGTGTTCATGCTCCTTCAGCATCAGCAAGGAGAAAATGTCATTCTCCTTGTCCTCCAGACACCTCTGCCAGCAGGAAATGGGAGATCATCCCCATGACATTACAGGGGCTGGTGGGTTGACCATCTGCATGGGGGAGGAAAGGTCTGGAGACCAAGTCCTATGAGGAAAGGTTGAAGGAGCTGGGTACGTTTAGCCTGAAGAGGAGAAGACAGAGGGGATACGATCACCATCTCCAAATACTTGAAGGGCTGTAATAGAGAGGAGGGTGCCGAGTCATTTTTTGTTGCCCCAGAACGTTGGACCAGAACCAATGGGTTGAAATTAAATCAAAAGTGTTTCTGTCTAGATGTTAGGAAGAATTTTCTAGCAGTTGAGAGCGGTTCCTCAGTGGAACAGGCTTCCTCGGGAGGTGGTGAGCTCTCCTTCCCTGGAGGTTTTTAAGCAGAGGCTAGATGGCCATCTGTCAGCAATGCTGATTCTGTGACCTTAGGCAGACCCTGAGAGGGAGGGCATCCTGGCCATCATCTGGGCATGGAGTAGGGGGTCGGTGTGTGTGTGTGTGGGAGGAGGTAGTTGTGAAATTCCTGCATTGTGCAGGGGGTTGGACTGGATGACCCTGGTGGTCCCTTCCAACTCTATGATTCTATGTCATGGATTTCTGGTCAGCAGTGTGATGCCTGTGGGGCTATGGGCCTCAGGAACTTAGCCACGTGTTTGTACCCCTTAGTTGAGGAGTTATATTGGTTCGTGATGCAGTGGATCTTAAAGCCTTATTGTTTTCTTTGCAAACCAACCAAAAGGCTTTCGCTGTGGGCAGCCCAGATCTTACCTTCGTGGAAATTGCAGTAGATGCCGATGACGTCGGGCACCGGGACGTCTAAGGTCTTGGCCTTGTTGTTGTGCTTCGCCGTGAAGCTGACCTGCAGCCAGTTGTTGAGATGGAGGCACCACGAAGAAGGTGTCTTGCCCAGCTGGTCGAACTTGCCCAGAGTCCTGTAGGCCACCCCAACGGCAAATGCTTTGCTATCCCGGTCGTAACGCACTTCCCAGTAATCTTCGCCGCCGTCGATCAAGGAGTCCCCTGCAACGAAGCGAGGAAATGGCAGGGGAACCCAGGCCAGAGGAAGGGTAAGATTAGATTGTTGCAATGCGCTCTATGTGGGGCTGGCCTTGAGAAGTGTTCGGCCACTTCAATGGGTCCAGAATGCTGTGGCCAGGATGGAATTGGCACCAGACTGACAACCAGGATTCCTCCCCACCTCTCCCATATTCCCCACCTCCATATTCAGAGGCCCTGAATACAAGTGCTAGGAAATCTGGGGCAGGTCTTGGTTTCTATGCCCCGTTTGTGGCTGGTGTGTAAAACAGGTTGCTGCACCAAATGGGCCACTGGACTGATTCAGCAGGGCTCTTCTTACTTATTTTACAAAATTTATACCCTTCCTTTCGGCCTTCCATTACATGAACAGATGAAGCTGCCTTATACCGAATCAGGCCCTCGGCCCATCAAAGTCAGTATTGTCTGCTCAGACCAGCAGCGGCTCTCCAGGGTCTCAGGCAGGGGTCTTTCACATCACCTACTTGCCTAGTCCTTTTAACTGGAGATGCCGGGGATTGAACCTGGGACCTTCTGCATGCCAAGCAGATGCTCTACCACTGATCCACAGCCCCTCCCCTCCATCATGAACAGATGAAGCTGCCTTATACTGAATCAGACCCTCGGTCCATCAAAGTCTGTATTGTCTGCTCAGACCAGCAGCGGCTCTCCAGGGTCTTGGGCAGAAACAGGTCTTTCACATCACCTACTTGCCTAGTCCCTTTAGTGGAGATGCCGGGGATTGAACCTGGGACCTTCTGCATGCCAAGCAGATGTTCTACCACTGAGCCATGGCCCTTCCCCGAAATGTGCATACCTCAAGGGCCATCAAGGCAGCTAACAAAGTAAAAACATACAAAATGATATCACCTCTTAAAAACCATTAAAACCAACCAAAAATACATCATTAAAACAATTAAAACCAGAACTTCAAAACAGCTTATGTTTTTATGTTCTCTCTGGATGCTTCCTAGTCATGGCCTGTGGGTGGGGCTTTCAGTCAGAACGTGTAGGTCAACCAGGATTAGCTCCACCCCCTTTGGGGAGCAAGCTCCCCCCATATGTTTTGTCTGCAAAACACAATAAGCAAAGCTGTAGCTTCTCTGATTTGTCTGTTTCCTCCCGACTCCACCCATAGCCCAGCGCTTCTTGCCTTAGCTCCGTGCTTTATTTGCCAGTCTCTGCTTTGCCTTTCTCCAATGTACCTGACTCCCCTTTCCAGATTCTTCCATTCTACCTGTTGGCCACTATTTTACACTTGGCTTCACCTGCGCTGGTTTGCCAGCTCCAGTAGACGGGGCCAAACGTTTTTGAAACCCGAAATTCTCTGTTCTGATAGGAAGCCAAAGTTCTTCTTACCCAACACTGTGTAGGATTCGGCAGTGAAACGATCCCTCCCTCCACGGCCCGACGGCATCCTTTTCGGCGATTGCACGCACCTGCAGGAAGAGAGGACCGCTCAGGAGACAGCCGGGCTACATCCACTGAGACTGGTCCCAGATTCGCACGTGGAATGGGGTTGGGATTCCCACCCTGTGTAAGAGTCAGTCATATCTCGATGGATCAACTGGTAGACCCTTGAACTGTTCCCGGTAGGGGTGTGCAAATAATAATAATAATAATTTGGTAATTTTCGGGTTCGGTTTTATTGTGCCCAATTTTTTTCGGGAAACCTGAAATAAGCCAAATACCCATACCAGTAAATGTGGGCATTGGGCTTATTTTTGGGTTTCCTGGAAAAATTCGGCCCTGGGGGTGTCATTTTTTGAGGTAGAGACCCCAAATTCGCAGCTTATCTTGAAGGGACTCTCCTCACACAACCCCCATAGTTTTGGGTTTCCTGGAAAAATTCGGCCCTGGGGGTGTCATTTTTTGAGGTAGAGACCCCAAATTCGCAGCTTATCTTGAAGGGACTCTCCTCACACAACCCCCATAGTTTGGTGAAAATTGGGTCAGGGGGTCTGATTTTATGGGGTTCGGGGTTGCTCCCCTCCTCCATAGAGGCAAAGTTTGCAATGATTCTCTATGGAGGGGGGGGGCGACCCATTCCAGACTCCATTAAATCGGACCCCCTGACCCAATCTTCACCAAACTTCAGGGGTCGTGCAAGAAGAGACCCTTCAAGCTACGCTGTGAATTTGGGGGCTCTACCTCGACAAATGTCCCCCAGGACCCACAAAAGCCAAATAATTATTTGGCTTTTTCCGGAATTGCCTATTTGACTTTAGCTTTCTCCCCAGGTTTGTGCATTCAGTAAACCTGATCTGGAAATTTACTGAAATGGCTAATTTCAGGTTTATTTTCGGTTCGGTTTTATCGATATGCCCAGGCCTAGTCCTGGTCAAGAAAACAGCATGGGCAGAAGGTTGAAGCCCTTTCCCCGTTTGTACTGTGGTTGAGCCCATAGGCTTAATATCACTTGGCAAATTTGAATTCACACAGATGCATTCTCTAGCTGACGGTCACAAAATTCACCGCCTTCATGAAGATATATATGCGCTTTTGAATTCACACAGACGCATTCTCTAGCTGATGGTCACAGGAACAACCGCTTGATTTTGCCGAATGATATTAAGCCTATGGGCTCAACAAGAATATTTATTTTCATTATAAATTTCTGGAGCTGAAGAAAGCTTTTTGAAACGTGCCACAACGACTAGCCACACGTTCTCCTTTTTCTTCTTTGGTTGTATATAATTTGAAGCTCACTTGCTTACTGGACTTTGGACTATGTTCTTTGGGACGGGAGACTCCCGCCCACTTTGAGGACTTGTATTTGTGTTTGACAATATCTGCTTGCATATTAAGAATTTCTTATGTTGTGTTTAAATTGTATTGTTTGCATGGGTTAATGCTTTGAATAATTAGGTTGTTTATGGTCTAATTCCAGTGTGGTTTTGTATTTTTGAGCCTCCGTGCCGCCAACCTCCAGGTGGTGGCTGGAGATCTCCTGCTATTACATCTGATCTCCAGCCTATAGAGATCAGTTCCCCTGGAGAAAACGGCCGCTTTGGCAATTGGACTCTATGGCATGGAAGTCCCACCCCTCCACAAACCCCGCCCTCCTCAGGCTCCACCCAAAAAACCTCCTGCCAGTGGCGAAGAAGGACCTGGCAACCGTAGCCCCAGGGCAACAGCAAAGAGGCACTACCTGGCCGGGGAGTTGACTGGAGAGGCTGTGCGGCCCTTCCCGTCCTTCTCGCGAGCTTTGATGTCCTGCACCTTCCCGCCCATGGCGTCCCATTCCACACTGAGGTCTTCTACCTTGAGGTTTTGGTGGCTGGTGCTGCTGTCCAGGCGGAACATAAAAGCTGCGGGGAGAGAAGAAAGTCTAGTCGGAACTGGGGTCTGGGATCGGCGTCCCTCCCTTTCCCTTCAATACCATTCTGAGACCGACATCCCCTCCTGGTTTTCAGGGACAAATATCCCATCTGGGCGGTTGTCCACCAGCATGCCCGCAGGGGTGTCGCACAGAACAGACCGCCTATCCATCCATTTAGTTTTTTTTTTACAAAATTTTATTTTTTATTTTTTCAACACGACACGTCCTAACATTTAAACATAAACATAAAAAAACAAATTCAATAAATCAATTGCATTATATTGGAACGTACTTGTCATTATCCTTCAATTATTAACTACTTTGGCTTCTCTGTCTCACCATTATATTCTGATATCTTATAATATACATTTAATAGATGTTCTTAAACATCTATTACTTAGATTTTATCTACTATTTCTTAGCTAATTAAAACATATTCCGTTTTTCGTTAAATTCAGAAATTGATCTATTATGCATTAATGATGTTAATTTTGCCATCGTTGCATGTTAATTTAATTTGTTTATCCATCCATTCAAATCTGGATCTTTCTCTGCTTTCCACTTTCCTGCATTTGAGTCGCCAGTCCAAGCTGCAGAATTCAACCTCTGCAGCTACTGACTGCCAGAGCTCTGACTCCGATATTTGGAAGCCAGGCCTTTCTATCTGCTGCTGTTACCACTCATCTCCAGCCAACAGACATCAATTCACCTGGAGAAAACGGCCGCTTTGGCAATTGGACTCTATGGTATTGAAGTCCCTCCCCTCCCCAAGCCCCACCCTCCTCAGGCTCTGCCCCAAAAGCCTCCCGCCGGTGCCAGAGAGGGACCTGGCAACCCTATCTATCACTGACTCAGAGACTGCAGCATGACGGCATGTTCACAAACATTCCACCTGGGAGAAGGAGAGAGATCAGCCATGGACTGGAGTCCAGGTTTCCTCTCCAACTCTCCCCCTTCTTCAAGGGCTCTCTGAGAAACAGCAGCTGTCTAGTTCTTACTCTGTGGATGGGGTAGGGTTGCCAGCTCCAGGCTGGGAAATACCTGGAGATTTTGGGGGTGGAGCCTGAGGAGGGTCGGGGTTTGGGGAGGGGAGGGACTTCAGTGCCGTAGAGTCCAATTGCCAAAGCGGCCATTTTCTCCAGGGGAACTGATCTCTATCAGCTGGAGATCAGTTGTAATAGCGGGAGATCTCCAGCCGCCACCTGGAAGATGGCAACCCTAGGATGGGGGTTGCAATCACAAGGGGGCAGGTCTATCCCAACCAGAATTAGCCTCACTCACTTTGGGCAGCAAATTTCACTAATTTTTGTGTGTGGCATAACCTGCTTTGTATGGGGCAATCCCCCTCCCCGATCATGCTGGAAACCCACCCCACCCGCCCCCCAGTTTACGCACCTCTTGTTTCCAGGGTGACGGGCTCCGAGAACTCTCCGGCGACGGCCTTGTTGCAGGCTTTCACACGGAAGTTCATGTATTTCATGTCAAATTTCAGACCTGCAGAGACGGCAAAATAGCGCATGAATCGGAGGGTGGAATCTGGACACCCGCCTCATCACCTCTTGCCTTGCTAGACTCCCCGACTGCACCAGGGATGGATGGAGCTTCCCTTTAAAACCATCGGTCAAATGAGCAAATACTGACAGGGCTTCTCCCACCTGGTCTTTGTTCGTTCCCCCCCCCCCCCCGCAGCTGCTGTTCAGAGGCAAACTGCCTCTGAACATGGAGGTTCCCTTTCTCGTCAATAGCCATTGATTGACTTTTCCTCCATGCCAAAACAGATTCAAATTCTGAACTACAAAACCCAAACTCCTGCACCCTACAGGCATTCTTCTTATTTATATAATTTAAATAGGTGCTGCGGGCGGGGAGGGGGGGGGGAGAGAATGCTGTCACTTCCTCCCCAGCCACGGAAAGCCTCAGATATCCCTTTGGTCCCTGAGATTTCTGCCGACATCGCCCATAGGTTTCAAGTGCCCCTTCATATCCACGAGGACTAGAAACTTCTCTTGTTGTTTTGAAAAATGAAAGTTTCGGTGTGTAAGAAGCTTGAGGCCATTTATGCTTGGTAATTAGCAGTGCGTTCCAGGCTGAAGTGCCCCACGTATCTTTTTTAGTTCACGCTGAACAGTCATCCCAGAAGTCACTGCGAAGATGGGCGCATACCTGCTTTGCATTTCTTAAGGGCCCCTTTAATGCGACCTTTTTTATTTGCTCCGTCCCTGCCTCCAAGCATCCACTCAAGGAAGCGTGAGGAATCACAGCCCCGGGGTTAGCTATGCAAATGACGATTGCTAATGGCTGTGCAAATGAAGGAACGGAGAGTGGAGGGGGTGGAATTCGTTTGACTTTCTCCTCTTGCATCGGGACCGTGTAGGCATTTTAAAGGTCGGATTTAAAAAAGGAGCTTTGAGCGAGCATCAAAATCGACCCTGCATTAATGGCCTGAGTCCCCAGCTGAGCACTTTCCCCAAAGAGCCCTGGCACGTGTGTCGTCTCTCGTCTACAATTTCCAGGGGCCCCCACCAAAAGGCAATGACAGTTAAACCAGGTGGTGTGGGCACCCTCACCTGTCCACCCGCCTCACCTGACAGGGTATACTCGGTCTGCTTTATTCCTTCGATGACCATCCAAGGCTGGTCCTCTTTGGCTCGGGGCGGCCCCTCGAAGTTGGTTTTGCGGTACTCCAGCACGTAATGGTCGATTTTGCTGTCCTCTTCGGGCATCCGCCACACGAGCGTCACGCAGTTGTCAGCCACCAGGGATTCGGCCGTGTCTATCTCAGGTGCGCTGGGGACTGGGTTGGGGGAAAGGGAGCACAGCATGAAGACTGGGAGGTACGCTGCCACCTCAGGCCACTGGGATGAGATCAGACAGGTGGACACATGCGCATTCAGGAGGGTTCGCACGTGTGTAAACATAACTTCAGTTTATTATCTAGTTATAGCCTGCATGTCTGAATGCACGAGGCAGGGAAGGAGCTCCAGAAACCAGCTACCTACTTCAAACACAATGTCAAAAATCGCTTGGCCAGAGCCAGGATCTAGCTGCTGAGACTTCTGAAGTCCCCACTCCAAGACAGGTTGGAGGGGGTCATGGGGAAAACATGCATGAAAGCCGGAGACGCGGGCCACCTCCCTCCCTCCAGTGTTGACCTCTTTCCTCTTTCTTTGTTAATTTTCCCTGCTCCACCACCAATCAGCTTCCAGGGAGGAGGAGGAGAAGGAAGAAGAAGAAGAGTTGTTTTTTATATACTAACTTTCTCTACCTTCTAAGAAGCATCAAACCGGCTTACAAGCTCCTTCCCTTCTCCTCCCCACAACGGACACC
The DNA here is from genome assembly GCF_029931775.1 of Euleptes europaea. Classification (NCBI taxonomy): domain Eukaryota; kingdom Metazoa; phylum Chordata; class Lepidosauria; order Squamata; family Sphaerodactylidae; genus Euleptes; species Euleptes europaea. The sequence goes on from NC_079313.1 coordinate 1,518,976, forward strand.
TTGTGAGGCAGGTGGGGCTGAGAGAGTTCAGAGAGAACTGTGACTGGCCCAAGGTCACCCAGCTGGCTTCATGTGGAGGAGTGGAGGAACCAAACCCAGTTCTCCAGATCAGAGTCCGGTGCTCATGTGGAGGAGCAGGGAATTGAATTCTCAGAAGAGAATATTGAGAAGCAGCCTAAACAATGAAGGCTTTGGAGAGCTTGGCATGCCAGGGTGGGTTGCCCCCCTCCGCCCACCATGCCAGCCCAGCCCTTCCTACGTACCTGGCAGGAATTTCAGAGACTGCAGGATGCGGCGCTCTTGCGCGAAGTCCACCATCAGATGGCTCATGTTGTCACTGACCTTGGCCTTGAGAGACAGCCGGAAGGCGGGGGCCATCGTGATGCTGCAGGGGGGGGGGGTCCAATGAGAGACAGGAGGAGAGGGATGAAAGAGGGGTCGCGAAAACCCACCTGCTCTGGTCTCCCAGGTAGGCAATGGAAGGTCTGGGTTCCCAAGGGAAGGCTATGCGACATGCAAAGCATCCAAGGGGCTAGTCCTCAAGAGAAGGCAGTCCTGGAACGTTAGGACTCAGGGGAAAAAAGCAAGGGGCTGCCAAGCATGTGCAGAGTGCCTTCCCACCCTATATTGTGTTAATTGCTTCCCGCTTCAATTTTATAGGGTTGCCAACCTCCAGGTGGTGGCTGGAGATCTCCAGCTATTACAACTGAAAATGGCTGCTTTGGAAGGTGGACTCTATGGCATTATACCCCACTGAAGTCCCTCCCCTCCCCAAATCCCGCCTACCCAGGCTCCACCCCCCCCACCAAATCTCCAGGTATTTCCTAATCCTGAGTTGGCAACGCTAGTTGGGGTGGGGAGATCCAACCTCTCTTTTTAGAGATTAACCAGGCATCAACCAAGCGGAGCTTCTGGATCCTGCACAGAGTACGAGGGGTGGGTTTCCCCCACTCCTGTAGGGTCTCAGAACGCAACAGAACAGCCCTGCCTTTTGCGGCGCAAAAACCCTGCGGAGGAGAAGGCGGTGGCGGAGTCTCACGGCGCGTACCTGTCCTTGATCTGTTTAGCAGCCTTCGAAGCAGAGCGAGAAAGACAAGAAAAGAAAGAGAGAGGCAAGGCAAGGCCGGGGTCAGGCAAGATCCTCCGAGAGAGGGCACGCTGCAACGGCATTCCCCTGGCGTCTCAGAGCGCGATTAGACGGCTTTGCAAAAAGACTGGACTCGTTTCTCCCCTCGATTCCTTGCGTTTCCCCCTTTAAATCCACGTGGCTCACACGGGGACCCTCTTGGCATCCTTCCAGGGGTCGGGTACCCAAGGTTGGGTGGTATAAATAAAATATATAGATCATAGAATCATAGAATAGAACCATCGAGTTGGAAGGGACCACCAGGGCCATCTAGTCCAACCCCCTGCACAATGCAGGGAAAAGATAATGAAAATAGAATTGATTTAAAGCGCTATGTCAAGATAAAAATTATTTAAAAACATTAAAAAAAGTACAATGGCATTTCCTAAGGTTGATATACTATAACCACCTGCCAGACATGTTTCGGCCTGTTTGGCCTTCCTCAGCGGTCGATTGAAATCCATATAAAAACATGCACACACATTTACAGATATATATACATATACAGACAATATATATCAGACCAGGCATGTATGTAGGTTGTATAATATATTACCAGTTATACAAACATCTGGTAAGATTGTCTCAAGCTGTTATGCTGGGCTATATATGTCTCCCATGTAAAATGTGTGCAGTTATCAACCTGGTAAAAAAATGTTATTAGGTTATGCCATTGTGCTTTTAAAACGTTTTTAAATATTTTTTATCTTGACATAGCGGTTTAAATCAATTATATTTTCTTTATCTATATATTTCATTTACCCCACCCAACCTTGGGTACCCAGCTTCTGTTTTCTAGGTTGGGTTTCGTTCCCTTCTTTTTTCTACTGTCATTCCAGGGGTCCCCAATGTGGTACCCACCGACACTTTTCCTGGTGCCCACCCAAAGTTCATAGAAAGTGGGTGGGGGCCACGTGGGGCATTTACCCAGCAGGTCTTCTGATTGGCTGTGCAGATATTTTAAACATTGCTTGAGCAGCTTCCCTGGAAGTTTTTAAGAAGAGGTAAGATGGCAATGCTGATTCTATGACTTTAGGCAGCTGATGAGAGGGAGGGCATCTTGGCCATCTTCTGAGCATGGAGTAGGGGTGTGTGGGGGGAGGTAGTTGTGAATTTACTGCATTGTGCAGGGGGTGGACTAGATGACCCCTGGTGGTCCCTTCCGACTCAATGATTCTATGATTCTATAAGGATCTTCAGCGCACTACTGGGTGGGAACATAAGCAAATATTTTTAAACAATATCTTCATTTTAAAGACATCCTGTTAAGCAGAGATTCTGCCTGAAATACTGAAGAGTTACTATCAGACTTATGCATAGCCTCACTCCCTGACATTTTGTGGTTGGCTCAACCTCCTGCGACAGACATTTTGCGGCTGCGCCCACCACCCTGTGCCAGAATTCCAAAGGTGTCCGCAGGGTCAAAAAGGCTGAGGACCCCTGACTTATTCCCTCCCTCTTAAGCATGGGGAAAGCTGTGGGGTGCACGGTGGGCCCTCCTCCGAGCTCCCCCGCCCCACCCAGCAAGGCAACAGCAGCAGGTGACGCCGCTTACCTGGTTGAAATCGTGGTTTTCTGCTCCCTGAAGGGTTTGGTTGGCTGTTTCCAGGAGTTCTTCCGAGCTCTCCAAGGCTTTGGTGCAAGCAGAGAGCTGGTTCTGCGGTGCCAGGCAGAAGGAGAAAAAGAAGGAGAAGGAGGAGGAGGTAACAGAAGAAGAAGAGGAGGAGGAGGAGGAGGAGGAAACAGAAGAAGAAGAAGGAGAGGAAGGAGAGGAAGAAGAAGAAAAAGAGGAAAAAGAAGAAGAGGAGGAGGAGGAAGAAGAGGAGGAGGAAGAGGAAACAAGAAGAGGAGGAGGAAGAAGAGGAGGAGGAAACAGAAGAAGAAGAAGAAGAAGAAGAAGAAGAAGAAGGTGAGGAAGAAGAAGAAAAAGAGGAAAAAGAAGAAGAGGAGGAGGAGGAAGAAGAAGAGGAGGAGGAGGAGGAGGAAACAGAAGAAGAGGAGGAGGAGGAAGAAGAGGAGGAGGAAACAGAAGAAGAAGAAGAGGAAGAGGAAGAAGAAGAAGAGGAAAAAGAAGAAGAGGAAGAGGAAGCAGAAGAGGAGGAAGAAGAGTTGGTTTTTATATGCCAACTTTCTCTACCACTCAAGGGAGAATCAAACTGGCTTACAATCACCTTCCCTTCCCCTCCCCACAACAGACACCCTGTGAGGTAGGTAGGGCTGAGAGAGCTCTAAGAGAACTGTGACTAGCCTAAGGTCACCCAGCTGGCTTCATGTGGAGAAGTGGTGAAACCAACCCGGTTCGCCAGATTAGCGTCCGCCGCACATGTGGAGGATTGGGGAATCAAACCCGGTTCTCTAGATCAGAGTCCACCGCTCCAAACCACTGCTCTTAACCACTACACCACGCTGACAAGAGAGGAATGTTGGGCGAAAGGTCAGAGGCCCTTGGCTTCACATGGGGCTGGGGATGAATCCTGAAATACCATCCCAACCCTGCTCTGTCCCTACTAAAATGGCAACAATCCGTGCATCGGCGCAGGGGACGTTGAAAATGTACTATACAAACCAGCACACACATTGATGGGGCTATATGAATTATTAATATCAATGAAAATATGCTGAAAGAGTGCTTCAGAGCACGTGGAGAGTGCCTTTCCTTACATCCGGAGTGAGAAGGAAAGGATTTGCTTTGTTTATTTAAAATATTTGCCAGTCGCCTTTCTACTTTGCAGAACTCAAGGAGGCTTGCAATGTAAACAACGTAATAACCATTTATAAGAACACAATTTAAAACCACAAGACAGTAAATAAATAGAAAAACTAAATTAAGAACATAAGAAAGGCCATGCTGGATCAGTGGGGTTTCCAACCTCCAGGTAGTAGCTGGAGATCTCCTGCTATTACAACTGATCTCCAGCCGATAGAGATCAGTTCCCCTGGAGAAAATGGCAGCTTTGGCCATTGGGCTCTATGGCCAAACCCCTCCCCGAACCCCGCTCTCCTCAGGCTCCGTCCCAAAAATCTCCTGGTATTTCCCAGCCCGGAGCTGGCAACCCTAAACAGCAGAGAAACCTCTTAGTCCACTGTTGGTAACAGGATAGTGGACCGGAGGGAACCGTGGTCCATTCCAGCGGGGGGGGGGGGGCTCACCTGCATATCGTAGGTCCGGCTGGCTCGGTCCTGCTTAATTTTCATCAGCATCCCTTCCTTCAGCTCGTCCAGCAGGGTGTAGAGCGACTGGAACTCGGCTTCCAGGTCCTGCTGCACTCTGTCCGAATTGGCCTGGGAGGACGGAAAGGGGCCAGGAGGCAACACATGATGAACCCTCTCGTGGGAGGGGGGGAATATTTTAAGCCTTATTTAAAAACTCCTTAGAGCTAAACTGAGCTCCCAGCACTTGTTTCCAGCAGTTATGCGTTCATAACTGCTGCTGGGAAGGGTTATTTTTCCCCCATGGGACCCACAAACATATTAGAGTCGCAACATCTAAAAAGAGCTTCCTGTTCAGAGGTAGTCTACCTCTGAATTTCAGTTTCTAGGGTACAAACTGCAGCCTTCAGGCCCTGATTATCTCATTCACCAGATGTTTATCCTATCCTTCCTCTGAGGATTTCGATGTACGTTGTCCTCCCTTCCCATTTTATCTTCGCAACAAGCCTGCAAAGGAGGCCCGGCTGAGACACCCAAGTGCGCTTCTTGGAAGAGTTAAGGTTGCCAACCTCCAGGTGGTGGCTGGAGATCTCCCGCTATTACAGCTGATCTCCAGGTGACAGAGGTCAGTTCACCTGGAGAAAATGGCGGCTTTGGAAGGTGGGGCATTATACTCCATTGAAGTCCCTCCCTTCCTCAAACTCCATCAGGCTCCACCCCCAAAATCTCCAGGTATTTCCCAACCCGGAGCTGGTACCCCAAGGAAGAGTAGAAGCCAGAACTACATGGCCCTGTGTGGACACTCTGGTCACTACACTTGTACTGGCTCTGGATCCGATATGCTGGTCAGACCAAGCAGGACTCTTCTGGCATCCTCTTTTAAGGTACATTAATCGATGGAGGATGGCTTTCAGCCATGATAGCCAAATTGAGCCTTCATGTTCAGATGCAGTCTATCAGATGCAGGGGTACCGATGTTTATTTACTTACTTGCTTCAGTTGTACCCTGCTTTTCTCCCCGGTGGGGGCCCAGAGTAGCATATAACATTCTCTGCTTCTCCATTTCATCACCACAACAACCCTGTGAGGAAGGTTAGGCGTTGAGTGTGCGTGATTGGCCCGAGGTCACCCAGGGACCTTCCGTGGCAAAGTAGGGATTCGAACCTGGATCTCCCAAACCCTTGTTTGGGCTCTCTAACCACTACACCACACTGATTCCCTTGCTGTTTTGCTGCCCTGTCTGGGGGCTTTCTGGATGCATCAGGTTAGTGACTGAGGATGCTGGACCCCTTGGATTCTTCCATCTGATCCATTGGGGGGGGGGAGGGCAGAGGGTCTTGGATCGATCCCAGAGCTGGGTCTGTGCTCTCACCTCCACATTCTGGAGCATCTGTTTCAGGACGTAAATGAAATTCTGGATCTCCTCGTTCTTCACGGCCAGCGTGGTGATGATCTTCCGCAGGCCATCCTGCCCGAAAGAAGCAGTGCCCGGAATTAATTGGTGTGCTCGGCCTGGCGAAGGTGCCGTAGCAAACCAACCCCATGACCTGTTCTCAACATCAGGGTTTGAGCATAACGTCGAGAGTTTCCCCGAGCATATGAAGAGTGCAGCTCCCTTCCCTGTGAGAAGAGACTCAGGCCTTTTATGCAGGGACGTTTCCCCGTGGGCACCCCCGCTGACTACTTTGGGGCTTCCTTTTGATTATGCATGCCTTTTCTGACTCACTCTTCCCGCGCATTTTGCCCCCATTTCCCAGATTCTGGCTAAAACAGCATCCGGAAAACAGAGGCAAAATCCGCGGGGAGAGCGAGGCAGCCTCTGACAGTCGGACAAGGCATGCATAAGCAAAAGGAAGCCCCAAAGCAATCGGTGGGGGTGACTGTAGGGGAACGTCCCTGCATAAATGGCCTCAGATTGGCAGAGGGAAACGGATCCTATAGTATGTCTTCAAGAAAGCCTTTCAGCCTCTGGGCTTAAAAACTTAATTATCCATCAGTCACATTTTTATTCTGCCCTTTCCTTCAAAAAGTTCTGGGTGGCATACACAATCCTCCCCATTTTCTTCTCCCAACAACCCTGTGAGGTAGGTTACATTGACAACATCTCTCACTGCTGTCTGAGCAGAAAGGAATCTGGGCCCAAATTTTAAGTGTCCAGACACCAGAAAATGGAATCAGAAGAACAGCGTGCAGGTAAAAGGACAGACGGATCCTTGTTCTTCATTTATTACATCTTTGAATGCTTAAAAAAAAAAACCCTCCCCGCAACACACACCAGACCACAAGACTCACCTAGAGGAACACTCCTCTATGGGGGAAAAGACCCCTCTGCCTGAAGAAAGCTAGCTTCCCAGGAAGAAAGTGAAACAGCATATCAGGGAAACGATGCTCAAACTTTTTTTCCCCTCAAACTGTTTTTCTCCCTGTAGGGAATTTTCTTTGTCTCTACAGAGGTGCATCCCAGCCTGAAATCTGATGGCAGAAGAGTTTCCAACCACTCTCATCAAAACTTGATTCCTAAATCCTTTCCTGGACACTCCAGCATATGAAAGGAAATGACTTTTCTGGATTTTCATTTTGGGGAAGGGTCCATATCCTCCAGAACGCAACACCCCGCACAAACAGGCTTGTTCACCCCTCCCATGACACAATGGACCTGCTCCAGTTCCTCCCCTCACCTGCCAACCCCTGTCCCCCCCCCCAAGATGCACCCCTAAAATGTAGAGAGGGTGGCAAAGGGGGGGAAGAGGCTGAGAGGGAGCTGCCAAAGGCTGAGATCTGGCTCCAGGCCCCCGGCGGCTGGGCGTCGCTTTGGGCGTCTCGTCTTCCCCGTGTTCCAGCTGCCGGTGCTGATGCTGCAGCATCCTTAAGCATCCTGGCATCCTGCATCCCTGGCCGCAGCATCCCTTACCTTTTGATCCCCCATCGTCTGCTCTGGGGCGTGCTTTCGGAGAGGGATGCCAAGCACCTGTCCCTCCTCTGGCAGGGATGCGGAAGGAAGTGAGGCTGAGCCACCTTCCTTCAGAGCAGCGGTCCTGGGGCACCCCTCCCTTTCGGTGGGATTAACAAAGCTGATGTGGGGAAGGGGGGGGGAGAGAAGCTTCTGAACTTGCTGCCCTCTGTCTCTGCGCAGCTGCAGCAGCATGCTGGGAAATGTAGTGTAGCCGGAGAGAGTGAGAGAAGCGTGCACCAGGCTATAGAAAATCAGGGTAACAAAGGAAGAGGGAAACAAAGGATAATCCATGGCAAACTCCAGGATTCCTCCCCATCTCTTGCCAGGGCTTAGGCAAGTAGCGAGGTTTCGGGCCGGGAAACTGGGGAGTGCTGGGGAAGAAAAGGCAACCTCTGAGCATGGGCAAAGTGTTGTCTGCCTTAAGTAACCAAACACATGTAAGTAGCATGTATCGTGTATCTATTTGAAGAAGTGAGCTGTGGCTCATGAAAGCTCATACTGAAATAAGTGTTAGGCTTTAAGGTGCCGCTGGACTTTTATTTTGCTATGTCACCCAAACGTGGCTGATAAGTGGTTATTATCAGCTTACCTTTAGTCCCACATAGAATCATATAATTACAGAAGCTTCATTCAGCCTCTATAACTCATAGAATCATAGAGTTGGGAGGGTCCATAGAGGCCATCTAGTCCAACCCACAGCTCAATGCAGGATCAGTCTAGAGCATCCCTGACAAGTGCTTGTCCAGCCTCTGCTTGAAGACTGCCAGAGAGGGGGAGCGCACCACCTCCCTAGGCAGCCCATTCCACCGCTGAACTACTCTCACCGTAAACACTTTGGGGAATGAGAGTAATAATAATAGTAATAACAACAACAACAACGTACAACATTATTAGCCACCTTTCTTCCATACAGAGCTAAAGGTAGTTTACAATGCAGAAAAAAATACATATAATAAAATGCATGAAATCCAGTGAAATTTTCCGTTTCTATTTAGAATATTCCGAAGTGCAGCGTGAAATGTGAAGTCCATTTAGGCTACTTGACGTCTAGTGGCTGGAGTTTGAAATGAAAACAAAGGGTCGGAGGAAATCGAAATTAGCAGGAAACAGCCCACTGACATAAGAACGTAAGCGAAGTTCAGACCAGTGGTCCATCAATCCCAAAATTTTATTTCACGCAGAGGATCAATCAGATGCCCTGGAGATCCAAAAACAGGGCAAAGGTGTAGCTTCCTAGCACTGGTAGTCAGAGGTTTACTGCCTTTGGACCCAGTCACCTAATGGCTAGTAGCCATTGAGGGACCCTCCACGTATTTGTCTAATCCCCTGGAGAGCCAGTGTGGGGTAGTGGTTAGGAGCGGAAGACTCTAATCTGGAGAACCAGGTTTGATTCCTCACTCCTCCACATGAAGCCAGCTGGGTGACCTTGGGCTGGTCACAGTTCTTTCCGAACTCTCTCAGCCCCACCTACCTCACAAGGTATCTGTTATGGGGAGAGGAAGGGAAGGGGATTATAAACTGGTTTGATTCTCCTTAAAAGGTAGAGAAAATTGACATATAAAAACCAATTCTCCTCCTCCTCCTCCTCCTCCTCCTTCTTCCATCTGAGCTCATGGCCATCATTGTGTCCACTGGCAGCGAAGTCCATGGTTTGGTACCTCACTTTTGTTTGTCCCGAATCTTTGGTCATCAACTTTATTCGGTGCCCAAGTTCTGCCTGCTTTTAATCTCAATTTATAGTTGCTACTCTGATTTTGCTACTTTAAGCTTTTAAGCCGACAAGCAGGGTGCAAAGGCAGCGGTTACTGTTACAGCGGTTTCCCCCCCTGCCTGCAGCTAATAGCCACAGGTAGATTGCACCTGAATATGGAAGTTCCATTAATAAACTGTCACTGCTAATGGAGCTCTCCCTACTGCATGAGTTTGTCAGATTTCCGATGATGATGATGATGATGATGATGATGATGATGATGATGTGTATCCCGCCTTCTATCTGGGCCAAAGCCAGACTTAGGGTAGGTAACAACACAATGTATCATGCATAATAAAAACATCCATACATAGAATCATAGAATCATAGAGCATGGAAGGGGGCCATAGAGGCCATGTAGTCCAACCCCCCCTGCTCAATGCAGGATCCGCCTAGAGCATCCCTGACAAGTGCTTGTCCAGCCTCTGCTTAAAGACTGCCAGGGAGGGGGAGCTCACCACCTCCCTAGGCAGCTGATTCCACTGCCGAACAACTCTTACCATGAACATAAAATTCCTACTGTCCAGCCGGTACCTCAATTTAAACCCATTCTTGCGAATCCTATGATCCTCTGCTGCCAGCAGGGACAGCTCCCTGCCCTCCTCTAAGTGACAGCCCTTCAAATACTTAAAGAGAGCAATTATTTCCACCCCCTCAGCCTCCTCTCCTCCAGGCTAAACATTCCCAGGTCCCTCAGCCTTTCCTCACAGGGCTTGGTCTCCAGGCCACCCCCCCCCCCGATCCCCCTCTTTGCTCTCCTCTGTCCACATCCTTTTTTTGAATTGAGGCCTCCAGAACTGCACAAAGTACTCCAGGTGCAGCCTGACCAATGCAGTGTACAGCGGAATGATGACGACTTGCGATTTGTATGTCATGCCTCTGTTGATGCACCCCAAGATCGCATTAGCCTTTTTTGTCGCTGCATCACATATCAATAATTAAAACCAACAGTCCAAGATTAAAACAATTTAAAACAAAGACAGATGGCGCTCAAAAATTCCTCGCACACAGGATCTCGGCTGACTCAGTGACACAGCCAGGCACTATCACTCAGATGGTCAGGGGGAGAGAGATAGGGGAGGCCAGCACTGGTGATAAAACCATTGCTGCCCCCTCAACCATAGGCCTGGAGGAACATCTTGGTCTTACAGGCCCTGCGGAACTTTGTAAGGTCCTGCAGGGCCCGAGTCTTCTCAGAGAGGGAGTTCCACCAGGCCCAAGAAAACCCTGGCACTGGTTGAGGACAGCCGGACACACTTTGGGCCGGGGGACCCCTAACAGATTGGACTCTGCTGAGCATAATGTTTCCGGGGGGGGGGGGGATATCTGGAGAGGCGGTCCTGCAGATACAAGGGTCCCAGACTATTTAGGTAGGGTTGCCAGCTCCGCGTTGGAAAATACCTGGAGATTTTGGGGGCGGAGCCTGGGGAGGGTGGGGTTTGGGGGAAGGGAAGGACTTCAATGCCATAGAGTCCAATTGCCAAAGCGGCTGTTTTCTCCAGGTGAACTGATCTCTATCGGCTGGAGATCAGTAGGAATAGTGGGAGATCTCCAGCCACCACCTGGAGATAAATGTCCATGCAACCCCATCAATAATTCCTTTGTCTGTAGAGGAAGCTGCCTGTCGCATCTCTGCACGAGTCACTGCCTCCTTCCAATCAGAAAACATACAAGGGGTGGACTCCACCAATGAGGGCAATTCCCACTCACTCCTACACGCCCTGAAAGTAAAACTTTGGGGGATAACATGTTGTTATGATTTATTTATTTATTTACTAACTTTAATTTTTTTAAAATAATAGAGGTGGTCAGGAATCACCAAATCATATTCTAACCTAACATATATTTATAGCCCTATCCTGAGCACGTTCAGAAATAAGCCCTGTCCAGCGTCATGGGGATTACTCCCAGGTAAGTGTGCATAAGGTGTGTTTGCTTGCAAAACGTCTTGTTGGCCAAGCCATTTCCTGACCACATGAGGGCGCTCTAGGCTCAAAGGTGCCCGGCCCGCCAGTATTCTTAACTCACCTTGACTGGCAGGTGTCCTTCTTTGAATACAACTGCATATCATTGCTCTATTCTCATGCCTCCCGGCAGAGATGGCCAAAGGACAGCCCGCAGAGGCAGCCCTGGTCCGGAAGCAAATTGATTCCCCCCCCTCCCCATGACCAGTAAACCAGCAAAGAAGAGAGAGTTTTCAGTCCTTTAATAAAGTCGTAGTGAGAGACCATGAGACTATCCAGCTTCAAGGGCCCAATGCCCGATTTGTTCCAAACCTGAACAAACTCATGTCTGACATTTAATAAGAAATATTCCAGCAGTTAATCTGGGCCTTAGAATCCTAGGGTTGGAAGGGACCACCAGGGTCATCTAGTCTAACCCCCCGGCACAATGCAGGAAATTCACAGCTACCTCCCCCCGCCACACACACCCAGTGACCTCCACTCCATGCCCAGAAGATGCCCCCCCCAAATATAAATCCTCCAGGATTCCTGGCCAATCTGGCCTGGAGGAAAGTTGCTTCCTGACCCCCAAGTGGCAATTGACATTCCTATGGACATGTAAGAAAAGGCCACAAGAGCAAGACACTGATGCAACCCTTCCTGCCCTCCCTCTCATGATCTGCCTAAGTTCTAGGGTTGCCAGCTCCGGGTTGGGAAATACCAGGAGATTTTGGGGGTGGAGTCTGAGGAGGACGGGGTTTGGAGAGGGGAGGGACTTCAATGTCATTGAGTCCAGTTGCCAAAGCGGCCATTGTCTCCAGGGGAACTGATCTCTATCGGCTGAAGATCAGTTGTAACAGCGGGAGATCTCCAGCCACCACCTGGAGGATGGCAACCCTACTAAGTTCACAGCATCAGCATTGTTGACAGATGTTTGGTATATGTTTCATTCCCTCCAAGCTGGTGTGAGAGGAAGGAAAGGTGTGCTCTACTGCTGAACCTCCATGTCCGAAGGCAGTCTATCACTGAATACTAGCTCCTGGGGACTGCCACAGGGGAGGGACCCTTGCGTCCCTGCCCTGCTTGAGAGTGCCATCTGATGCTAAAATATACTGTAATAATCATAATTATGGGTTATAACCATAGTAATGTAAACGTAATGGCTACTGAATTTCCAGGAGAAAGGGAGACTGATCAATATTTCAAATAAATAAAAATACATATTAACCAAATACAAAATTTACAGCTCCTGAATTTTCAGGTGAGACATGGGCTTATACAGTTTTTAAATACATGAATATTATTCATAGTAATCATAATAATAATTGCAGCAATAGCTGACAGGCAATCGTAAGCCAAGAAGAAGATTTGGTTTTTATATGCCGACTTTCTCAACCAGTTAAGGGAGAATCAAACTGGCTTACAATCACCTTCCCTTCCCCTTCCCACAACAGACACCCTGTGAGGTAGGTGGGGCTGAGAGAGCTGTGACTTTCCCAAGGCCACCCAGCTGGCGTCGTGTGAAGGAGTAGGGAAACCAACCTGGTTCACCAGATTAGCCTCTGCCGCTCATGTGGAGGAGTGGGGAATCAAACCCCATTCTCCAGATCAGAGTCCACCGCTTCTAACCACTGCTCTTAACCACTCCACCACGCTAGCACTACATATCTGAAAAAGCTGTTCGCCAGTCTCACAGTCCCCATCAATTTACTTGCTGCTGCATGGATTTGGGGTGGGGGGGAGAGTCACACCAACGCAAGGTCACTTCTGCAAAGCAGTCTGGGGACTCTGGCTAAGCTCTCCTTTGGCTCTAACCAGAAGCGACAGAGGAAGCCGGCAAGCTTCATTTATCTTGATTAGCACAGCATTTGGGCCTCGTTTTTCAAACTGCGCCAATCAATTGGCCAGCCGGAGAGGCATGGAGTCGGGACAGGGCTGAATGCCAGCCAGGACCGAGATGCAGAAGTCATTGGCCGAACCCCTGGACCAGTTTGTGGATGCTTCTGAAACTCCCTGTATGTAGAATCATAGAGTTGGAAGGGACCGCCAGGGTCATCTAGTCCAACCCCCTGCACAATGCAGGACATTCACAACTGCCTCCCCAATCTAAATCCACCCTGCTAAGAACAAAATCTGTTTGGTGCTTAAATTAGGGTTGCCAGCCTCCAGGTACTAGCTGGAGATCTCCCGCTATTACAACTGATCTCCAGCTGATAGAGATCAGTTCACCTGGAGAAAATGGCCACTTTGGCCATTGGACTCTATGGCATTGAGGTCCCCTCCCAAACCTCGCTCCCTCAGGCTCCGCCCCGAAACCCTCCCACCGGTGGTGAAGAGGGACCTGGCAACCCTAGCTTAAATGTAATTTAGGATTAGAATTTCAGCCATCAGCCTCCAGCTCACAGGCTGCCTCTGAGCATGTGCAAAATGTGTTTTCCTGTAACAAGGCTGCCTTGCAAAGCTGGCTAGCACAGAATATTTTCGGAGCCATCTGTAGGGTTGCCACATCTGGGTTGGGAAATACCTGGAGATTTTGGGGTGGTGCCTAGGGATGTTGGGGATTGGGAGGGGCAGGACTTCAGCATGGTATAATGCCATTGAGTCCACCCGCCAAAACAGCCATTTCCTCCAGGACAACTGATCTGCACCATCTGGAGATCAGCTGTTATTCCAGGTGATCTCCAGGCCCCTCCTGGAGGTTGGCATCCCCAGCTACAAATGACATTCTCAAAATGCATTTGGGCTAAGTGCAGTCACTGAGGTACTCTGCCCATGTCCAGGGACTTTTACACTTACAAGTATCAAAAAGAAATAGCTGGGTTTAAGACTTGAAATAGGAAAAAAATTAGCTCAAGATATATAGGAATTTAAGACCCATGAAAAGGGCTAAACATAAGAGGGCTCAGCCCAAGAAAACAGGTTCTGGCACTAAGACTTGGTGACTTCTGCCTCAAGCCCTGTCTGTAGAGTTGTATTCGAGGATTAGTATCTCAGGTGTTTTGGGACACAGGCAGGATGGTGCTGCTGCGGTCTCCTTGCTTGTGGGCTTCCTGGGGGCACCTGGCTGGCCGCTGTGTGAACAGACTGCTGGACTTGATGGGCCTGGGTCTGATCCAGCAGGGCTTTCCTTGTGTTCTTATGGAGGACAGGGCATATCCATGGCTACTGGTCCAAATGGATACTAGTCATGATGTATACCTATTCTCTCCAGTCCCAGAGGAGCATGCCCATTATATTAGGTGCTGTGGAACACAGGCAGGATGGTGCTGCTGCAGCCGTCTTGCTTGTGGGCTTCCTGGAGGCACCTGGTTGGCCGCTGTGTGAACAGACTGCTGGACTTGGTGGGCCTGGGTCTGATCCAGCAGGGCTTTTCTTACGTTCTTATGACTTCCTCTCAATTGCCAGATTAAAGGGGAGAGGGAAGGACTGGTTGTATCCCAGCATGTGCGGACCCCCCCCCCCCAACTGAAGGAAGACAGTAAAAACACAAGAGGCACAATTTTCACTCTCAGATTCAGTTTCTCTTGTGCTTGCAAGTGAATGGGGGCTGGTGAGATTCGGAGTGAGCCCTGCAAAATTCTGAACCACCCGGCTCTCAGCGCAGTACTGGGGGAAGGGGCATAAGAAGCATAAGAAAGAAAATTGGCCACGCTGTCTGCCCCCGACCCCCAGCTCGTGGGAGTTTTATGACGGAAGCACTCTGCACGGGCTCTGAAGCACACATCATGTTGTCATCCTTCAATGTAACTGAATATCATTCAGTACAATTGTGGGATGTGTAAGATTTTAATTAATTTAATTCTAGCATATTAGAAAAATGTTATTTTTCTATTATATTTGTAAGCTGTGGTTATTTATATAAGTCAGTAGAAAATAGTCCTGTCTAACTTAAACTGAACAAAGCAGGTGATCTTTCGTATCTGGTACAGGATATCACCAAATAACAGATGAGATCATATACATGTGACCACAAAATGTATATTTACATCCAACACAATAGTTTAAATTATCATTTGCCTTATTATATCGACTGTTCCAAAGCAAAGGCCTTAATGTAAAAAAGAAACAAAATGCTTCTGGGGCTCAGGCTGGCCCACATTAAACACTAACAGAAGCCGGCTCTGTGTTTTAATGTGTTTTTTAGTGCACTGCTGGATTATAGATATATTTCAAAGAGGGACCGTGGCTCAGTGGTAGAACATCTTCTTGGCATGCAGAAGGTCCCAGGTTCAATCCCCAGCATCTCCAGTTAGGGACCAGGCAAGTAGGTGATGTGAAGACCCCTGCCGGAGACCCTGGAGAGCCGCTGTTGGTCTGAGTAGACAATACTGACCTTGATGGACCAAGGGTCTGATTCAGTATAAGGCAGCCTCATGTGTGTTTTATTCCTTTCATTGTGTTACCCTTAACCTCCGAGGTTTCCAGTTCAGTTTTGGGTTGGGTTTGCCACCTTTTGCTCTGCCCTTTGGCCCCCATTAAGCCTCTTTCGACCTCTCTTTGAGATTTCCCTGTACGGCAGAGCTGCCAGTTGGGTTTGGGGGCGAGCAGCGGAGCTAAGAAAATAACGGCACACACCCCACCTTTGCAGTTAAAAATGAACAAGGCTCTTTCAGGCTGCAGGTCCCCTCCCTTTCTCCCCCCCTCCCTTTCTGCTTGCTTGCCCGCCGGTCCTAATACACTAATTGGATCCTTAATGGTGGTAATTAATGGGAAAGCTTCATTATGAGCTTGTGTGACATCCAGCTTCAGGGTCCACCACCGTTGTGCGGGGGAGATGGGAGGAGGCAAGAGAGCTATTGTAGCCGAGACAGGCAGACAAGGGGCTTTGAGGCTGACTCGGTTATCTCTGGCAAACAGGGGGCCAGATGGAGCCCCCCCCGTCCTCGGGGGATTACCCCCCCTTGCTTTTCATGAACGCCATCAAAAGTCACCCTCCTGCGCTCGGCTGGGCGCATTCCCTCGCACCCAGGCCAAGCACCTGTTTCAGAGGCACTCCAAGGGCCTGATCTGTAGGGCTGCCAACCTCCAGGTGGTGGCTGGAGATCTCCCACTATTACAACTGATCTCCAGGCGACAGAGACCAGTTCCCCCGGGGGAAATGGCTGCTTTGGAAGGTGGACTCCATGGCATTATACCCCATTGAAGCCTCACCCTTCCTTAAACCTCTGCATTTTATTTTCTGGGGTACAATCTGCAGGAGAGGAGTATTGCCGTCATGCTCTGATTATTTCATTGACCAAATTTTTATCCTATCTTTCCTCTGAGGATTTCGATGTATTGTTGTCCCTTCCCATTTTATCCTCACAACAAGCCTGCAAGGGAGGCCAGGCTGAGACACCCAAGTGAACTTCATGGAAGAGCTAGGGTTGCCAACCTCCAGGTGGTGGCTGGAGATCTCCCGCTATTACAGCGGATCTCCAGGCGACAGAGATCAGTTCCCCTGGAGGAAATGGCCACTTTGGAAGGTGGGGCATTATACCCCATTGAAGTCCCTCCTCTCCTCAAACCCCACTCTCCTTAGGCTTCACCCCCAAAATCTGCAGGTATTTCCCAACCCAGAGCTGGCAACCCTATCTGAGTAGCAACCTTGGACTTCCTTGGTGGTTTCTAGGGTTGCCAGCTCCAGGTTGGGAAATACCTGCAGATTTTGGGGGTGGAGCCTAAGGAGAGTGGGGTTTGAGGAGAGGAGGGACTTCAATGGGGTATAATGCCCCACCTTCCAAAGTGGCCATTTCCTCCAGGGGAACTGATCTCTGTCGCCTGGAGATCAGTTGTAATAGCGGGAGCTCACTTGCCAACACCTGGAGGTTGGCAACCCTAGCCCCTGTGGAGGCCTGCAGGAAGCGAGGCTGCCCCCCCCTCCCCACAGCTGTGCTCACTTGCCAGCCGCCCCCCAACCCGCCAAGCGCCAGAGCCCGGCTCTAAAGCTTCTGGGCTTCCCTTCAAAGAACAAGAAATGAAACACACAACACCGGCTTCAATCGCTGCTTTCGTGACAATTGTGACCAGATGCTCAATTGCAGCTGTGGCCCCCGGAGGGGGGGGGCGAGCATCTTTGCTCAAATGTTTGTTCATTTCTGACAGCGGCTAAATCCGCCCACCGTTCCCCCCATGAAAGGATTTTACACTCCCCACCCTTTCCCTTTCAGGCTCTGATGTGCTAACGGATGAGAATAGGACAGTTTAAAAAGAGTGGTGGGGGAGAGAAATCCATCCCCATCCTTCCCCAAAGGCTGGGGAGGGGGCGGGAGGGGTCCTTTCTTCTTCCAGTTAATGAATTGCTTTAAATTGCTTGCATGGACACCCTGCTGAGCTATTTCCTCACCATGCCTGGTTTCCCATGGGGCACAGAACAGATGCCAATGTTTGGATGATGAATTCCGTGCCCCCCCCCCAATTCTATTCCCTCCCCATCCTCCTATGCTGCATGCAGCTATAGCAGCATCCTTGCATTCAGGAATGATGGTGGTAAAATGTGCCGAACCAACCCATTGAGGGGCAGGGATGTGCTATTCAAAAACAGGCTCTCACCAGATCCAAGGGGAGGTTCTTCTTCAGTACTCTGACCTTCCTAGAGGAAGGACAGGATAAAAATATTCCAGGTAGGTAGGTAGGTAAGTAGGTAAGGTTGATAGGTAGGTAGGTAGATAGATATCTAAAGAAATGAGCTGTGAGTCACAAAAGCTCATAACCCTGCCAGAAATTTTGTTAGTCTTTAAGGTGCTACTGGACTCTTGCTCTTTTCTACTGCTACCAGATTGTAACTGTCAAGAGGGGAGAGTTTGCCCATGGGCAGAAGCACTCTTTCCATCAGCCCACCACATTCATTCGCCCCTTGAAATATGTTCTCTATTTAATTATGTATTTAAATCATTTATACCCTGCCTTTCTCCCCCAGTGAAGACCCAAACTGGCTTACATTATTCTCCTTTCCTCCATTTTATCCTCACAACAACCCTGAGAGGTGGGTGAGGCTGAGAAAGTGTGACTGGCCCAAGGTGAGCTTCCATCTCATAAGTGGGAATTCAAACCTGGGGCTTCCAGATCCTAGCCTGGCACTTTTAACCACGACACCACCGTGGTTCTCTAGGGATGAGAGCTGTGACCAGCCCAGGGTCACCCAGCTGGCTTCATGTGGAGGAGCAGGGAATCAAACCCAGTTCTCCAGATCAGAGTCCGCCGCTCCAAACCACCGCTCTTAACCATTACACCACACTGGCCTTCTTGGTGGTAGCCCCATAATTATGAAACTCCCCAGATAGTTGTGCCTGGCCCCCTCATTTTCGATCTTTAGCAGTCTGCTGAAGACAGTTTTATTTAGGACTGTGTTTGATAAGTTTACTAGCAGCCCCGTATCATGATCTTAATTTTTGGTTTTTATGTTTTATGTATTTCATTTTATGTGTTTTATCTATGCCCTGTTCTTCCTTTGCAGATATAAAAATCTACAGAAATTTCACAATGTGTCGAAAGAATTGGGCCGATTGTCATATTTCAGGTTTTGACTTAAGGATGCTGACATCAAAATTTGGCGGCTGAATTTCAGAATCAAAATCTGACGCAGACCTTTTACTCAGATGTGGTCCATGACAGCGGTCAAATATTGTCAAATGGTAACTGCTTTCCGTCCGAGACTGTCAAAATCTGAGTTCCGCCACCTGCCAGTCAAAGATAGTCATAACCTGCAGATGTCAAATCCTGAATAGAAATTTAAGATATTAAGAAAGTATTCACCTAATACATACATACTACCACAATTCTCAGAGGCAAAATGGTGACACCCAAACACATTTATTTAGTTGCTACAGATTGCTCTCCCATCACCAATCCAACGTGTGCCCAAAAGGTTTCTGGGGATTCAGGGATATCTTAATAGTGAAGGGGCTTCCATCGATTTAGGGGTGATGGAGCTTTTCAAGAGGCTGGGAGGGGGCAGAGAAGGCAGGGAGATCAGGGGACGCGCCACAGCTCAGTGGAGGAGCATAAGCAATAGCTGGAGATCTCCTGCTATTACAACTGATCTGCGGCCGATGGAGAGCAGTTCACCTGGAGAAAATGGCTGCTTTCGCAATTGGACTCTAATGGCATTGAAGTCATAGAATCATAGAGTTGGAAGGGACCACCAGGGTCATCTAGTCCAACCCCCTGCACAATGCAGGAAATTCACAACGACCTCCCCACACGCCCCCAGTGACCCCTACTCCATGCCCAGAAGATGGCCAAGATGCCCTCCCTCTCATCATCTGCCTAAGGTCACAGAATCAGCATTGCTCACAGATGGCCATCTAGCCTTTGCTTAAAACCCTCCAGGGAAGGAGAGCTCACCACCTCCCGAGGAAGCCTGTTCCACTGAGGAACCGCTCCAACTGTTAGAAAATTCTTCCCAATGTTTAGATGGAAAGTCTTTTCATTTAATTTCAACCCATTGGTTCTGGTCCAACCTTCTGGGGCAACAGAAAACAACTCGGCACCCTCCTCTCTACGACAGCCCTTCAAGTCCTTGAAGATGGTTATCATATCCTTTCTCAGTCTTCTCCTCTTCAAGCTAAACACACCCAGCTCCTTCAACCTTTCCTCGTAGGACTTGGTCTCCAGACCCCCTCACCATCTTGGTTGCCCTCCTCTGGACACGTTCCAGCTTGTCTACATCTTTCTTAAATTGCGGTGCTCAAAACTGAACTCAGTACTCTAGGTGAGGTCTAACCAAAGCAGAGTAAAGCGATACCATCACTTTGTGTGATCTGGACACGATACTTCTGTTTATACAGCCCAAGATCGCATTTGCCTTTTTAGCGACCGCATCCCACTGCTGACAGATGTTCAATCCCTCCTCAAACCCCGTCCTCCTCAGGCTCTGCTCCAAAAACCTTCCACCGGTGTCGAAGAGGGACCTGGCAACCCTAATCAGCAAGCATGGCAAGATGCAGAAGGTCCCAACATCACAGAGTCTCAGGTGAGGGGAAAGGACTTTTGTGCCCAGGACTCTGGAGAGCCATTGCCAGCCAGCGGTGAGCAAGATGTACCAACGGTCTGATGCTGCATGGGATACCTGGTGGCAACAGGAGATGACACCTCGCTGGATGAGCACCTGGCTGTACCCCAGAGCTCAGGGGTTGCGCTTGGTGGACCATCTAAGGTGAGCTTCCAAATCTTCTGAGGATCCATCCCCATAGATACAGAAGGGCGCTACCAGGAGGTGGAGCCTAACGGGATGGGCAGAGCCTGGTGGAGGCAGAGAATGGCATGTCATTCATCTAACCTCAGGACTTGGTGGCTTGGGAGGAGCTTAAAGGGCACAGCCTGCCCTCCTGATTTTGGCTTCTCACCCTGAGATCCAGAGGAGGAAGCTAAAAACCTGGAACTTCGGATCAGCGCACGTTGGCCCCCGCTGTGTGATCCAGAAGACCCTGGAACCAGACTTTGCAGCCAGGTGATAGCCCTAGACCTGAAACCTCAGACGTGTTGTGAAATCCCAGAACTTTGTCCCTGGCGGATTAAGACGGCAGCGGTCTTTTTAGGAACTCAAGCACCAGGACAAGAGAGACGAAAACCAGATTGTAAAAACTGCAAATGAAAAACAAACAAACAAACCGGAGAAATTAAGAGGGAGGGTTGGGGATACCACCCAATTTTGTAGCCCTGCTCTTTCAACCAAACGATCTCCATTTTTGTTCCTACAAACAGAACTCAGAAATCTTTTCTTTCACATCAAATTTCCTCCCGTGTCAATCCCTCGTTTTCATATCACTGGCATCTAAAGGGCGTTGAAATGCCATAAAAGAACACCAGTGCGCAACCAGGGTGAAATGAAAAGGATAGCTATGACAGTGTTCAAAAGCCAGAAGATCCCCCCAAGACCCCCCCCCCCCCAAGATCCATACATCCCCGGGCAAGATAGCAAGATATGGGGGAGGATGCAGGATGTGAGAGGAGAAGGGGGACCCCAGCTGGAGCCCCCCTCGTGTTCTAAGTCAAGGAAGGCTAATTGTTACCGACAGATGAGCCCCCCCAGCCGATCAATAATTCAGCCTGGAGAAGTGCTGGGGCATGTCGGATTAATAATGCATGAGGCATCTGGGCCCCACGCCGCCCCACAACTGGGGCGCTCGACTAAAGAGACCCACGGCTCAGCTCTGATGCCTTGTGACTGCTTTTCAGCTCCAATTAGCTGACAAAAGGCGACCCTGGCGAGGCCTGAAGGAAGGGGGTTGCGGGGGCATCTCGGGCCTGGCTGGGGCTGAGAGAGGGGGACAGGGACCGAGCCTGCGGGGGATCCTTGATGCGCAGGGACCAGGCGAGAGCCGAGCCCACCCTCGGCAGATCATACGGGGAGGAAATCTTTGCATGCCCAAACATGCAGAATATATCTGAATCCTTAAAGCACACGGGTTGTGTAAATCTGGGAACAATTCTGCAGCTTGCAATGCATGCACATTTTCTGGGGGGTTTCTTTTGGTACGTTCAGCGGTGGAAGAACATCAGCGGAACATCAGAAGAGATCTGCTGGAGCACTCCAGCTAGGGTTGCCAGGTCCCTCTTCGCCATCAGCGGGAGGTTTTTGGGATGGAGCCTGAGGGGGGCGGGGTTTGGGGAGGGATTTCAATGCCAAAGAGTCCAATTGCCAAAGTGGCCATTTTCTCCAGGGGAACTGATCTCTTTTGGCTGGAGATGAGTTGTAATAGTGGAAGATCTCCAGGTAGTACCTGGAGGTTGGCAACCCTAATTCCAGCAATTAGGGTTGTGAGCTCTGGGTTGGGAAATACCTGGAGATTTAGGGGGTGGGTGGGTTTTGGGGAGGGGAAGGACCACACCAGGGTATAATGCCAGAGAATCCACCTTCCAAAGTGGCCATTTTCTTCAGGTGAACTGATCTCTGTCGCCTAGAGATCACTTGTAACCCCAGGAGATCTCCAGCTACCACCTGGAGGCTGGCAACCCTAGCCAGCATCCTTATACCCACAGTCAGATGCCCGCCCTGAACACCACCAGTAACAGACCTCTGCCACTGTTTTTCCTCCAGGATGCTCTGGCTCTTAGAGGTATACTGCCTCTGAACATGGAAACTCCATTTAGCATGAATAGCTGTCGATAGACTTCCATAAGAGGGGGCTTACTGGATCAGACCAAGGGTCCAGCTAGTCCAGTATGTTGTTTCTCCCAGCCTGGGAAGAAAAAAGAAGAAGAAGAAAAAAGAAGAAGAAAAAAGAAGAAGAAAGAAGAAGAAAGAAGAAAAAGAAGAAGAAAGAAGAAGAAGAAAGAAGAAGAAGAAAGAAGGAGGAGGAGGAGGAGGAGGAGGAGGAGGAGGAGTTGGTTTTTATATGCTGATTTTCTCTACCACTTAAGGGAGACTCAAACCGGCTTACAATCCCCTTCCCTTCCCCTCCCCATAACAGACACCCTGTGAGGCAGGTGGGGCTGAGAGAGCTGTGACTAGCCCAAGGTCACCCAGCTGGCTTCATGAGGAGGAGTGGGGAAACCAACCCGGTTCTCCAGATTAGCCTCTGCCGCTCATGTGGAGGAGTGGGGAATCGAACCCGGTTCTCCAGTTCAGAGTCCACCGCTCCAAACCACCGCTCTTAACCACTACACCAAGCTGGCTCAGAGGTAAGCTACTTCTGTACATGGAGGTTCCAATTGGTTCTCGCGGCTAATCGCTGTTGTGAGACCAGTTCTCCCGGGAATTTGTCTGACGTGCTTTAGAAAGGACAGTGGTCACCACCACATCTTGTGGCAGTGAGCTCCACAGCTACTCATCTGGGCCAGGACCCGTCTGTTTTGACACCTGATACTGTTGGCTCTGCCTCTGAGGCAGGGGCGCACTGAGGCGTGGGCTTTAAATACATATTTCCTTTCATTTGCTATCTTGGTTGGGTGGTTCTGTGGTGTGGATGGTTGGTTTGTCTTTTTACTTACTGTAAGTCACGGGAGACGTCTGAGAAATTCCAGATTGGATTATGACCCATCCCTGATGTTTGATTAAACAATAACTCTTAAAAAGGAGGGCCTGGAAACACGGAGCCGATCCAAAATGTAATTGCTGCGAGAAGCAGAGCCCCCGATCTCCCCGCTGCCTGCCAAGACTTTGCGGTCTGATTTGCTATTAATGCCTTCGGAGCAGGAACAGATGAGTCAGGGGATCTGGGCTTACGGGAAAGGTTTGTGATTTCCCTGGAGATCTCCTGTCACCACCTGGAGGTTGGCAACCCTAGGTGGGACCAAGCAGTGATCCAGGCATGTGGCAGAGGTGTCCACGGCCGCACCCTGCGGCCCGTGGACACCTCTGCCACATGCCTGGATCACTGCTTGGTCCCGCCTAGGGTTGCCAACCTCCAGGTGGTGACAGGAGATCTTTTGCTATTACAACTGATCTCAGGCCGACAGAGATCAGTTCACCTGGAGAAAATGGCCACTTTGGCAATTGGACTCTATGGCATTGAAGTCCCTCCCCTCCCCAAACCCCACCCTCCTCAGGCTCGGCCTCAAAACCTCCTGCCGATGGCAAAGTGGGACCTGGCAACCCAATCCAGGGGGTAGCTGGAGATCTCCTGCTATTACAACTGATCTCCTGCCAAGAGAGAGCAGTTCACCTGGAGAAAATGGCCACTTTGGCAATTGGACTCTATGGCATTGAAGTCCCTTCCCCTCAAATCCCGGCCTCCTCAGGCTCTGCCCCAAAAACCTCCCACCGGTGACGAAGAGGGACCTGGCAACCCTAATTATATAGTATTTACTTTCAAAGAACGAGAGCTTTGTTTGAAAAGTGGGCTTGCTACGGAAGCTGGTAGCAACCGTTCTCCCCCAGACCACAAATGCCACCTATCTAGGGTTGCCAACCGCCAGGTGGTGGCTGGAGATCTCACACCATTACAACTGATATTCCAGGCACCAGAGATCAGTTCCCTTGGAGAAAAATGGCCAATTTAGAAGGTGGACTCTACGGCTAGGGTGGCCAGGTCCCTCTTCGCCACCGGCGGGAGGTTTTTGGGGTGGAGCCTGAGGAAGGTGGGGTTTGGGGAGGGAGTCCAATGCCATAGAGTCCAATGGCCAAAGCGGCCATTTTTTCCAGGTGATCTGATCTCTATGGGCTGCCGATCCCCCCCAGGGTTCACTTCCAGTTCTCCAGGAATTGCCCAACTTGGAGCTGGCGAGCCTAGCTTTGTGATTCAAACCCAGAACTTGCTGATCCGTTTGGCCCTCCTCCTCTGCCAGCTGCTAGAAGCCTCAAGCTGGGCGCACATGATTGCTGGCACCTGCAGGCTTACGGTGGCAAAGGTACCGTTTTGCTGCTCAGTGGGAGAAAAAGCACGCCGCTCTTGCAGCCGCAAAGATGCAGGGTGGGGTGGGGGAGAGACTCCACGCAGTCACCAGCCCTTGCCAGTAAATAAGCGCCAGCCCGTTGGAGGCGGCAGCCAAGGGAGCGCCAGACCTGCCATAACTCTGATCTCTGCCTCTTTCACCTTGAAGTGACAGGAGATGCGATTGGCGGGACTGCAGGTTTCTATGGAGACAGGTGTCCTCTAGGAGGCAAGGCTGGGGATGGAGCCAGGGCAAATTGGGGCGGGGGGGCCGGGGACACAGAGATGGAGGTGAGACAGACGGCTCATGTCCTTGGGAAAAGGAGATGGAGTTGGCACCTTGGTGCCCGTTTTCCCCGCTGCCTGGCATGCCACTTATCCTTGTGTGGTACAGGCTCACTTTGGAATGCCTCCCCCCAAAAGAGGGGTTTGGGGGCCGGTTAAAAAGGTCTGCATCAGTACACACGTTCTCCCCTTCCCCCATTACATTTCTGCTTGCCATAGCTGGGTCAGCCCCCGCCAGTCTCGAGAGAACTGGCCGAAAGAGGCAAACAGGAAAGCAGGTTTCGAAAGGGGAGGGTCACCTTGCAGAGAATTGGCTGAGAAGAGCGGTCCAGCTAGGTTCGAATCCCACCAGCCAACGACAGCCCTCTAAAAGATTCACGCCAGCTGGGAGCATCCTCGATCCATTTTCATCCATAGTAGCTGCAGGTAAGCCATAAACAGAGGCCGTAAAACCGGCAACCGCTGCTGGGAGCAAGCATTTAACAGGGCACCGTGTTCTCTGCGTATGTACAATGTAGTGGCGGGGCTACAGTCTGGTAGACCCGGGTTCAAATCTCCACGCTGACATGAACCTTGGGGCTGTCACTCTCTCTCAACCTGACCTATCTTACAGGGTGGTTGTAAGGAGGAAAAGAGTAAGGGAGAATCAGACATGCCATCTTGCATTCTGTGGAAGAGGAGTGGAATAAACATGTACTAGATAGATGGATTCTGTTGTATTCAACCCACTGAGTGGCAAGGAGTTCCGCAGGATACAACTGCGTACCGAAGAGTTTCTCTAAACCCATTTGTCTGAAAATGTCAATGTAAGGCCCCAAATGCGTTCATTCTAGGGTTGCCAACCTCCAGGTAGTAGCTGGAGATCTCCTGCTATTACAACTGATCTCCAACCGATAGAGATCAGTTCACCTGGAGAAAATGGCAGCTTTGGCAATTGGACTCTATGGCATTGAAGTCCCTCCCCAAACCCCGCCCTCCTCAGGCTTCGCCCTCAAAACCTCCCACCAGTGGTGAAGAGGGACTTGGCCACCCTAGTTAATTCACTATTTTTTGCGACCAGTTTTCTAAACTTCTGCATGCCTCCCCAATCCCTCACAGAGTTCCTTCCAAGAAACAAAGTGGAATAAAATGGCCAGCTGCCTGGATACTGCCTTCCCCTCCACTGAAAGCAGATGCTTTACATTGCTTCAAGTTAAGGCCAGCTTTTCACTCCAAGTAAGGGGAGTAAAAAGCTGGCCTTAAGGGAAAATCATACCGTTACTTAAGGGCCAAGCAAAAAGGAGAATGGGCACCATTAATATCTCAAGTTTTGCTTGTGATCAGCAAATGCAGCTTTACATGGCCAGACTCATGCATATTTCACAATTGCACTATAGAAGAAGAAGAGTTGGTTTTTATATGCCGACTTTCTCTACCACTTAAGAAAGAATTAAATTGGTTTACAATCACCCTCCCTTCCCCTCCCCACAACCGACACCCTGTGAGGCAGGTGGGGCTGAGAGAGCTGTGACTAGCCCAAGGTCACCCAGCTGGCTTCACATGCAGGAGTGGAGAAACAAATCCAGTTCACCAGATTAGCCTCCACCGCTCATGTGGAGGAGTGGGGAATCAAACCCGGTTCTCCAGATCAGAGTCCACCGCTCTAAACCACCGCTGTTAACCACTACACCATGCTGGCTCCCTGTGTGTAGAAGTGTAGAAACTATTCAGTCCTACATGCACATGAAATGTGAACTCATACCCAATTTGTTGATGGCCAAAGCCCACCAGATCTTTTCATGATGGTGTCCTGGCCTCTGTCTAGATCCGGAGTCTTCACAGTCATGGAGAGACTTGCATTTCGGCCCCCATACTCATTTCAAGTGCAAGAGAAACCCAGTTGCGGGGAAGAATGCTGCTGCCAGGTTCTATCCCTACAGGGCAGCAAAAGACCCCATCCCAGGTAATAAACAAATGAAAAAAAAAAGCCACATGTGGACTGTAGAGTTTTAATGCAAAGGCAACACCATTGTGGCAGGGAGGGGCATATATTGCACCAAAACACAGAACACGGTCCCACACACAGACATCCGAGTAAACATGTGACAAAGATGGCAAGAATGACGGGGGGGGGGGGAGGAGAACTGATAGAAATAGGGTTGCTCGAATTCATCTTCACGAGCCTTTTCACCTCATCTGTGTTTGGCGCTGGGGCTCCCCCTTCCTTGGCACCATTTGATACCACTGTTATAAAAATACACTCCAATTGTAATACTTCTGCCAAATTTTATTAGTGGAGTCGGGGAGGCGACTGTGGAGTCAGCCACATTACAGAGAAACTGTCTTGGATACTGGGGTTTTTGACCCCAAAGATGAAATTCAGTGACTTTCCTGTAGCAGTATAAGGGCCGTTGCACAGTGAGATTTGAACTCGGGGCCTCCACATCTCCATATTGCCCTTTCCTCCCTGATGCGATGCCATTCCATTGCTAGTTAGGGGAGGGGCTGTGGCTCAGTGGAAGACCCTCTGTTTTGCATGCAGAAGGTCCCAGGTTCAATCCCCAGCCAAGTTCAGGGGGAGTGGAAATCAAAACCAGCTCTGGAAACCCCTCTGCATTTTCTGGGGCTTCACAGGTGTGTGGCATAGCTGAACACCCGTTTGGCCTACCCAAAGCTCTATTGAGGGATGCTGTGTACATTCAAATAGACTGTGGCAGGTTGAAGAGGATTGCTGGAATGCACACCCCTAGGGCAATATTTTTGGGGGGCTACCAAAGCGTACAGCTTCCCCCCACCCCCCAAGCAGGGATGGAAAACTGAAAAATCATGAAGAGGAGCACAGCAAACCTCAGATATGACAAGAATTGACATGGCTGATGGAGAAGAGCTTTTGCTTAGTCCAAATCTCCCTTCAAGAGTCCAGCTGCT
Source organism: Euleptes europaea (assembly GCF_029931775.1). NCBI lineage: Eukaryota > Metazoa > Chordata > Lepidosauria > Squamata > Sphaerodactylidae > Euleptes > Euleptes europaea. The sequence continues at coordinate 1,546,385 of NC_079313.1, forward strand.
CTGCACATTAGGTGCCTGGAGATCTCCCGGAATTACAACAGGGGTCCAGGTTACAGAGCTCAGTTCCCCTGGAGGGAATGGCTGCTTTGGAGGGTGGACTCTGTGGCATGATACACTGCTGAGGTCTGTCCCCTGCCCAAACCTCTCCCTCCCCAGGTTCCACCCCAAAAACTCCAGGTATGTCCCAACCTGGAGTTGGCAACTCTAAGGCAAGCCATGCATCTTTGCAAGAACAGTGCTATTGGGGCTGTCTGCAAGGCCTCTGGGGAGAAGGGACAAGCACAGGTCCGGTCGACTCCTCGAAAAAACTCAGCATCTCAGTTTACACAAACAAGATACACTTTGCAAGAGGTGAGCTGCAAGGACTATACGGAACATCTTCTCAGGGTAAAGGGGTAAATGCCCCATATGCAAAGTTTCTACCCCGGTCCACTCCAAGGTTGTTGGCAAAAGCTCACCTCTTTCACCATTTCACACAAACAACATAAGCTTTGCAAGAGCTGAGCTGCTAGACCAACCCAGAGAATGCCCCCATTCACTTCCACTAGCCTGCTGGAGACAGGTAGCCCCATAAGAGTTCCAGCCTACCTTGGGAGAGACAGAAGGTGGGGAAGGGATGCCAGGGGGCTTGTCAGAAGGAACTTGGCACCATTATTGCTTGAAAAACAGGAGAGAGCAGTATCATGTAACTCTCCATGATGTGAGAATCCCAAAAGGAGAGGAGAAAGATTGTCTGTCAGTCGCCCCAACTAGACACCCCTGCAGTCCGGACAATCATCCTGCCAGTCTCTTTGGATCGAAAGCAGCTCCCCGCCACCCCTCCTCTACAACTGTAGCTTTACAGAGTCTGAACAGCAACTGGATAGAGCAGAGAGAGGTTTTCGGCACCCTTGACGGGCAGCTCTTGTGCGGTGTAATGATGGATCACCTCTGGGACGCTGTCAAAAGGAGCACTGTTTTGGCCCAGGATATACTTGCTGTCCTTGGTCCGGGTAAATTTCATGTGCATAAACCCTTGGCTGCTCCTGTGGAAAGTTCAGAAGGCAAAAATCAGGAGTGGGGAGGCACAAAATCCAACATCCCAAGCACCTGGGATTTCGCTGCACAGGGAGTCCACATCACACACACAAGTTCCTAGTCCTCATGGTTGTCAGAGGCACACTCAAAATCATTCGGGCATTTTTGCACAATCTTAGAACTGATTTTCCAGAGAAGTCCCAGAAGAGGAAGAGGAAGAGGAGAAGAGGAGGAGGAAAAGGAGGAGGAAGAGGAAGAAGAGGAAGAAGAAGAGCTGGTTTTTATATGCCGACTTTCTTTACCACTTAAGGAAGGATCAAATTGGCTTACAATCACCTTCCCTCCCCCTCCCCACAACAGACACCCTGTGAGGTAGGTGGGGCTGAGAGAGCTGTGACTGGCCCAAAGTCAACCAGCAGGCTTCATGTGGAGGAGTGGGGAAACAAACCCAATTCACCAGATTAGCCTCCGCCGCCCATGTGGAGGAGTGGGGAATCGAACCCGGAGTCCACCGCTCCAAACCACTGCTCTTAACCACTACACCACGCAAACTGGGGATCCAAGGGGGAAACGCCTCCCCTTCACATGTGCTGGTCACTGGCAGAGATGAAGCAAACGGTGCCCCCGACAGCAAAGAAAGGGGAGGGTGGGGGATCATGGGGGCGGCGCAGGGTGGGGTCTCGTGTCGGATGGAGAAGCCGTTTTGATGTTACGGATCTGACAGAACAGGGAGGAGATGAAAGCGACCGGCCGGCCAGGCCGATTGGCTTGGTGTGATCAAAGAACCTGGGCAGGGGAAGGGACTCCGAATGCAAACCTCTGGCCCTTTGATGGAAATGAGAACTGCATTTTCTCTTTGCTTTTCTCTCTCCCTAGGGGATCCACCCAGGGAGACAGGGAAAAAACACCCCCCCCCCACACACACACACACTTTTATGTGTAATTTTTGTGCAGAAAAAGCCGGAAGAGGGATAACTCAAACACTGGCCAAAAGGACCTCACTGTGCGGAACCCCTATTTCCCCCCCACCCCCATTAAAAGGGATTCATCTGACTTTGGAGTGAGGGGATGAGAAAGCCAGGGATCGCCCTCAATGTCACCCCAAAAACCAGACAGAGGAAATGGTTTTCTGCACCAAAGAAAGGGGAAGGACCCAAAGAAAATTTCTGGGGAGCCATGGTAAGGACACAAAGCCAGCCATTCATAGCTTCAGGGAGTACCAATCCGAGGAGGAGGCTTCTGCCTGCATCTCTGCATGAGTCCCCGCTCGGGACTTGCCCTTTTCCAACATGCCTCAGTCGGGGGCCAGTAGTTCCAACATAAGTCTTTAAGAGCAGATAACTCAATCTCTCCCAATATGGAGTGGAATTTTTTGGCCTACAAGGAGGCTGCATGTTGCATCTCTGCATGTCTGCAGAAGCAGACTGTTTGATTTCTGCTACTCATGTTTGTTTTCATTTGGGGGGGGTGATAAACTGTGTTTCAAATGCGCATTTTAACATTAGCTGTATTCTGTAGCCCACCTTGAAAGTGTCACTGAAAAGTAGCATGTAAAATTTTTTTTAAAAATTGCGTGGGCACCTGCCGACTTTGCGGTCCTGGTAAGCAGTTCCCGAACTCACCACCCACCATGGCTGCTTCCCTCAGCCACCATCCACATGAAAGGGTTGGGTCAGCAAAGGCTTTGCTCAGATGACTCCCCCCACCCGGCACTAGTGAGGGCGCAGCTGCAGCGCAATGAATATTTCATCACGCTCCTCACAAGCAGTGCAGGGGGGCGCCAGGCCCCTTCCAGGCTGCCTCCCATTCCACAGCTGATGTTCAAATATTTATCCCAGTGCAATAAGGTGAGAAGAGGAATGTTTGCTTACTTGGAGCCAGGCACCTCTTGGGATTCCCCACGAGACCGGAGAATCTCTTTTCCCCTCCCGCTTGCTGGGTCAAATGAGGTAGAAAGAACACCCTGGGGTCAACGGCACATGAGTGGAGGGGAGGGGCTGTGGCTCAGCAGTAGAGCCTCTGCTTGGTATGCAGATAGTCCCAGGTTCAATCCCTGGCACCTCCAGTTAAAGGGACCAGGCAAGTAGGTGATGGGAAAGACCTCAGCCTGAGATCCTGGAGAGCCACTGCCGGTCTGAGTAGACAATACTGACTTAGATGGACCAAGGGTCTGATTCAGTACAAGGCAGATAGGAAGGGGCTGTGGCTCAGTGGTAGAGCATCTGCTTGGCATGCAGAAGGTCCCAGGTTCAATCCCCAGCATCTCCAGTTGAAGGGACTAGGCAAGTAGGTGATGTGAAAGACCCCTGCCTGAGAACCTGGAGAGCTGCTGCCGGTCTGAGTAGACAATACTGACTTTGATGGACCAAGGGTCTGATTCAGTCTAAGGCAGCTTCATGTAGGGGTGGGGGAATGGCTCAGTGGTAGAGCCTCTGCTTGGTATGCAGAAGGTCCTAGGTTCAATCCCCAGCATCTCCCGTTAAAGGGACTAGGCAGGTAGGTGATGTGAAAGATTTCAGCCTGGGACCCTGGAGAGGCGCTGCCGGTCTGAGCAGACAAGACTGACTTTGATGGACCGAGGGGGGTCTGATTCAGTATAAGGCAGCTTTGTGAGTCTCCCCTTCCATATGACTAATCCAGTGGTCCTCACCCCACGGTTGGAGAGAGACACGTTCGCAATTATCATCAACCGAAAAAGCCACAGAGCCAACGTGGTTAAAGTGTTGTATCTGGGAGAGCCAGGTTCAAACCCCACTCGCGCCACGGATGCTTGCTGGGTGACCTTGGGCCAGTCACACACTCCCAACCCTGACCCTGGCTAGTATTTGGGAGGGCGGCCTCAAAGGAGTACCAGGGCCCTGATATCACCACTGAGCTTCTCCCCCACCCCAAATTCCGCCTTCTGCGTTCTCCACCCCCAGATCTCCAGGAATTTCCCAACCCAGAGCTGGCAACCCGACCCCGTAACCAGGTGCAATTAATCTGGCTCCATCCCCTCCCCAGCTTTAGCCGTTGAGCAGGGATTGTCAAGGTCCCACTCTGGAAAAACTAGGCAAAGTGGGGTGGGGGACCAGGGAGCGGTGGGGGACCTGCACCCACTCACCTGAGCGACAGGGAGAAGTCGTTCCGGCTGGTCTCGCTGTTCCGTACCAGGTAGCTGCCTTCTTTGCAGAGGGTCAACAGGGCTTCGGCATCCGCTCGGCTGATGGTGCCGTGAAACCACCTGGTTGGGGGAGCAGACAAATGTCACCTGCTGCAGATTTCTTAGAGGCAGTGTGGTGTAGCAGTTAGAGTATCAAATTAGCATGTTAGAGTGTCCCCATCTTTCCTCCTTAAGTGGGGAGGGAGGACACAAAATATACGCTACTGCTGGATCTAAACAGAGCCAGGGGATACCGGGGGCGACTTTGAGGGGAGAGGCCCGGGTTCAAATCCTTACTCAGATAGGAAGGCCACTGAGAGACCTTGGGCTGTTCAGTTCTGTCTCACCTGACCCTCCCTTACCTCAGGAGGTTGTTCTGAGGGGGGGAAATTACAACCAGCTTGGGGAAAACGCTTCTGGGTAATGCCATTGATCAAGAGAAGACCAAGGAAAGATTAGGAAGACTTTACAAACAGTTAGAGCGGTTCCTCAGTGGAACAGGCTTCCTCGGGAGGTGGTGAGCTCTCCTTCCCTGGAGGTTTTGAAGCAGAGGCTAGATGGCCATCTGTCAGCAATGCTGATTCTGTGACCTCAGGCAGATGATGAGAGGGAGGGCACCTTGGCCATCTTCTGGGTCACTGGGTGTGTGTGGGGGGGAGATTGTTGTGAATTTCCTGCATTGGGCAGGGGGTTGGACTAGATGACCCCTGGTGGTCCCTTCCAAATCTACGATTTAGCTCTTCTAGATCCCTACACATTTTGCAATTTGCTTCATCAGGGTATCTTGTTGTATAGAAATATCTCAGCTCCCACCTTAGGAGCTGCAAAACATGAAGGGATCTAGAAGAGCTAAACAAACCCTCCCCCTTGCTCTCCTTTGCCTTCTTCTGCCTACCAGTGCGGTCTTGTTTTCCTCCCGTTTACTGTCATTGATCAGCCTGCGGAACTCCCTGCCTCTGAGATCTTTGGAATATGTTTTTATCCTACCCTTCCTCGTTATTTATTGAAGGCCCCATCCTGTTCATTGTCCTTTCCTTTTCGTTTTCAAGCTCCCACGACCCAAAGTTCTTGAGCAGTAAATGGGGAGCCTTTATTTCTTTAAAGAAAATAGGGTGGAGAGATACCACCAATGTTGTTCTTGGATCTCTGTCCACCAGCAAAACAGGGACTATTTTATCTTTTGTTACGGTGGTAGGTAATCTAATTAAAATAGGGGTAATCCATTGATCGCGATAAGAATTGTGTTGGAGACATTCCAACATCATATAAAATAGTGTGTCAACTCTCTTCATATCACATGGACAAACTCTATCTGAATAAGGTAAGTTATAGTATTTTCCATTTGGCATCGCAGAAGGAGTGGTCCTGTTAATTGTATTGGCAGGATGGATGGATGGATGGATGGATGGATGGATGGATGGATGGATGGATGGATGGATGGATGGATGGATAGATAGATGGATGGATAGATAGATGGATAGATGGATAGATGGATAGATGGATAGATGGATAGACGGATAGACAGACAGACAGATAGGTAGATAGACAGATAGACAGACAGACAGACCGATAGGTAGATAGACAGATAGAAGGATAGACAGACAAATAGAAAGACAGACAGGTAGGTAGGTAGGTAGACAGGTAGACAGAGATAGGCAGACAGACAGACAAATAGGCAGACAGACAGACAAATAGACAGACAGAGTCTAGTGGATTGATACCCTTTCCCTTTCCCATTTTATCCTCACAACAACCCCACGAGGTAGGAAAGGCTGCTAGAGAACAACTGGCTGCAGGTCACCAAGCCAATGGCAGAGCAGTAATTTGAACCCAGGTCTCCCAGATCCTATTCTAACCACCACACCAGGCTGGCTCGGAACTGGAAAGTAAACCCAAAGACTCACTAGTGGCTGCCGTAGAGCCAAAAGTGCACAAAGTCAAAAACAAAAGTAGCCAGATCTGTATTGGGGGGGCTGCATTTTAATAGCTGTAAAATGCTTTACAAACATTTGCCTGAAAAAGCAGAGTACAACTATAATACATGCATTCATTTATGTCGTTCTCATCTCGACTTTGTCCTGGCATGCTCAAGGCAGCTGGCAGATTGGGGAAAAATTGAACTAAAGGAAAAATCAATGCGCAACGGCCATAAAATAAGGCTCGTAATAATACAACAGGGTAAAATTGATAGCGGGTTTGAGCTCCTCCCTCCATGCCCATCAGCGGATGTTTTCCTGCAACTTCAGGATGATGATTTATTGGCACCGGGTCTTCCCGATAATTTGGTCAATAACATGGCTAATGAGAAAAAATTACGAGGACTGAAAAATAATTAAAATATCAACCATTTCCTGTAAATACAATAGCAAAACACATGCATTAAATCATCAATAAAGCACACAGCATTCTCAAACATTGCTCTAAACCCTTTCCTGAAAGAGACAGCTGGTTTGACATGCAGTGGCTCGGATCCAAAGAGCTACTTTAGAGGTGCCCCAGGGCTTTGGAGCGCACTATGGGGTTTTTGGTCTTTTGTTTGCAGAAAAGCAGCTCCCTCTCTGTGCACACACCTGTGGGTAAAGTGTCCTCAAGTTGCAGTTGACTTATGGTGACCCTGTAGCAGTTTCAAGGCAAGACAGGAACAGAGGTAGTTTGCCATTGCCTGCCTCTGTGTAGCAACACTAGTGTGCCTGAGTAGTTTTCTCATTAGGGTTGCCAACCTCCAGGCACTAGCTGGAGATCTCTTGCTATTACAACCGATCTCCAGCTGATAGAGATCTGTTCACCAGGAGAAAAATGACCCTTTGGCAACTGGACTCTAGGGCATCAAAGTCCCTCCTCTACCCAAACCCCACCCTCTTCAGGCTCTGTCCCAAAACCTCCCACCGGTGGCGAAGAGGGACCTGGCAGCCCTAGGCGGAGCCTAAGGAGGGCGGGGTTTGGGGAGAAGAGGGACTTCAATGCCATAGAGTCCAATGGCCAAAGCGGCCGTTTTCTCCAGGTGAACTGATCTCTGTCGGCTGGAGAGCAGTTGTAACAGCAGGAGATTTCCTGCTATTACCTGGAGGTTGGCAGCCCTATTCCCAAGCCCCATTCTAGGAATAGCCCACCTCAGAGTTGGCAGCTGTACCTGGTGCCACTGTGGAGAAGGCCCTGTCCGGCATAACCAATCATTGCAGCTCAGACAGTTGAGGGAACACAGCGCAGGGCCGGGAGGGCAAGTCCAAACGTCTCTGAGCGGGTCCTGAGAACAGCGCAGCAGTGCTTGCGAGCCCTTCCACCAGCCGTCCCCTCGCATTAGCAGGAAACAAGGACTCAGAGCATCTGCGGCCAACTGTTTTAATTCACAGGAACGGAAAGCAATTGGCACTCGCCCCTTGGCACAGGGCGACGCGCCTGCAATGGGCAACCCACGATCCTTTCTGTTTGCATTTTGCGCCTCTTACAAACGCTCTGTCCTCATGCGCCGCAGTGTAAATGGAGGGCTTTGGCACGAAGCCCGGTTTTAACGGAGGCCTTTACCGTTCGAGGGCTGAAAGCATTTGACGGCCGCTTGCCGGACAAAATACGCTCCCCCCTCTTTCTCCCTCCCCACTCTTGTTGTGAAAGAACTGTTCTCTCCACAGCCAGCCTGAGGAAAAAGGTCAAATCCGAAAACTGGATTGTAAACTTGCTGGCAGGGGACATCTTTTCTGCTTATGCTATAGAAATGGAATATAATTAATAACACAGCGTTCATAATAACATGGTTTCGTTTCATCCTTACCTTGAAAGATATCTCAGATACCTTTAATGTTTTTAATGAAAAAGGCAGCTGTCTGAATTCTTCTTCCAAGGAGATCTGGATGGTACACATGATTTTACCCTCTATCTAGGGTTGCCAACCTCCAGGTGGTGAGGAATCAAAACTATGCACTTGTACAAAGCTTAATAAAGCACATACACTGCAACTGCAATCACAAATATATTGAGGAAAACCTCACAATAACACTATCCAAAGGATAAAAATCCAGAGCAAGGACGTGTTGTGCACAATTCATCATACAAAATTGAGTGTATATACAAAGGTAATCAGGTACATTCACTTTCTATTATCCAAAATGGTAATGCATAAGTAAATAGTCCAAATGGTAATAATCCAATGCAAAACGGAATAATATTCAAAGCGGTTGAATATTATTCCGTTTTGCATTGGATTATTACCATTTGGACTATTTACTTATGCATTACCATTTTGGATAATAGAAAGTGAATGTACCTGAATTGTGAATTGTACAAGTGCGTAGTTTTGATTCCTCATACTCCTGTTTTGTACTTGTAGCCCTTGTTTGATTACTAACCTCCAGGTGGTGGCTGGAGATCTCCCGCTATTACAACTGATCTCCAGGCGACAGAGATCAGTTCCCCTGGAGAAAGTGGCCGCTTGGCAATTGGACTCTGTGGCACCCTTCCCCAAGCCCTGCCCTCCTCAGGCTCCATCCCCAAAATCTCCAGGTATTTCCCAACCTGGAGCTGGCAACCCTACCACCATCCCATTTTATCTCACAATAACCCTGTAAGGCAGGGTGGGCGGAGAGAGAGTGACGGACCCAAGGTCACCCAGAGAGCTTCTCAGAAGGGTGGGAATTTGAACCCGGACCTCAGTGATTCTAATCCACACACCTCACTGAATGCTCTGCTGTTCTCTTTGTTGTGGCCTCATTTAAAGGCAAAAGGAGTGTTTTACTTCAAGACACGCTGGAAAAACATAGCTATCCGGTCACGTTGGGAAATCCACCAACGAGAATAAGCGACCAACTTGCCCAACGTGGTACCTTCGTATTCATGCGCGAACATTTCCACAGATAAACACGCGAGGCAAGAGGTCCTCTTCCTTCATCAGAACTTTAAGTCCTAAAGATGAGGAGCGAGCCTGAACCCTGAAGGCTGATGATTCTAGAAAGCGACACCAGCCACATTTGAACGCGGCACCCCCGAGGCCGATTTGGGTCAGGAAAGGAGGACTCGGAGGAAGGGGAAGGCTGACATCTCCCTGGACCACGGTCCCGGTCTGGATCCTCTTGTTGCATTTGGCCTCAAAGAACAAAAACTGGGAACGACAATAGAAAACCAGACCCTACCCTAGTAGGAAGGGGCTCAAGACAGCGACCGGCATGCTGCTGAGTCATGTTCTCCTGCCAGAATTTTAGAAATTTAGCATTTATTTTATCTCATTTTAGTTTAATTTTAATTGGAGAGGTTGCTGTTTATTTCTAGCGGTCCCAGGTAATTAATTTCCTGTACTTCAGCAGGACTTATCTTTGCTATGGTTGTAAACCACGAGCCCGCGCCTGAGACGGAAAAGAAAACGGAGGAGGGACTCAGGCCAGCTTTCTCCAACGAGGTCTGCAAAACAACTGCAAATTGACGATTTTATTCCTTCTAAAGATGATGCAAGTGGCTTATCAGCTTTTTACTCTTTAAATAGATACGTCTGAGACCCTATCCCAGTAATCAGTGGTAGCTGTATGATATTGAATTTATAACATCATTATTTTACTGCCCCCTTGGATAAAGGGGGCTTTGGGAACCTTACCGTTATGATACAGTCATGATGACAGAGAGACCTTGCTCCCTTTCCAAGGAAGCCAGGCAGGCCAATGGGGCTCCCCCGACATTTTATCTGCACAACAATATCGGGAAGCAGATGAGGCAAGAAAAGAGAGAGAGACTGTCTCAAAGTCACTTCGAACTCAGGGCTGAGTGGAAGATTTGAACCCAAGCCTCGTTGGTTGACGTCCAACACTGTCTCTGGGCTCTCTCTTGTCTAACCCCAAAAAGTTTTCGAAACACATGTGAGCCTCAGTGCGTTACCCCGCCGCCCCCCCATGTCTCCCCCCCCATCACTTACGCTTGCTTCTCCAGTGGTAGCGAGGGGTCCACCCTCTCCGCCGCAGGGGGGCTGCCCTCCGGACTCTGGGAGCGGCTGAACTTGGAACTCCCCGTCAGGTGTTTCTGCTGGCGCCAGCGCTCCAGGTGCGCCGAAGAGGAGGAAACCGAGGACGTCCGTTCCCACTCGGGGGTCTCAAACTGCACTGTGGGGGGAGCAGGGAGAGGAAAGGGCCACAAAGGAAAAGGGAGAGTTTTACGGCGCTCTGCTCCAAAATAAGCCGTTTTATAATGAAGCGGTTGTTATTTCTAGTTAATAGGAACACCAGTAGCTAGTCCCACGCTGAAATATGGCACATTTTCAGTGGCTAAACTGGGCTATCTGTACAGAAAGATTCAAGTGATGCCACTTCTCTTGGGCAGCACCCATTTCAGACTGCAAGCGGCGACCGGCTCGCACGGATGTTGAACTCTAGCACAAAGTGGCACAAAACCCAGACATGCAGCCTGCAAGGGGTATAGCCAAGAAACCAATTGCTCCTTTGTTGCACGGCTATACAAACTCTGCTTAAAAACCAGAGCTGAGGTCCCTGGTTCACATGAATACATGAAGCTGCCTTATACTGAATCAGACCCTGGGTCCATCAAAGTCAGTATTGTCTACTCAGACCGGCAGCGGCTCTCCAGGGTCTCAGGCAAAGGTCTTTCACATCACCTACTTGCCTGGTCCCTTTAACTGGAGACGCCGGGGATTGAACCTGAGACCTTCTGCACGCCACGCAGATGCTCGACCACTGAGCCACGGCCCCTCCCTTAGCTCTGTCACGAGCTCACTAGGTTGCCTTAGGCAAACTATTGTGCAATATAAAAGAGCAAGAGTCCAGCCACACCTTTAAGACTAACAAAATTTCCAGAAGGATATGAGCTTTCGTGAGCCACAGCTCACTTTGTCAGATACTGACTCACGAAAGCTCCGACCCTGCCAGTAATTTTGTTGGCCTTTAAGGTGCTCCTTTAAGGTGCTCTTGCTCTTTCCTACTGCTACAGACAGACTAACACGGCCACCTGTTGCGACCTATAATGCAGTAGATCAATGAGAATATCAGTCTACCTTGCGTGGGAGTTGTAGGATTATCGAGAAAGTGTTGGAGATGCTCTGGAAATTGAACGCTAAGTATGATTACCACAGTTTAGACAACTAAGCTATTTACAAACGGCTTTTCCAACTGGGAAGGTGCCCAAATGGTAACGCAAAGGAGGTGCCCACAATACCAGCCACCCTAAAAAAACAGTCAAAAGAACAGAAGCACATAAAAAGGACACAGGTATATACACACACACCGTTAGTGAAAAGGAGAAGCAACCTAAGTGAAGTGTAACAAGCTGAGTCTCCTGGCCTTCTGAAATAAAACCATCTTGACTCTCAAGGCTCAGCGGGGTTGTAGCCCGGCTCATCTGTCTAGCAGAGAAACGTTCAAAATGTTTTTTATCTGTATTTCTCAGTGGATGTCGGCGGTCTAAATTACCTGGTCTTGTTTCTGCAGAGCAGCTGATGCGTTGGGAATCCTCCATTATTCTGTTTGGTTCTTTTGTAAGAACTCTGAATGGTGCGCAGTCGCAATATTCCATGCATGAGTTCCCACAGCTCTTTCGATTCATTCCTGCCTTTCTCCGCTCCCTGACACGAATTACGTGCATGGGAAAAAAATGTTGCTCTCCTCTCCCAAGCAATCTGGCCACCACTGAACACACAGTCACAGGAAATATTCTTTTTTTTGTGTGCGACGTCTTAGCAATGTGCGCGTGAGCCCCTCAGCAAAACCCCATCTGAAACGAGTCCAGATGCAATTCTGCGTATGATCGCACCACAGGCTGCTTTGGGGGGGGGTGTAACGCATTGAACACACATGAACACACGAAGCTGCCTTCTCCTGAATCAGACCCTTGGTTCATCAGCCTGCCCCCAATCTCACCCTAAAACTTTTTAAAATCCAAATATGCTCTTCAGTACTGGTAACATCTCTTAACAACCTGACTTGGCCGCAGTTTATAAGAATCCTGTCTGCCTGCTGTTACCCAAATATTCAAGGATTCCTCTTCCTGTACTCCTTCTATCAACGGGGCAAAATACGAACGCAGACTCCCTTCTCCGCCAGCATGGTGTCGTGGTTAAGAGTGGTGGACTCTAATCTGGAGAACCGGGTTCGATTCCCCACTCCTCCACATGAAGCCTGCTGGGTGACCTTGGGCTAGTCACAGCTCTCTCTGAACTCTCCCAGTCCCTCCTACTTCACAAGGTGTCTGTTGTGGGGAGAAAAAGAGAAGATGATTGTAAGCCGCTTTGAGACTCTTTAAAGGTAGAGAAAAGCAGGGTATAAGAACCAACTCCTCTTTTTCTTCTTGATTTTTGTCTCTGATCCATGAGGACTAGCATCATTCAGATGTGAAGTGAGAATCAGCAATGCTGATTCTATGACCTTAGACAGCTCACGAGAAGGAGGGTATCTTGGCCATCTTCTGGGCATGGAGTATGGATAACTGGGGGTGGGGGTGGGTGGGGAGGTAGTTGTGAATTGCCTGCAGTGTGCAGGGGGTTGGACTAGATGACCCTGGTGGTCCCTTCCAACTCTATGATTCTATTATTTTGCCATATGGACTTTGATATTATCCTGTTCCTCGCCAGGTGTCATGCCCTGCCATCAAAAACTTAATGAACAAACTTTTAAAAAGGTCCTGTGCCTTTTCTCCTGCACAGAGATATTCGACTGGGAAGCTCTATCTGTTGGATGTCTGCCCCTTCCGATAAAAGCTTTGGCCATAAAACCGCACCCCAGCGACCCCCCTGCAAAGCGGGAATCAAGCAACCACTGCCCCAGCAATAGTTATTCCTCCCTCCATCCTTGGGTTCCCCATGCATGAAGGAGGAAGAAAGGGAAAAACTATTTTGATGGTGGGGAAAACTGAACAACAGCAAAATTGGGAGGTTTGGGGAGGGGGGGGAGGGTTAAAACAAGACATCACCTTCCGGATCTAGGGGTTCCTCTGTCCCCGTGAGCTGTCCCACCGGCGGTGGCCAGGGTAACACTTTAGTCTCCTTAATGTCTACTGTAGTGGGAGCAGAGCAGAGGAAGGAGGAGAGGAAGAGGAGGAGATGGGAGGAAAGGGGAAATGGAGAGAAGAGGAGATGGTGGGTTGAGGGGGAATGAAAGCCAAGAAGGTCAAGAGGAGAGATGTTTGCAGGAAGGGAGAGATGAGAAGGTGGAAAGAGCCACAGGAGGGGAGGAAGGGGGAAGAGGAAAAGGGAGGAGAGGAAGGGAGAAAAGAGATGGTGGTGGGGGAAGGAGAGGAGATGGGGGAGAAGGGAAGCAGAAAAGAGGAGATGAGAGGGGAGAAGGGGGAGACAAAACAGACATGATAAAAAGAAAAGATCTAATGGCAGACAGACGAGGGAAGAAAGGCAAGATGCCCTCCCCTTCCCCAGCCCCTGTCCCCCTTCACAGTCACACTAAAGCTTCCCTTCAAATGCTCAGGGGTTAATTCTCAGCTCCCCCCCCCCCCGCAGGGGCTCTTTCCCCCTCCCCACAAAGCCCTGCCAGGAGACACCAGCATGCTGTATGTGGCCCTCCTGCCTCATAGAACTGGTTGGGGCGGGGTTAGGTATGAATTAACGTTAGAAACACACAAGTCCCCCTTGAATTCGATTTCCCTCTTACAGTGTGAAATAGCAAGAAAGACGTGTCCTTGATGGACCTTCCTTGCCTGCATTTCTGCTTCCCCACTGGAAAGAGGCAAGCATACAGCAGGGACTCAGGCAGACATACATCAGGCAGCCTCTTCCAAAGTTAAGCAGGGGGCTCATGGTAAGCAAGCCAGAGCAGTGACTCATGCAGAGATGCAACAGGCACCCTCCCCTGAGGATGGATGGCTCTTACTGCATTTGCCCCATGATGCTTTTGAATGATCCAAACATGGCCAGTTACTGAAATGACTGGGAAGCCGCACAGAAGTTATGTTCCTTCTGATCTACATTTTGGAAATAGCATCCTTCACCAAATCACAGAAGGAACCGGGGGGCATGTTGAATCCAGACACCCATTTTCCTAGTAGTAACCCTATATGAATTTGGCAAGCAGGGAGGAAAGATTTATAATGCGCCTGCGTAAACATTGGGAGAAAGTGGGGGGGGGGGAGAGTAAGGTTAGAATAGAATAGAATCATGGGTTGGAAGGGACCACCAGGGTCATCTAGTCCAACCCCCTGCACAATGCAGGAAATTCCAAACTACCCCCCACACCCCCAGTGACCCCCCTACTCCATGCCCAAGATGCCCTCCCTCTCATGATCTGCTTAAGGTCATAGAATCAGCATTGCTGACAGATGGCCATCTAGCCTCTGCTTAAACACCTCCAGGGAAGGAGAGCTCACCACCTCCCGGGGAAGCCTGTTCCACTGAGGAACCGCTCTCACTGCTAGAAAATTCTTCCTCATGTCTAGACAGAAACACTTTTGATTTAATTTCATCCCGTTGGTTCTGGTCTGACCTTCTGGGGCAACAGAAAACCACTGGGCATCTATGCAGCCCAGCTTGGAGAGCAACTCCAAACCTCAAAATCCATCCCAGACACTGGTTCTGGTCCAACCTTCTAGGGCAACCGAAAACAACTCGGCCCCCTCCTCTCTATGACAGCCCGTCAAGTACTTGGAGATGGTTATCATAGCATCTCTCAGTCTTCTCTTCAGGCGAAACGTACCCAGCTCCTTCAACCTTTCTCCTCCGACGCATGTGCGCTCTCCCTGGCGCATTAGGAAGCAAGAAGGCACCTGGTGGGAGCTCAGCCCAGCTCCAAAACAGCCGTGGGTTTTGCATCGTTCTCCAGCTCGTTCCACCGTGACGTGAAGCTCAAAAAGAGCCTGCCTGCCTGGCAGATGGATCTCCAGCCATTCGGCATGATGAGATGTGCGAAGGAAAGAGAAGGGTTCCCAAGTGCCTCCCCGCCCCGCCAAGGAAGGCCAGCCGTTCAGCGGCTGCCTACCTCCAGCCACCAGAACTAAGAGATGGGTCTCTCCTGGGTCCCAGCCCCCCCCCCCCCGCACGCCTCTGCCTTTATTAACTGCTGTTTATGCTTCTCTGGTCACCAGCGGGAGCCGAATCGATCATCTTCAGTGGCCCTGATAAAGTCGAGCCGAGGGGAGAAGAGGGGATGCATCTCAAGAAGTGATTCTGAAATGGAGGAAGACTGCTGGGGAGGGAGGGATTATTGGGGGGGGGTCTTCTGTCAATTCAGGGCCAGCTACGGAGAGAAGCAAGGGGAGGCCTTGTCAAAAGGACCCCGGTCCTCAAAGCCCAACAGCTTTGCATGGAAAGCCCAGGTAGAGCAGAGGCAGAATACTAATAGTCTGCAACATAATCCAGGCTACGGGGAAATTACTCAGGGTGTTCGAGCTCCCCATCCTCTGTAGGGTGGCCAACCTCCAGGTACTGGGGGAAAGTATAGTAAAGGCTCTGTAAACGACACACGAACTCTTATTCTATAAGCCAGTGAATTTAGTGACAACAGTGAAAATATTACATACATACAAAACTATCAAAGGAAACTTATAAAAATAACTATAAGTACAATGTGATGCAATACAAAAATATATTTTATAGGCTTATCACGTTCAATAACTTATCAGTCTCTTAGAATTTTATACTGTTCATAAGCTTGTTATTCCTTCAGGAACAGGGAGAAGGATGATGGACGATAGGTGGAGAGGAACGCCATCCGGATGCTTTGCGTTTTCACTACCCCGTGGGTAGCTTCATCAGCTCTTAGCAGCTAAGAGCAGAGCAGCCTAGCAGGCGCGTGAAACTTCAAACTTCTGAGAGATTGTATATATTTGGTAACTTATTGAAGGAGCTTAGACTCCAATTGAAAGGAGAGCTGATTTTTTTTGTAATATATTTTTGTATTGCATCACATTGTACTCATAGTTATTTTTATAAGTTTCCTTTAATAGTTTTGTATGTATGTAATATTTTCACTGTTGTCACTAAATTCACTGGCTTATAGAATAAGAGTTCGTGTGTCATTTACAGAGCCTTTACT